>NC_136658.1:108412160-108946087 GCF_903797595.1 Erithacus rubecula | reverse complement strand
GGCCCCTGCTGTGCCCAGAGCCCTGAAAGGCTTTGGCCCCGCTGGCACACGGCAGCCCCAGCCCCAGGCTGCAGAGCCCTGGCTGTGCCGGGGAGCAGGGCTGTCCCTCAGCGTTCACCCAGATATGAAATATTTGCAGAAACTGTGAATTCTCTTGTAAGGGTTTTTCTGAAAGAGGCAGAAGTTGCCAAAGTGACATCCGCACTTAGCTGGTTGCAAGTCCTGTTTGCTTAGCCAGGTGGCTTTGTTTAAACAGAGGAAATTTGGGAATCAGCATTCAAATTATTGTGGTTAGCAATAAAATGTTATTTTACTTTGGTAACTGAGTTTGTGACATCTTCATCTGTGAGATACTTTCAGGAAAGGAATTTCAAAACAGACGTGCTTGGTATGGAGACTCTGTTAAATTTCCTTTGAGAATGATGAGATTTTTTTTAAATTGTCTGCATCTTATTAAATCAGCTTCCTTTTCACTTCATTGTTTCAAATACTGACCTCTGTGTAGTAGGACTGTGTTGTCCTTACTGAAAGTACAGAAAGATATTGTAAAAATTCTGGTGATTCTTTGGCGGGTTAAGTAATGATGCCATAAAGAACAAGATGAAAAACCAGTCTCCTCTACATTTAAACACAGATTTCCATTGTCTATTTATGACATGCCTGGACTTTAGGAGCTTCTTTTGATACCTTTACCCCTTTTTCTGATGGGTAAAATAAACCTTGTACAATCGTTTTAAAATTAAGTCAGTCCATAGAGAAAACTATTATTCTGCATTTTTTTAAAATCTGTGTTAATAAGAAATAAGAAAAAAAAAATAGTTAATCCATTTTTCTTGTTGCAGATTGTAAAAAATATATGCTCATCTCCATGTGGTAAATAACAAAGGTATTAAGATTAATTATTGACTCCTTTGTTTTTTATTTTCAGTTGAGGAAAGACTTAATAGGCATAGAAAGCATATAGCAATGGGCTATAAAAAAAGAAAGAAAATCAAAAGAAAAGAGAAAGAAAGGGAGGAACGAAAAGAAGAAAAGGAAAAGAAAAGAAAAGAAAAGAAAAGAAAAGAAAAGAAAAGAAAAGAAAAGAAAAGAAAAGAAAAGAAAAGAAAAGAAAAGAAAAGAAAAGAAAAGAAAAGAAAAGAAAAGAAAAGAAAAGAAAAGAAAAGGAAAAAAAAAAAGAAAAGATGAAGAGAGAGAAAAAAATAAAAATCTAAACTTTATTCCACTCATGTTACATCCTAGCATTACTCAGTGTTACACAAAACACACACTTACAGAACGATCTATTTAAAAAATCTCATTTTAACGAAACTAACATCTTTCCTTCCGTTCCTAAAAGGAAGGCTGAAGCTTCGGGCTCTTCTAGGAGAAATTTGGGGAATTTTGAGGAATTTGGGGAAGCGGCCGGCACTCTCAAGCGCGGTCCGGCGCTGCCACCCGGTGGCCATTGCTGGTACTGCACCGGCCCCGCGGCTCCCGGGGAAGATTTTGGGAAATCCCAACTCTTCCAAAGCATCGGGGACCCGGGGGATGCCCCGCTCACACCGGAGCAAAAGGAGGGGCAATTAAACGGAACAGTTCGAAGCTTGTCCCTAAGATTACCCGAATGACATAAAAAACTTTAAAAGGATGGGGAGAGAGGCACAAAGGAGGAGCCACCCCCCCATTCCTGTCTCCAGAGCTCTTTGCACACCTCCGATGGAAAGGTCTGCAGGCAAAGGACTGGTGTCCATGGGAGGTCAGGTCTGAGTGCCACAGGTACATTTCTGTACAGACAGGTGATTTCTCTAAGCACCAAAACATCCTGAAATACCAAGTTCCTGCTACTCATAGTGCTCTGGGACAGAAACTGGACCCTACAGGACAACACCACACTACTTCCATGGAGAAACTAATTCCATTGGTGTAATTAATGTTACTTTTGTGTCTGATGGGGTAGATATCAGCGGTGCTGAGCTAACTTTGGATTCAATGATCTTAAAAGTGTTTTCCAACCTAAATTCTATGATTTTATGATAGATATGTGAGGACTGCTAAGTACAGTCCCTGCATGGTTTGTGGTTACCTGCACCTTCTCTGAAACAGAAAAGTTTTCCTGCTTGAGAAGCCTTGATGGTGCACCTGATCTAAACTCATTCCTGAGTCCTCAGAAAAGACAACAGAGGTGGAAGATTCTCACAAAGCACAGCTGTGCAGTTTACAGCTTCACACTGGTCTTGGCAGGATGTTCCTTGAATACATAATCTAAATTTTGTCCCACCCCTTTAATACCTGGGAACTGAGAAGTTTGCTTAATTCTTCCTCTTTTTTTCTAAATTCCCCCAACTACCCCATGCAAGTTCTCTATTAACCATCTTTTGTTTTTCATCTTCTCAGTGACTTAATTAATGACAAAATTCACATGCAAGAATTCAAAGACCTGATCTGAGTTTCTCCAAACATTCAGCCTCAGACTCTAAAAAATGACATTTCTGTTGTTTGCAGTAAGAAGAAGATAATCTGTTCTTGTTAGGACATGACCTCGAGGATTTGTCTTCAGATACAGACAAAGAAATATTGACACCAGTTCTGCCACCCATTTCTTTTCCTTTCTTTAATTTTTTTAATCTTTATCAATATATTGTGTCTTGATACAATGTGTTTTGATATTGTTTCTTTCCTTCTTTTGCCATCTTGCTTTTGATTTATCATTCTGCATTAGAGAGAAATCAATTTTCAATGCAAGTTCATGTTGACCCCCACTTAATCTTTTCCTGCATTCCTCATTGTTGCTTGAAAACATCAAACTAAATCTAACAAAGATGTTTTAGAGCTCTGAATCCCTTCTTGTCACTGCTTCAATAGAAGGGAAGCACCTCAGTCATCCTAAACGAAGTTGTGCTGAATTATATCATTCTTAAATACTTATTCTTGTATTTGAGAAACACAAGAGATGCTTTAGTGTGAGAAAGAAGTCAATTAGGCAAGAACGACTTTCGGAAGCTCTTCTGGAGCAGGTGGGTGGTTGGAAAGAAAGGAAAACAATAAAAAAAACCCCAAACTCCAGAAACTTTCAGGTGTGCACATCCCTTGAAGGCATCCTTGCCCAATCTACATCTCCAAACCTGTGATTCCTGACTTCAGCCTCAGAGGAGAATTCCCACTCCTCATCCTTCAGGTACGTTATCAATCTCTCCTGTACAGTATTGATTTCATTTACAAAGCCAGGGCTAAAATGATGACTGATGACTCAACACCCTTGAAAATATTTTATCCACTAATGAAAACATCACAAAAATTTTCCCTCAGTAAACACAGGTTGAAGTGGTAAAAGGGAAAAGCAGCAATTGCTAAATTTAGTGTCTTCACCACAAAACAAACAAAAAGGACAACAAATGAAGACAAATCTCCCCGCGGAAGATTAAACAAACCATGATAAAAAATTCCATGGAGCAGTTTCAATTTATGGATTCCCTTTTGCAACACAAAGCAGTGGGGAAGGAGCAGCAGTGGGATTGCTGAGGTTGTCCTTACCTGACTTGTTCTTGCACTCGATGTCGTAGCCGGTGATGGGGCTGTTGCCGTCGAAGCCCATGGTCCACCGGAGGGCGATGCTCCGCGCTCTCACCTCCCGGATCTCTATCTCAGGGGGGTCGGGGGGTTCTGGGCAAACACACACACACAGCTCTGCTCACAACAGACCCCATCCTCTCAACTGGTGCTGCCTCAGCCTTCCTGGCATTGCTCTGGGTGCTCATGGGGCTCTGATCCTGTTAATCACCTGCTGGAAGTATCAGCACTTCTCAACTCTGTTGCATTTGGGCTGTGGTGAAAAGAATATAGCAACAGACTTCTTCATGCAATGGAGAAGCTAAAAGCCCTTTATTTAAATAAACACTACACTTATATAGAGTAGTTTGTGGTAGTAAAAATAGAAATGATTCCATTGATGCAAGGGAGGTAACACCCCTGGTCATGTAGCTCATGCATCCAGCAGGTGCTTAATCATTGTTATAATTATTTTCTCTTTTGTTTTCCTTGAGCAGCATGAGAAATCCAAGCTGCTTCAAGGCTGCTTTTCTCCTGGCTTTCGCCAATATCCCACAGGAGCCAATGGTGTAATCTTAAATGTTGGCTTCTCTTTGGCCTTCTTGGTTGCATTTCCTTAAAATCACTCCAGCTTCGACTGTCATTCCAGGAAAGATGTTTTACCTTGAACACCACATTTTCCTGATACTTCTATCAGTGACTTTACTCAAAATATGCTTGCAAAAATATGAGTGCTTATACCCAAACTCAAAAGTGCTGAATTTGGTGGGGAGAGTAAAATTTCTGTCTCTTCGAGCATTTAAAAAGTCTTAGTTTAATAACAGAATAATTTGATAAAATCCCTCTAAAAGCTCCTTCTGCCTCTAAAGTTAATGTTGCAAATAGCCAGCACCTAGACCCATTCTAATGTCCCTTTAAATTGTCATGGCAGCTTAGATGAGCAGTGGTGGAACTGGGAACCTGTCCCCAGACTCCACCTGGATTTTTCAACAGAGCTGCCTTAGGCATCCTCTGGAATCTGCTGCTACTTGGAATCAAGGGCAGGGAGAGAGAAATCTGCAAGTGGTAGGAATTTTTTGTATTCAGGCTCAGAGAGGAACCCCATGGGAACGAGCAGTGGCCAGTGGCTGAGTCCTGCCCGTGTCCTGCATCTCAAATATTGTCTCCTCTCCAGGACTTGCTGTTTCTGCCCTGTGGGAAGGGAAATCCAGCCCCAGGCAACATAAATTCCTAGAGTCTGGATTGTGCAGACTGCTCACAATTTATCCTGACTGATTAAACTTGAAATATTTTGCTCTAAGTTCCACAGTAGGTTTAGTATTTCTCTAGAGATGAAGTGAGATCACTTCTGCTTTGTTTCAGACCTGGGTTTGAAGCACATTTGTTCTTTAAAATCAAATGAAACCTGCTCTCCATCATTCCTCCATATCCACAATCCTTACTGAAGATATTAGTTTTAAGTATCTTTGGTAATTATCAACTAATGTATTTAAGGAAAAAAATCTAATTAATTTGTACAGATCTAGAAGGACTCAAGCTTTTCTTTTGATTTAATCTCTGGAAAACGAAAAACTGAGAACTTTAATGCAGCTTCTTATTTCTTTGACAATGAGGAAAACATTTAATTATGAATCAGAACTTCCATCCCCCCAGCAGATTTCTACACTTCTTGTCCTACAATAGCTGTGGTTTTTTTTCATGTGTTGTCCTCTCCCTACCTTGCACAGTGAGTTGAATTATTCCACGATCCTCCCCGTAAGAATTGATGGCATGGCAGGAGAAGAAGCCAGAATCTTCACGCACAGTTGGCAGAATCTATAGGAGGTTGGAAAAGAGGTGATGGATTGAACAGCACACAGAGAAAATAAACTAACAGCTTGTCTGTGTGGTGCAAGAAAAATTGTGCAGACTGTTCTCCTTGACAGCAATAAATAGATATTGCAGGTTGCAAATGTACATTTGCATAGGAAAGCTTCCAAAATACTGAGATTAGCAAAGCCAGCAGCACCTGGGCTGAGGACACAGAATAGCAGCTCGACATGTGTAGTCAGGAGCTGGAGCTCCACCTATTCCTGCAGCTTCTCCTTAGGAGCCTTGATTCCAGTTCCCCACAAGTTTGCCAAGTATTTAACTGTTGGCTGAAATTTGCCATACAAAATGGTGCCTCCTGCTGCCTCCAAATTTTTCCGGTTATTTCTGAAAATAACTCAAGTGGCTGAAGTCTGTGTGGAGGAAATAAAGGTTCAAACACTGGTGCTGAACCCTGTAGCATTCAGCATGGTGCCTCATAATAAAGTTTTGTGTGATTTTTCTTTTCAATTTGTTGTTTAACACAAGGAAATTTATATATAATATTTGCAAACATGTTCAGAATGATATTTTTCTACATGACCACTGCTTCATTCAAGATATAAGAAAGAAAGATTTTTTTTTTAAACGAGCAGATATTTGAAATGCCATTTGCTTATCAGTGTTCAGTCTGCTGCTCCACAATTTATTTACTGCACACTGTTCAAACTGTGCCCTGAAAACAGACATTCATTTTCTCACAGCATTTTCCTGTGAGTTCACCCATTGCAAAAACACTAGTGAATTTATTTTCATCAAGCCTGACACCATGAAGAGCACTGCCACCATTTCATGTAGAGAATTAAGGAAGCAGATATATGATAATGTTTGTGGCTGCTTTACAAGTTGCCACATATTAGCTGAGCCATGGAAACTCCACGTGCTCTTTATTCCTCAGCAAAACCCAGGTGATGTGAGCACAACTCCCAGTCACCACTGGTTAGGATAAATGGATTAATTTACCACTTGCTGCAAGGAAATTGGAGAGTTACCATCTGAGATGTGACAACTTGTCAAGCTGTGTTCCCTTGCACGTGTGGCTGAACTTGGAGACAGGGAAACAAAAATTTCCAGAGCCCAGTTTGAGACATGCAGGGCCTTCTCCCCTCCCTCAGAGTCCTGAGCAATAAATAGCCTTTCATGTGTTGATAACAGCTTCCCCTGAGCTTCTGCAAATCAGACCCCAAGGGTTCAGGGAGAGTGCCCAGAAAACAAAGAACACACAATTAATGGCCACCTGTGAAAAGTTGGGTCTCAAAAATCAGCTTTGTGTCACACAGTGCTGTTCATTACTCAATCCTAATTCAGCCCCAGTGAAAATCCAAGTCCTCTCTCACTGAGGTGGAAAAATAAAAGCTGAGTACACAACTAAAGATCTCACACATCATCATGCAAAAGCACTGAGCTCAAAGCTTCAGACACAGCCTTAATCTGCCTCTTTCTGCTTTTTGGGGTGTTTTATCTCTCAGAAGTGAAAGGTTTTCTATGTAACACACATGGATGTAGAACACCATTGCTGTACTCAACTGCTTCAGAAAACTCTCCAAGCAGGACTCCAGCCTTCCAAATAGAAGGAAATAGAATAGAATATTTCCAAATAGAAATATTGTTGTGTATCCAGGGGTTATCTTAGTAAAATCAACAAGAAAAATGACGGCAGAGATGCCTAGGGGTCAATCCTATAACTAAATATTATTTGTATCACAAAAAGACAAATAGGAACAAAGTCACATGTGGAATTTATTCTTTCTCATAGAAATCAATGGCAAAAAGTCCCTCACAGACAGCAAACCCAGAATTTCACTGGATATTATCCAACACAGTTTTTAGCCAATGAAGAAAGAAATCTTTCATAAGAGTTACTCTAAAATTTAGACAATAACCAGGCAGATAGAGAATTAGTTCTATGAGCCTGATAAATACACTTTTTAAATGTAACTGAAAATGGATAATGAAGATTTTGGAGTCAGGAAAAAGAAGAAAGATTCTTTTTGACTTCATAAAAGCACACATAAAACAACATTTAAAGTCCTGACTGTATAAAGTGGTGTCACAAGCCCCACCAAGTGTAAGGGAGGGAGAAGAGCACTTTAAAAAGGCAGCATTTTTTCTCAAACCAGTGTAGTGATTTTGGTGAGGGCAAGTGTGACACACATCAGAACTTGGGGTTGGATATTTGCCAGGGTTTATCAGCAGTTTGATCAAACTCATCTGGGGAAGGACAGGATAAGGCATGAGCCATGCTGCTCCTGAGACAGAGAGGATGGAGGGTTGAGCCTGGCTCACTCTCTTGCTGCCTTGGAGTGTGACAAGGGGCAATTTTTCACAAGCACACCTTGACATATCTGGATGACTTGGGGGCCAATTTGTTTTCTTACCTGCAGGGTAGAAATCACTTCATCCCCAACTTCCTTGGTGGAAACCAGGTAACGGGACATTTCAGGGTTAATGATCCTGTCTTCCTTCTCCCAGCGGACTATGATGGGTTTCTCTCCATGTGCTGTGCAGCTCATCTCCTTCTTTTGGCCTTGAGTTGCCAGGGTGGTGTTTGGGTAGGAGGTTATCATAGCTGGAACTAGAAACAGACAAAAAAAAAAACAGAACAAGGTTGTTCCTCAGTGAACTGAAGGGTTTGATTATGCTTTTCAATCTGTGTCTCACCCAGCTTGTCCATATTCAACCAGATCGAAATAAATGTGAAAAATTATTTTATTTTCATTCCTGATGGGTCTCAAAGGGAACTTAGCAGAAAGGAGTTGGAAGTGGACAATAAAAGGTGTGAATCCAAAGGAAGCCTGTCTACATTTGTTTTGCTTCTCACAGGGCAACTTGCAACATAATTCAGTATTCAATATTCACAGCACATAAAGGGACTTAACTAATAAGTATTCAGATATGTGGACAATAAGGAACAGATAAAAAATGTCTGCTTCCTTCTGATGAGCTGCTGTTCAACTTGCTGACTGTTATATGTTTTATCAGTGTGTGTGTGACAGTAATGATCTATCAAAATGAGGGCTCAATTAAAGCAGGAGCTGCACAAAATTAAAAGAAAGGCTCTGCACCAAGGAGCTTACAAGCCATGGATGTGTTGAGTGCGTAGCTGAACTGTGCTGAACTGAAAGTATAATTAAACTGACAATAAACCTAGCTAGAATCGAGTTTTTATTGTACTCAGAAGGTATTTGCAGAACAGTTTGGACATACCTGTCAACTTCATTAACCATTCTTTTAAAAAGGGCTTAAATTTTAATGTTGAAAAAAATACTCTCTTCTTGGCAAGAATAGTCTTAAACCTAAAGTATTTTCATGTTTTGGAATTAAAATTTCCTGCAAACAGGAACAAAACAAATCCTTGGAATGTTATTGCAAACCCCAAACACCCCAAGCATCTTTGAAGGAGGATGATCTCTTTGGAGTCCTTTGCTGTCCTTTCCTCCCCACATGGCTTGTCCACTAATAAATGGCATCTGGATTTCTGCCTCTAGAAAGAATCAAAGCCCATGAGTCTTTCAGTTCAGGAGAAGCTGGAAAGCCCTGGACAGCCACAGAGCTGTTCTTTCTGAATGAATCTGCCCACTCTTCTAAAGCACATGAGGCATCAGCACTGAACCCCCCTAAGCTCTTGCCCTCCAGGGCTGCCTCCTGCAGGAGCCCCAGTCCCTCGTTTTTATGCATGAATGGTTGCCTCTTCTCATCACAACAGCTCACTCCTTCCATCTGAGCTCCTCTGGGTCCCTCTTTTAATCAGATGACACTGGCAGAGGATCTGATTTGGGCCTTCCCAGGCTCTCCCCTTGCCTAGGTTGTGTTTGTTGCCGCACAGCAGAATAAAACCCCTTATTTAAATGAATTACTTTAATTGCCAGCCTGTAATGTTAATGCTTGCTGGCATGACCTTTTCACATGCCAGAGCTGTTAATGCTTGGATATGACAATATGTCAGGATGCAGAGGCTTCCTGAACCAAACCAAACCGAGCTGGAGATTAACAGGGCCTGTGGAGCCGTGGGCTTGATCCAATGGGATCTAATTCCAGGAGGAATTCTGAGAAAGCTCTTGTGTGAGGCAGGAGGCTCCACATGCACTGGTGATAAAGAACATCTTGTTTAACTGTTTGGGTATTCAGTACTCATCAGTTTTGTCCAAGAGGAACATTGAAGAGAAGAAATTATGAATAATTGAAATACAAAATCAGGATGAGTCTGATTCCATATTCCAGAGAATGGAAATAGTCTCAGTTTTATCTGGTGTGTGCCCCACATACCCACAAGGAGGTTACTTTCAGAAAGTTGGCTTTTTCAGAAAGTTTTGGCTTTTTGTGACCAAAAAGGCTGTTTGTTCCTCCAAACCCAGAACAATCAGGACTGTGCAGGATCACAGAATCATTTAGACTGGAAAAGTCCTCCCAGCCCATGGAGCCCCAGCTGTGCCCAAAGCCCACCTTGTCCCCACCCAGAGCACTGAGTGCCACATCCAGGTGACATCTCCAGGGATGGGCACTCCAAACCTCCCTGGGCAGCCCTTTTCAATGTCTGAAAATCCTTTCAGTGAAGAAATTCATCCTGAATTTCTTCCTGAAATAGTCCCATACATCCTTTTATGCATTTTGTTCAATAGAGACCCAATTCAAAAGAGTGTCAGGCTGTTAAGGAGTCCACATCACCATCATCAGCTTGTGCCACCTCTTTCTTCCTTCCACAATGGCCCCAGCCTCCCACATCCCTTCCTGTGCACATCTCTCTCCCCTCAGCACTGCAGGCTCCAGTTCCCTTCACCTCTCCCTCTTTCTTCCTGCTTCAACCTCCTTGAGCTCTCACATGCCCCCTAATCCCTATACCTTTATATTTTCCTCCTCCAGCCTCATTTCCTGTCCCTAATTAAATCATCCAACCTCCCAAGCCACCTAGAGGTTTTTCCCTACAGCTGCAGTCCCTTCCCATCAATATCTCCCCCTTGGAGTCTCCTGGTGATGGTGAAAATGTTCTGAGCCCATGCAGGAGATGAGGGATGGGGGGTTTGTGCCTCCCCACGAGGCACCAGAGCTTGTGTGCAGGTGAGCCTTGCCCTGGCAGCTCCACCCTCCTCCTGCTTCATGGGCAGGAGCACACAGAAAATGGGACCTTGGACTTGGATTAAAATCCCACAGACATCCAGGATCCTGTCCCAGGCACTCCTGCCTTACTTTTGGCTTCTGTGCTGGGTGACAGTGCCAAACCAAACCCCATGGCTCCTATTTTGCTGGTAAAAGCCAGAGGCTACCTTGCAAAGCTCATTTCCCCCCCCCCCAACAAACTTTCTTAATAAGAGCACTATAAAAACATGTAAAGAAAGATGACTTTATTCCTCAGATACAGCTTTATCCCTGCTTATCCTTCCCTTCTCCTCACAATAATCTTCCACACAGATTCCTTATTGCCATAGCAATGCCTCACAGCTAAATATTTCCCTTTCCTCCAAAGCTGATTTTTTACTCTTCACAATTTATCTCCAATGATCCTAAACCATAAGCTCTTCTTTTTATCTTCCTCTGTGTCAAAAGATTTCTGGCAACAAAGCCACATTCCCAAGGATATTTTAGGCAATGTATTTCTTCATCCTCCAACTATCTTTAATCAAATTACTGATGCAAATAACCGAGATAAATATGCTGGTTCTTTACTGACAAAATAATCTAGAAAACTGTAAATAAGCAAGCTAAATCTGCACTACATATGCATGAGATATTCTCTTAGGATGTTTTAAAAATAAGTGAAGGCATTTAGAAATGTATCAAGATGATTCAGATGGCAAATTAAGTGTGTCTGTGCCTTATATCTCTTCCAATGTGCCTTATATACAGACACATAATTATATTTATAGATATGCATTTATATAAGAGAATTTTGGAAGGGAAGAGCATTTTGGAAGGTTCAAGGAATGGATATTGCCATGTTCCACAATTTTGGAGTAGTTTCCCCACAGGACAAATTAATCCAGTTGTGTTTTCTCTGGGGTTCTTGTCTTTGAAGCTGTGTGGTGCTGGGCACAGTTAGAGATCTATTGCTCAAGAACTGGAAAATAGAAGCTACAATTTATAAATCATGGCAATTTCCATTTTCAAGGTATGCATATCTCTGCCAGCAGCATTAATCCAGGAGCTTTCTCTGTTTGGAGTTGGGCTTTCTTTTGGAAAGTTGATTTATTTGCTGCTTTTCACAGGTTAGCCCATTGTTTTTCTTCATGGCAACTCAACAAGAAATAATTTAAAAATATTTAATAATATTATTATTGTTATATTATCAAACCATTATTTATTATAGCACTATATATTATTGCTATACTAAAGCATATAAAAGTGCATTATACAATGCATTTTGATTATACAATTATATTAAGCAGCAATTATATTAACATAATGATTGCTTTATAGTATTAACAACTCCAGCATTAAAATCAAAGTGCAAAATTCAGTAGTCAGGGTTATACTTCAGAATTGTTGAAGTGGCTCAGACAAAATAAGAACTTTTTGTCCTACTCTTGAAGAAAACTAAATCTAGGCCTTTCCTAAGATTCAGTAAAAATTACTTAATCTGACTTATTTTCCTCTGCTACTGCTGAGTGTTTCATCAGGAACAAATAAAAATGAAAATATTTAATTACCTTGATAAAGAGCAGTCTCATTACCCAGAATAACAAGACTGTAGGAAGTTGAGGAAAGCTTGTGAAGGGTATCAGAAACTTTTGAGTCCTTTTAGAATAATTTTTTATTAATTAACAGAAAACAAAAATTCACATCAATTTTAAAAATTTCGTAGAGAGCTGGGATGGTGAATGGGGTATTTTTTCTCTCTTTCATCTCATAGATGGGAATAACCACATTGGAAAAAGCAAATTAAAAATCTCCCTGTCTTTCAGTTTGTACTTAAGCACTAAATATCCATGTATTATTCAAAAATAATTGTAAGAGTGACTGAAATTCTCAGTATTTTTAAGAATTATGGTCCTTTCTAACCCAAAGCCATTCTGGGATTCTCCTGGTCTGAAATCTCTGTCCTGGCAGAGTGTTCTCCTGTTTTGGCTCCATCACTGGATCGTGCTTGAACTGGCCAGTTTGGGGAAATATCTCTAACCATGAGAGATTCATCTTGCAAACATTGAAAAAATATTGAAAAAATTAATTAAAATTCTAATTTAACATTTAAGCCAAATTCAGCTGACCTTTTATTCTGGTCAGCTACAGTGAGAACACTGTTCTGTCCATGACAAATGGGATTTTCCTCCCTGAAAAAATTCCCTTTTCCTCCAAGCACTTTTGCTCAGGCAGAGAAAACCAATGCAAATATATTTCTTATATTTAAGAGAGCCTAGCTATCACACTTTTATTGGTTGACATATACATTTGTTAATTTATTTTCAAATTTAGCAGACTTTCAGGAGTCAGCCAGAGCTTTGCTAGAATTTGTAACTTCAGTATTCCCTTTCTGATAAGAGATATTTGGGTTTACTTAAATAACATCTCTCTGAAATTCAAATGGGGAAGAAAAGAGAATTTGAAATCAATAGGATTTCCCAAACACTTGAATTTGAACTCATAGTTCCTTGGAAAAAGTCAATGCTGTTCAGCAGGTGAAAATCATGCTCTTAATCCTCCTCCTCAGGAGATGTCCAAGATTAGAAAATTCTGGGTCTCAGATTGTCAAAGAAATATGTAAACACAAAAAAATCATCCCATTTTTATGTATACAAGTTATTATATATAATAATAATAATGGTATATATAATTAATGACAACTTCTTTCTACCAATATTCACTAATTCTGAAAATTAACTTCACATTTGGGACCTACTTGTGTTTGTTTGTTTGTTATGGAAA
Organism: Erithacus rubecula; assembly: GCF_903797595.1. Taxonomy (NCBI): domain Eukaryota; kingdom Metazoa; phylum Chordata; class Aves; order Passeriformes; family Muscicapidae; genus Erithacus; species Erithacus rubecula. The sequence continues at coordinate 108,932,857 of NC_136658.1, read as the reverse complement.
TCTCCTCAAAGACTTGTTCTCTTAGGATAAATATTTTTAAAATTTTATTTTAATTATTTAATCATTTCAGGAAAGTGATTTAAGAATATAATATTTTATCATATTGCTTGGAATCAGTAAAGAATTTGCTGTCCAAGCAATGCAACTCTTAGCTAGAAACATTCTTGGTGAATTGTGCCAGTAATCAATATGGCATGAATTTCAAATTTAGAAAGGCACTGTTTTGAAATTAATAATCATTGATGTTTCAGATTAGAAAAAATAATTTCAAATGTGTAAACCTGATATATTTGAAGAGAGAAGTAAAGATTTGATGAATTCATAGAACAGACTGAATTATTTACTCAGCTTTAGTTTCAGGAGTCTGTAGTGTACAAGAAATAAATTCTTAAAATTTATTAATATATTCCTGAAAATATTTTTAAAATAAAACTGAAGAAAGCAAATTGTCTTCTACCCCTAACTTGCCCTAAAAGAAGACAGTAGCTTTTTATAGGTTTTTGTATAAATTAATTACTGGATAAAAGGCAAGAGATTCATTAGCAGATATATTAAAAAAAATAATTTTTTGACAGAGAAGTATAAAACAACAGCACTGCTGTGTAAAAAGAGAAAAATTACACACAGAAATGTCAGGTCTTGTCTCAGCTTCATAAGTTTGTATTACAAATTCCAAATCAAAACAAGACACTCAGTGGTTTGTAAAAACTGCATTTTTAGGCCACCCATACAAGATAATCTTTTGGGGGAAAAAAAAAACCTAAAACCAAATAAATACTGGGTGGGAATAAATATGGATCCTGTACATCTTAAAACAGCATTTCAGCCAGCTATTCTCCTGGTATAAAGGAAGTGATTTTGATTATAAATATTATCAAACATGTGTTTCCAAGCTTGAACAGGCCTGGTTTGATGCTGAGCTGGAATAAAATGCCAATGATGTCTTGAGTCTTTGGCAGCTCCTCCTGATCTGATTGAATGTGTCAGGGCAAAGGCTGTGAACATTTAGGGCTCATCTCTTATTCACTCAGAAGTGGTTTCAGGTCACATTAGAGGAAGAGAAGTTGATTTATTTTGCATGACAACTATGAATTTTAACCAAAAGACACATTAATAAAATAAAAAAGGGCTTTTCTCTCAAATCACAAAGGCAGTTCTTTCCTCTTCCTGAGGTCTTGCCTTGCATTATTTCTGTGTTTGTGCAGTGCAAACTGGTGGCTTCAGCTGATACACAGGAGACCTGCAGCTGCTGATATTCCTTTAACTTTGACATGGTTCTCATATCAATGGGACTTTCTCTTGCTTTGCCATGCAGCTTCAATTCCCATTTTGTGCAACTGCACTTCCCACTGACCAGGGGAAGGGAATGGGAGATGATAAGCTGGCAGCTTTGTCCCCTGCAGTCAGCTGTAGTAAAATCCTGTGGAAATTACTTACAAAATGTGTTACAAACTGTGGGAACTCACGTGAGGCACTGGGAAGTCAATCTCATCAAAGCTTGGCTAATTGTCAAAACAAAAATTAGTGATCAAAAAACCATTATATTACCAAATTTCTAATTGTGATTTATGCAGACTTAGACAACATCTTCCCACAGAAGAAATGTATGGACAATATTAATTTTACAATCATTGAAATTATTGGAAAGTGTGGATGCCTAAAAATTAGCACCAGAAACATGTCTCCATTAATTATAAAATCCTGGGGCCTTTTTCTATTCCAAATCAATTATGATCTTTCATCAGTCTGTTATAAAAGCCAGGCTGGAAAGAGCAGGAATGTTAAACAGTTAAAACTAGCAATACATAATTTTAGATAACTTCTCTAATGCTTTGATCTTAAATTGAATTCAGTCTGCCATCAAGATGGCATCAAGTTTTAATGTGAAATGAGAGGGTTACTGCTATCATAATTGTAAAGCACAGTGCTCTAATTTTTGGTGGCTTACTGAATGCAAATCAGTGAAAAACAGAGGCTGTGGAATCCCATAGGACAGTGATTTTTTTGTGGTTTTTTTTTAAACAAGTTTTTATGCTTTAAACTCTCTATTTGTGTCCTTTCATTAAAATCACCTGAACAATTTACAAGTTTAAATGAAAAAAAAAAGACAGAAAGTCACTGGAAAGCACAAGCTTTAATCAGGTTTTATTTTATGACCCAGCAGCTCCTGTAAGTCTTTTAGCTTCTGGAGGCTGTGAAGTGACATGTGTAAATGTCCCTCTCTGGGGAAGAGAAGCAAACACTAATTGGGGTATTGACAGGTTTAAATGAAGCAGAAACACAGGAAGAAACTCTGGCTCCAACAAAAATGAGTATTGGGGAGCGGGGCATGCCGGGACATTAATGGTTTTCATTCACTGCTCACTCATGCAGGTAAATATACTTTTAAGCACGGTGACCTGGGTCTATAACAGCTCAGTTCTGAGCTAAAAAGCCATGAAATGCTATCTGCTGATGTATGAGAAAGAGGGCTCTGGTAGAACCAGCCTCCTCTAGCTGTTCAGAGGGAATTATAATTTTATTTTCTAAATAGTTGCAGATAGACCGATATCATCTGATACTGTGATGGCAGGAACAGACTCCAATGTCTTTAAATCAGCAAGACACAGCTCTCTAGATGTTTAGCAGCCAATCTCTATATGAATTTACTAGCATAACCAATACAAATATATATATTTTTGCATATTAACACTGACAGAGAAGTGTTGTTGCATTGGATGAATATCCAAAAGCACTCACAGGGGTCAAACATGGTCATAAAACCCATCAGTGGCTCACCACAACCGATGGCTAAAAATTAAGAATGGTTTTTGCAGTGGATGTTGAGGGGACAATAAAAAGACCTTCCAGAGGTCCTTCCATTGGTCTTGTCTTAAAAATGACAAACACTTTCTTATTGATGATAAAAGGAGCTCAAGGGGAGGTGATCAGACTTTTGCAACCATCCTTCAGAAGTCCAGCTTAAATTCAGGGAAATCAAGTACTGAAGGTCTGATCTCAAACTCCACATTCTCTTAATTAAGGAGATTCACAATGTCAATAAATTCTGCAATTCCAGGAAAGACAGGAAAGGAGATTCAATGAGGGAGAACAAGATCCTAATAAAAAGCTTTGTAGATGTTTATTTTAATTTTATCTGGTTTATCCAGTAAAAATTCTGCCCCTTTTTAGACAAACCTGGGAATTGTTTGGGAATAGTTTAGATCTGGGAAGTTTAGGAATGGTCTGACCACCTTGTTTCTGCAAAACCAAAACCTTAATTCTGAATCTATTTATCTTTTCTTTTCCTCTACATGGTCTAGTTTCTACTTTTACTGCTCTGCATGCCACAAGTTTCTAGAGAGAAAGCAAATCTCAATAAAAACAGAAAATTTCCAGAAGAGTGGGGAACCATCTTAAAGGCTGCACAGCCTTGGAAAAGCTGATGGGTAACTGATGTGTTTAACACATTTTTAATATCTGTCTTATGGAAAGAGGGAATTCCTAGCAAACAGAAACAAAGAGGGCTTAGAGAAGCAGAATATTTATAAAGTAGGGATTCTAAATGTGATACTTTTTGATACACAATCACCCATAAATTAGAAGCTGCTCTAACAGAAAAAAAAAATAAAAATTAAAAAATCAGAATGGAAACTTTCATTTTTATGAAATCTAAAATTAGGAAGCTTCCTAGGGAATTTGTTGTGATTTTTTACATCCCTTGTTATTGTGTCTTTGCAGTGTTTTATCAAATCTGAATTCTAGACCTTATGTGCTGAGTATTTTGGGACTGTTTTACTGCATACTTAATACTTCCAGACAAAAGCAGTGGCTGATAATTTGACTCCAGTCTGAGGCCAGAGGAAGAGAACCCTAATTTGAACCTGGATTATAGTGATTTTGGCTCATTCAGAGCTGCCAATGTGCTTATCCAGCTGAAAAGAAGTTTTAAAGCTAAATTTTACAGTGCTGATGTTGACAGTACTTTGCTGTACAGGAGCCCTAGAGATTTATCACTTCTGTAACTTATGTCAAGGTGTTTTTGTGCCTGCATGTGCACAGACATATGTGTGTGTGTGAGTAAAAAAAAAAAGGGAAAAAAACCAGTGTTTTCCACAAGGGCAAACAAGGAGAAATATTTTATTACCTGAAAAAAAAAAAAAATAAGGACAAAGCAACCCTCATTATCTCCTTCCCTTGACTTTCAGCTGTCCCATGCATCCCTCTTTTCAATATGCTCTTAAAAAGAAATGTTTCTGTTTCTCTGGAGACCATTTTTACCCCTCAGCCAAGGGGAGGCACCATAAATACTCGTGTTTGAGGCAGGAGTAAATTATAGCCATCCATCTCCTGGACAGAGTGTGGCACAGGGCTGGGGGTCACTTTCCTCCACAGTCCCTTCCCACGTTACAAGGAGTTCAAAGGACTTGGTTTATAATTTTTTTCCCCCCCCTCTAAATTGTGTTTCAAGGGAATAGAAACTCCTATTACCTCTTCCAAAAGCAGAGGCCAAAATGGCACTGCTGATAATGTAACCACCAGGAAAGGAGGAGGAGAGTCATGTTTCCAAGCAAGGTTTGACATATTGTAGATGACAAATGTTGAGGGTGATAAATGAAGCAGCTGCTTACAAGGGCAATATGAAAATGCCTTTTTTAATTTTTTTTTTTTTTGTAAAATCACATTGTCAAATCTTTCTTTATTAATCAGATCCTTGAAACACACAAGCATAAAAGCTGTGCTTAGATCTAAGCTTTGTACCTGAATTATTAAATTACTTTCATTTGGCCTTAGGAAATCCAGGAGGTTGAAGGACTGAATTGGTCATTCTGGGTTTAGTTTTTTGAGGGTTTGAAATTATATTTCATTATAAAAAGAATAATCACAAAGGTGTAGTGTGAGTTTTATGCATTGCGTAACAGCCTTATTAGTCACATCCCCAGGGGGATTTTATGATTTTATGTTCAAGTTTTATTGCTTTTTCTATGATACATTTTAGAGTTTCTTGTAAGTTGGAAGAAAGGTTTTTAGAACCACTCCTGTTGGGGCTTTGGACTGTAAGTTATTTTATTTTTAGAGAACAGCTGACTTCTTTGACCCAAAACTTTTTATGAGAATGTGACCTCTTTGACAAAAGGCATTTCTGAGAAGGTTTTATTAGCTCAGCCTGCAAAAATCAGGCCACATGCTCACATCTTCAAAATGTAAATTCTGGCAGAAAAGGAAGGAAGAAAAAGCTACACAAATTCATGGGAATTCTCAAAACTGAGTTGTTTTTTCAGCCAAATAATACTGGAAAAATGATCCAAATTCATTCAAGCTACAATCAGTTTAAGGGACATGGATTAACTGGGAATACATTCCTGATTTTTTAATTCTGTGAGAAATTGAAGGAATAGTTTTGACAAATTAAATATAAAACAAAATACTATGGTGTTGTTGAATCAAAAGTAGAAACTTCCTTATTCATATGAAGCAAAGTTGTCACTAATTTCTAGTTATCTTCTAGTCAGCTGTTATTTAATGAATTTCCCCTGGATGGATTATTCTGGTTTTTGCTAAAAGGAGACTGCAGGAGTGATGGGCAGGAGGGTCTCACGTTGTAGATCCAGGCTGCTCCTCCTTTGCAAATAACTGCTCTAACCAACCCCTTTCCTGTAGCTGTGATTAAAAATTTATCATATTACCTAAAACCCTGGGGAAAAATCCATCCTGAGATTCAATCTTGAGAAGCTCCTGCATTTCTGTTCTCTTTTAACTGGAGGAAAATCTGTGTTCTTTGGAATTTAGCTTGAAAAATCCCTCGTTGTTGAAGTGCTGCCCCTTTGTCCCACAGTGTTTCACTGGGAATTCACAGTGGAAAATGCTGGAAAATGATGTGACTTTTAAAATTTCCTTACCAGTAAGATAAGATAAATTGAAGCAATAACAGTATCAGCAGGATGCCAAACTAATAACTGGATATGAATGTTGCAAAAAGGAAGATGCTGCCACTGTCAAAGCAGCTACAACTCCAAACTGGGACAAACCCAGTGGATTCCAGAATTTCAACCACTTATGCAAAGGAAAAGGTGATAAAAGCAGATTTTTTCCTCCAGCCCAATTTATTTTCTTTTCCTTCTTTTCCCCCCCAATAAATTGATAACATGGAGAAATTCAGAATATCCTGTGGACATGAGGTTTTGCCCTCTCAATTGCTAGGACAGAAAATGGGGATTGTTCAACCAGGGTCCTTTGTCCAAGTTTCCAGAAGCAACATTTTTCTAAAAATCTTTATTCCATCTCCCTTTAAATTGAATGGAATTCAATTTAAATGGAATCCTGCAACTTGAATTACAGAAGTCTGTTTTGAGGAGTAACTGCTGAGACTCTACTGCATGATGATCATTTAGGTTGGAAAAGACCTCCAATCAAATCTCTAATCTACTGATTGCCTTATTAATATGTAAAAATTAAAAAAACCCAACAAAAACAAGATATCTCCTCTGGATTAATTTATATGGATTAAGAAAAAAAAAAAAAAAGAAAATTTAGATGGCAGGTTCAAGCATCCAAAATTTCAATAACTGAGACATCCAAGCAGTCTCTAGTGGACTGTTGTGATCATGTTTGATGATACATTGTTTAATTACACAAACATTTTTCCCCACAAGATAAATTCTTCTTTAGTAGGGGGATTACACAGTGCTCAGAGTTATGAAGTTGGTGAATGAGGCTACTTCTATTTTTGCCTTATTTTTGATCAGGCACTAGATTAGAAAATAGTAAATGAAATGGAAAGAAGACCTGTGGGCAGTCCTTGCTGAATGGTACATTGGATACTCTCATTTTACACTTTTTCTGTGGCAAAATTAGGGATTTCTAGACTGTTATCTCCCACCTGGGACAGATGTTGTGTTCTTTCACTTATTTTTAGTGTTCAGGTGGCTTTGCAGAACTGTTGAACATCCCTGAGTGCAATTGAATTCTTCCTAAAAATATGTCCTGATTGTCTAAACAGTCAATTATTCCTCAGATAATGCACAGGGTGTGTTTGCTGTCTTTTGAGGTAATTTCATGAATTTAAACTCAAACTTCACAAAGGTTTTCCAAGGATAACCTGCAAGCATCTTTAAGAGTGTGGTTTCTGAAGTTCTCCTATATTTATGCTGTGCACTTGCCTCAGCTGCTCTTTATGAGCAGCATCAACAGAGTGCCCAAAATTGGTCTTAAAAAGAAAATTTGTCTTAAAAAGAACAGCTCGTTAAGAAGCTGAACTCTTGTGAACTGTAAAAAAAAAAATTAAAAATTATATATATATTTAAATGTTACCAAATCTGCAGCACTGAAGAAATGAAAAGTCTTCTCAGCCCTCTGTCAGTTAAATACATTTTTAATACTGCTGCTAACAAATAATTATCATTGGATTTTCCATCTTGAAGATTGCAAAGTTGCTGACAGCTCCAGTAACTCTTCCAATTTCTATTGCCAGCTCTGCCAGTCTCTCATAAATCTCTCTGGTCTCTTCACCTCTGTCTCCAGGCTGTTCCTTGCCTCAGATTTTGCCAGAATAAATTCTGGTAATGTCATGGAATATCCATCCCCCTCCTGCCTGAAAAGACTCCTTTGTGGTGTTTAATTAGATGTTGTTCCTTGCAGGAATGGAAATTTGAGGCAAAGAGGTGAAAAAAAGGTCACTGGTAATTTATTGTGTGTGCCAGGGCTGAGTGTGCTGGTAACTGCAACACTGCAAACCTGAGTAATGAGATGGATAGAGAGCACTGGGAGGTTTGGAACTCCAAGTGAAAAAAGAGAGGAACTTGAATCCTTATCTTAATCTTACTGAATCCTCTCAGTAAGTGTAAAACCAGCTCATCTGTCAGGAATTCCTGTGTCACTGTTACTGGTAAGGACAGATGTGATTCAAAGGCATCCTCTGAGAGGGTTGCTTCTTTCCCCTTGGGGATCACTTAGAATCAGAGTCCAAATATGTAAACTAAGATGCTACTTCTGAGACTTTCAGCTTTAAATTTTCTAAAATATTTGCATGCCAGCTCTCTTGCAGGAAGGCTGATTGGCTCATGTGAACCTTTCATAGAAAGGAACAGAAGCATCAGGAACATACAGCTTTTGAAATTATCAGTGAATTATAGAATGGTTTTGTTGGAAGGACTTTAAAGATCATCTCATTCCACCCCTGCCATGGCAAGGAACACCTTCCACTGTCCCAGGCTGCTCCAATATCCAACCTGGCCTTGGGCACTGCCAGGGATCCAGGGGCAGTCACAGATGCTCTGGGCAACTTATTCCAGTGTTTCACCACCATCACAGGGAAGAATTTCTGTCTAGGATCTAATCCAGCCCTGCCCTCTGGCATTGAATGCCATTTCCTGTGTCCTGTCCCTCCATTCCCTGTGTCTGTCCCTCCATCCCTTGGGAATTGTCTCTCTCCATGTTTCCTGCAGCTCCTTCAGGCCCTGCAAGGCCACACTGAGCTCAGCCAAAGCTTCTCCTGTGCAGGTGAACAATCCCAGCTGTGCCAGCCTTTCCTGCCAGCAGAGCTGCTCCATCCTCTGCTCATCCTGCTGCCTCCTCTGGGCTCTGCAGCAGCTCCAGCTCCTCCCTGGGCTGGGGCAGCTCTGCAGGTGGGGTCACACCTAAGCAGGGATAGAATCTTGATGGAGTAGAAAAATTTGGGTATCTCCCTTTGTCTGCCTTGCTGCTGATGGCTAATTACTAAATTGCTAATTACTGCATGACTGAAGCAGTGTTACTGTTATCATCAGAGCATCTGGAAACAGAGTCTCATGGGTTACAAAAAGCTCAGCTCTGGAGATGAGGGTATTGATGGGTCTCTGTTTGACAGCAGGTCCCACATAACCCTAGAGAGGAGGAGGAAAACTCCTGACATCTCATTAACAAGCAGCCTTTGCTGTCCTGGGAAACTGCTCCACCTTTCTGTGCCTGCAGAACCCTCTGGCTCTGGGACACAGTTTTGCACAGCTTTCTGCCAGCTGGAGAATAATCATGTTTTTCAGTTTGGTGGTGAAGGAAAAATGGGAAAACCAAAAATACAGACCCAAATAAATCACCACTTGAGTTCAGGAGGAAAATCCACAGAATTCAGGAGGAAAACTGCAGAAGATGGTAACACTGGCAAAATCCATGGATGGCAAAAAGGGGAGTTCAGTCCTTAGTGAATAGCTCTGCTATTCTGTCAGCAGCAAAACATACAGGCTGGCCAGGGGCTTTTCAGTTTTGCTGCATCGTGGAAAGGATGAAAATGAGATTGCTCAAATGAAGCCCTATGATAGAAATTCTGTTCCCTCAGAGGTACTGAGGAACTTTGGCACTGAGTTTCACTTGAGCAGGATTTAATAACTGAAAGTTATAAATTTGCTAAAGAAACAGACAAGTTTCTTACAGTCTTAATACCCAATCCTCATACAAGCTAAAAGGGAGGTGCTAAAGGAAACTGAACTGTAGGATATTAAAAGGACTAATTCCATTCTGTCTGTTTTTTAAATAAGAGAAAATAAAAATCTCCCAAGGTGCTCAATATTGCCTATTACTGTGCATATCCTGAATTCATGACTAATGCACTTTAATTCAATCACAGGATACACTTTAAACAGTTCAGTGCTGCATTATGTGCTGCACTTGAGATGTTCAAGATCTTAATTATTTGTTCTCTTCAGTATCCCTCACCCAAAAGCTAATGAAAAATTCTGTCGTGATGGTATTTTTTATGATACACATAGCTGTGACACATGATAATTTCACAATCATTTTGAGACACCATGTGGTTTCTTTTGACATTTTGTGACAGGCTGTGTTATCAAGCACAATTGTTTGCACAGGAAACAACTGCAGCACGTGGTCCTTGGGACATTATGTTATCTCCTGATAATGATGTCATTAACATGTGTATACTATAATTAATGACTACAAGAGCGATTCATTTGAGCAAGGCTTATGAATCTGTTTCATCTAAAAAGGGAAAGAAAACCTATAATCATTTGGGCTCAGATCCTGAAAGCTACTTACTTGCAACCTGCTGCAGCTACGCTGGGTGACCCGTTAATTGAGGCATATTAACCACGAAGCATTTATTTCTCAGTTATATTACAGAAGCTTGGATTAGAATCATTATCATAATGATTGTTCTAATAGAGATCAGTGAGAGAAACAGGAACCTAGCAGTGCTCCAAACCCCTTTGTCACCCGATCTCCTACCAACAGGAGCCAGGAAACAATTACAGTTCATCAGTGTGCTCAGTGAAATAATGAAGCTGGAGAGGTGGAGAGCAAACCCACTGCAGCTCCTGCAGCCCCAAAAACACTCCTCACATCCTTGTCTGCATAGAAAGCACACTGGCACAAAGGCAGTTCAGACATGTGGAGTGTTTTTGTGTAAGAATCACAGAATCACAAAGTGGTTTTGTTGGAATGCCACCCCAGCCATGGCAGGGACATCTCCCACTGTCCCAGGTGCTCCAGTGTCCAGCCTGGCCCTGGGCACTGCCAGGGATCCAGGGGCAGCTTCTCTGGGCACCTGTGCCAGGACCTCACCAATCTCACAGTAAAAAATTGTCCTCAAATCTAACTTATTTTTCCCCCTGTTCCAGTTTGAAGCCATTCCCTCTTGTCCTGTCACTCCAGTTCCTAATGAATTGTCCCTCTCTGGCTTCCTTGTAGATTTTTGCTATCATACTTCTGCCAACATGTTTGATGGTTCAATGTCTTCATACAAGTCCTGCCATGGTTTAGGTATAAAGTCACCACAAACTCAATTCTGCTTCTCAATGCTTAGAGCTTCCCAAGGAAAAAAGATATATTTAGATTGCCAAAATCTGCTTTCAAGCCTGATAATCCACTCTTCTCTCTTGAGGCTACACAAAGAGATATTCACATATGCACATAGATATTTTGTGTTACTCAGATTTTCAGAAGGTTCTGTTTGGTCATGGAAAATATTTTCATGGAGATGTTTGCATGCAGGAGCAGCCACACAAAATTAGCTACAGGTGAATGAAATTTCTGACCTGCCACAGATACAGTCCCCAGGAAAGCTGCCTACAATGTGTCTAGAGAAATTATGATGAGACTGGATCCCTGGGAAGATGTTTGAAAATTGTTTTATGCAGAACAGCTACAACTGATGAAAGCTGGGTCATGATGGAACATCCAGGAAGATTAAAAAAGGGCAGGAGGAAGCCAGGGAACCATGAGCTGAGCTGCTCCCAAAGCCTAAATTCTGAATTAGTTCAAAGATGCACAAAGCCTAAATTCTGAATTAGTTCAAAGATTCTGGGCTTTTCCAGAATAAAGGTGGTGGGATAATTTCCTGCAAAACAAAATAATCAAAGTGGGTTTTTTTGGGTTTTTTTTTTTTTGTGGTTTTTTTGAGAGATGCTGCTGCATTCTGTTTGTTCCTTCTCTGTTTTGTGGACAGAGGACCCAAGCACATCCCTCCTGTCCAGGTGTTTCAGAACTATGCAAAGTCAATCTCTGTGACTTTAACTGCCTTTTATATATAATTTTCATAGAGTGACCATATGGATTATGAGTGTATTGCACAAATAATTATTTATATGCACCATTAACTTTGCTCTCAGGCTTGAAACACTAAACATATGTGTACTTAGTAGCCCTTCTTCTCCAGAATAATCATCACTGAATTTATTTCAGTGTGTATTAGATTTTTTTCTTAGTTAAATAAAATAACAACATGTATTTTCATGATGCAAGCAACACAATATTTTAAAAGTCAAGAAATGCAAAGTCAGAATTTCAGCAATAGTAAATTAGAGTAGTGTTAACCATAGCCGATATAAGAGACATAGCAAAGGAGTTAACACACAGAAATCATTCTCTCTACCTTAAAAAGATGGTTTTCTGTATTTTTACATGCATATTCCATATATGTACTGTTGTATCTTAAAAATACTGTCATTATATTAAAAATAAGCAAAGTTTTGATTATTCCTCCTAAAGCTCCTGATTCAAAACTAAATGTGCTTTTTCTTCCATGCAAAAATTAGAATTGGAAAACCTAATCTTGATCTACAGGATCCTTACACTAATCAATACTACTAAACAATTCAGATATTATTTACTTTTTAATTGCATTATTTTTGTAATTGTTAATTATAAAGGATGTTATAAAAACACCTGAAAAGAAAATTATAGAGGAAGAGGAAAGGAAAGGAAAGGAAAGGAAAGGAAAGGAAAGGAAAGGAAAGGAAAGGAAAGGAAAGGAAAGGAAAGGAAAGGAAGGAAGGAAAGGAAAGGAAGGAAAGGAAAGGAAAGGAAAAGGAAAGGAAAGGAAAGGAAAGGAAAGGAAAAGGAAAGGAAAGGAAAGGAAAGGAAAGGAAAGGAAAGGAAAGGAAAGGAAAGGAAAGGAAAGGAAAGGAAAGGAAAGGAAAGGAAAGGAAAGGAAAGGAAAGGAAAGGAAAGGAAAGGAAAGGAGCTGAATGAGTAAAATTTGATTTAATGCAAGCAAATGATTTTCTTCTCCATATCATTATTTCCATAATGACAATTGCATCTGTTAAGGTATCCAATGGTACTTGGAGAAAAAAAATCCACTTGTTTTATGGGGAGAGACAAAAAAGGGTACAGATAACCAGTTGGATGGTTGATAACATTTGATATATTCTGACTTCCCATTTTCTGGGTATGAAAGCAATTTGTGCTCATGTGAGAGTGCAGCTCCTCAAGGTCACTCCCATTTCAGCATCTTTGAAATGCTCCCCAGGGTTAGTTTACAGCACTCTGCATGAGAAACAGGCTAATGCACTGCTCAGCTGAGCTGCCTTGGTGCAAGCAAGCTGGGAGTGTGTGACAGATCCCTTAAAAGTACTCAGACTCCTGTGCATTCCCCGCTAAAATATCCCTGGGTGACCCCAAGGTAAATCCCTGGTGCTTCCAAGCTTCTACATTTCACAAGTTCAGCTCACTCAAGCTCAAGAGTTGAAGCAAAATTTGCTTTTTGGGCTTCATCTGTCTCTTCTCTTGTCTCCTGCTTTTGAAAGTAATTGTGACTAAGCTGCAAAAAAAATCAACTCTTGCTCCAGAAATAGTGTCCATGTGAGAAGTTTATAGTTACTCAGCTCAACCATGGTGCCATTGGAATAATCTGGAATAATCAGCAATGGAAAAAATAATCCTGAATTTGGACAAGATCTAAGGAGCTTCCTGGGAAATGCAGAAGACAGGATGTGTATATTTATATTAAAAAGCACATTTGTAAGATCTGAAGTGCTTGCTGGGTGTCAGCAAGCCCATGGAACTGCCCAGGTCTACAAGCCTACCCCACAGCTAATGAGAGGAAATTCAATCTCTTTAATTGTCAGGCAATTACTCTGCCTGTCCCTCATGCTCAGAATACATTGGGACACCCAGCACAGCCCAGCAGCTGCCAAACCACTGGGTTGTACATTTGAGCCCCCTCATTCAAAAGAGAGGCTGATTTATTCTGCTCCTAGGCCTTGACAGGTGAAATAAGCAGATATCAGGAGGTATAACCAGATCCCAGCCAAGGAAAAATCCATCCTATCCAAGCTAAAGAGTGCCAGCCTTCTCCTTCTGGCCAGGCTGTTCTCTCCTTTCTCAGTTTTTGAATACCTCCTAGAGCATTTTTTTGGGAGGTCTTCCACACTGAAAGGTTTAAGAGCCCTAAGGGAGAGGGTTAACACCTCTGTGCAATGCATTATTTTCATTATATATGCAAATAAAACTCATCCACAGCTGTGTCTCCACTGGGGAGTTCCCTGAAATAGGACTGGGAACAGCCTGTGGATGCTGCAGGGAATCAGCAAAAACTCCTGAGGACACCCAGGGATTACTGTGCTCTCCTGTAATGCTTTTCCTCTCTGTTTAGGTGCATTCCCATTTTCCTTAAAAGCCAGGCACTTCATTTAGCTCTTATTTAAATCTCAGACCTGGGCATTTAGCAAGTGGTAATTGGATTTTCCACAACAATATGCAACCACTTATGGAAAGTCTGTTCTCCCTTATTTCAGCTCGGCAAGTCACCACTTAAGGATCTGATAGCAGGAGATTTTCCCTGCTCAGAGAGTGGGTTTATGGCTGTAAGTGCATGGCACAGAGCCAGCTTGTTCCAGCTGTAAATGCAACATTTAGGTTGCATTGCAAAGCAAGACAAAAATACAGCAGAGTGCTGCTTTCTTGCAGAGCACTTACAGTAATAGGCACTTATTTTAAAAGTCAGTTTTTGAGATAAGACTGCAGAAGTGAGATCCTGCTGCACTATTGTGTATGGACATGTGGGCAATTACCCAAATCAATGGCTAGTAATTAAAAGCCAGGAAAAATAACCATCTAACAGATGCTCTTTCTACTGCTCTGATGATTTGCAGCAAAATGGACTTATGCAATGGCTCTATTTTCTGTCCCTTTCTGATTTTGAGATCACAGGTTTATGACATCTCACTTCCAGAAATGACATTAGATCCTTTGAATCCTTTGCCCTTTGCAAGGAAAGAAATGGAAGCAAGAGGACAGGATTGTTTCTCAGGCACTTATCTATCAAGATGGCAAGTCAATTAGTAGAGAAATGTTCTTGTTAGGTCACTGATGACGTGATTTTAGAGTTTATTTTAACTAATATGAGGAAAGTTCAGGATGGGGAAACAAAACTGAGAGAACTTGCAGTGCTGACTGAAAGCCAGGCCATTGGTATCAGCTGCTGCTTTACCATTCATTCCCAAAGGATTAAACCATTTGCTGGAGGACTTTTTCTTAAAAGTTTAAGCCAGATTTGAAGACAACAACAACAAAACCCCCAGTCCTAAACCAAACCTAAGCAGCATGTGTTTGATTTCCTAAATAGCCATTCCCTTTGCTAAGCATCCTTCAGCACATCATTAATTACATGAAAGACAACTGTGCACACACTACTACTATAAATTTATAAATCAGGGCTCTGATGAAAAAATGGCTGTAGGAGCATAATATTTAGGATGGATTTTTTTAGGTTGATCTAACTTTAGGGGTTATATTTCACCAAATCACCCACAGAACACAATTCAATGATTCTGTATTTCTGTGTTGAGAGTGGCCACATGTTCATGCACGTGGACATAGAAATATTGGTAATTGAGGCCTCTAATTTCCATAGAACAAATACAGCAAGAGATCTTTTACAGCTTAATAGCATTCTTTGCAAAATGATGTATAGGAAATTTCACCAGAAGTTTCACTTGTAAAAGCAAATGGCAATCCCTGCACACACTGGGCTGCTCCACCATCACCTGAGAACAGATGATTCTCTTGTACAAGGGAATTCTAAAGGAAAAACCTATTTCACAAGTCAAGAATGATGGTTGGAGTTATAAAATTTATTCCCTCCCTGAAGCATTATTTCTCCTTTCTGAATTTGGTGCTGTGCTCACCTACAACCATAAAATTACAAAACATTGCTTTCCTGGGGCAGGAATTGTCCAGGTGAAAGCTAAACAGCAAATAATTGATGATAGAGAATCTAAAATTATTGTCAAAAAGGAACATAACTGTCTGGACAACTCAGTTCTTACATGATCAAATATTCCAACCCAAAATTGGAAAAGAAAACAAAAATTGGATGTAAGAGTAATTATTCTGTGGCCTAATGGAGACAGTTAAAAAAAAATGGATGGGGTCAGATTAATCATAAGTAATTAGGCCAACAGTAAGAGCTCATTCTTTCATTATCTCCTGGTTTGACAGACCAAATCGATTCATTCCTCAGCCCTGCAGGATTCTAATAAGATTTATCTAAAAATGGAGCCATGCTTCTTTAGTTATCTGTACTGTGAAGACACTCAGAAATCAATTGCTATGGCCATAACTGGACACTTCCTTTTTCTTTTCTCTTTTCTTCCTCCATAAAGAAAAAGCAAGGTGTTCAGATTTGTTCAAGTATCATATACCCTACAAATATTTGAATGTGCTGTGGGGATGGGAGCTCACATGCTGATGGACTGGGGAATCCAAATGAGGGAGGGGGATGGCGTGAAGGAAACCTGTTTCCCACAAAGCAAACAGATTGCTGAAAGAAAATCTGTTTTTGTACCTCAGGTACAATTCTTCTGATTGTACCTGACATGCACAGCAGGAAGAGGTGTAGGAATCTGTCTTGGGTTTCAGTACAGGATGTGTCCAGCAATGTGTGTTCTATCCCCATCTGTTAAACCATGTGGGGCAGTGCCCCTGATCTCCTGGCACATATTCTCTGCTCATGGGCCATCTTTAAACCAGCTGGGCAATCATCTTTATCTTCCCACAGCCCATCCCCCCTCCAGGAGATATCTCCTGTTCATGGCTAATAGTGACATGTGATATTATTTTTTTAAAGAAATGAACTCTTATCCAAAGCCTAAAACATTTGCATATAAACTACTCTTTTTTACAGTTTTCTTTTGCTGCAGGAGAATTACACAGAAAAATGTAACTGACTTGGCATCTGTATCACTTGACACTCAAATGTAGTTTATATTCTACATATTTCTTCAGATATTGTGAAGTAATTTTCATTATTTTTGTTATACCTCAGTTTAGGTTTTCTTTCTTCAAATTAAATTAAGAATAAATAATATTAATAAATAAATAAACAAAATTTAAAACAGTAAAGAATTATGATGTAGGTCCTATGACAGCATTCACTAATTTAAAAAAGAGTGAATAACCTTTTGAAATGTAGACTTTTTACTGGAGAAGACAGTGACTAAGTCATTCAAAGTACAGAAGTTGATATATCAGAAGAAATATAATTTAAGAACTGCCTTCTTTTTTTGGCTGTTCAGAGAGCATTCTGCAAGTCCTAAACTCACATTAAATAATAATGGGGAGTTCTGAGGCTTTGTCCTGCTGGACTGGGTTGCTTTCTAAATGAGATGTACCTTAAAGCTGCCAAGACTGACACAGGCAAAAAGAGGTGAAAGGAAAAGGAAAATGATAAAAAAGGACAGTATATAAGAGCTACCTTTTCTGAAGTGGAAATAGTCACATGTACTGCACATACCCACTAAATTAATTTACATCCCATTATTGCTTTACAGTGCTCTCTTGATTTAAGTTTATTTAATCTCTGTTAGCAAGACACAGACCCAACTTTTGATGACATCGCAAATATAAAAATAAGCAGCAATAGATCCTGCATTCACTTCCTCCCCCAGAAGCCAATATTAAACCCATCAAACACACTGCAAACAACTCCCACCCCACAGATGAAACTAATGTATTCACAGCAGTATTTGTGTTTCAAAATTTTACTCAGAAAAAATTAGTAAGTTTGATAGCACGAAAATACACATAAATGTAGAGATCTAAGCATTAAATGCCCCTGAAGATAAATATTCAAGAAAAATCAAGACTGTAAACCTATATCCATGCTGCATTTGAAACCCATTTGATTCAGATAAACCAGTAAACATCAGCACTTGATTATGGGCATGGTTAGTGATTAGTCATTACTCCTGTACCACAAGAATTGAGGGAAAAAAGAAATAACTGAAGAGAACACTGTCCTAACACTATTTGTATTAGGATCTAACACTTTGAGATAGAGAACCACTTTGTAACTTTAAGAAAACATAATAAATAAATAAAATTAAAGAATTTTTATTCTATAAGAATAGTGTGTTCTGACAATAATTTCTGGGATAAATGTCCAAATGTAATTACTGTGCTCTCAGCAGAGCAGGGACAGGAGCTGCTGGGGCTGAGCAAGGGCCTGGAGCATCTCCCTGACCAGGAAAGGCTGAGGGAGCTGGGGCTGCTCAGCCTGGAGAGAGACAGAGAGAGGGCTCAGCCCTGCCTGGGCCTGCCTGTGCCTGTCTGTCTGTCTGTCTGTCTGTCCCTGTGTGCAGGGAGGGCAGAGCAGCCCCAGGCTCTGCTCCAGGGCCCAGCAATGGCCCCAGAGCCACGGGCAGGGGCTGAGCCCAGCAATTCCCCTGCACAGGAGGCACAACTTCTGCCCTGGGCAGAAGAACTGTGAACAGTGACAAGACTCGAGGAAAAGGCCTGAAGCTGAGCCAGGGGAGGCTCAGGCTGGAGATCAGGGAAAGGTTCTTCCTACAGAGGGTGCTGGGCACTGCCCAGGCTCCCCAGGGCAGTGGTGATGGCCCCAAGCCTGCCCAGAAGCTCAGGAAGCATTTTTGGACAATGCTCTCAGGCACATGGTGTGACTCTTGGGCTGTCCTGTGCAGGGCCAGGGGTTGGACTGGATGATCCCTGTGGGTCCCTTCCAGTTCAGGGTATTCTGTGATTCTATGATTCTAAACCACCAGTAAGAATAATTTCCAGAATACTTCCTCCCATCTAAGAACATTTTGGGACTGCTGTTTATTGCGTTCAAGCACAGTAGGGTTTGAAGAATCCTGCCAAATACAATATACTGACATTTGTACTTCCTCAATGATGGTTATTATGAAAGGATTACCTGTCTAGCTGGTATCAATCCCTTCCACACCACCATCTCAGCTGAAGGAGTAGATCAGATATAATTTTCAAGCCTTGTTTCAGCAGTATTCAGAAAGAGAGGAGTTTCAGCCCTTGATCTAAAATGATCTCAATGGCACAGAGTTTTCTGACCACAGCTGGCCAAACCTGGACACAGAGTTCATTGCAATCTGAGAACCACATAACACCTCTGAATAAAGTGATAATTCAACAGGACACAAGAAGTATTGATGTTGAGGAAGGAGAACATATTTTAGCATGTGTTTTTTATAGTACTAATCTGTTGAAGAAAGGGAGATAATAATATAGTAGCTTCTGAAACCCATCCCTTATGAGATTTTCTAAAAACCATGAAGATGTGAAGGTATTGGGAAGACTGAATCATCACAATTTTCTTAAACTGATCATTTTTCAGGAAAGCCTCAATAGTCTATATCCACTATGAAAATTTCCCCATAAAGAAAACTTCTGAAAATAAACCTCACCCATGTTCCCATTTGGGCATCAAAAAGTTGAGAGGGTCAGCTATTTTGGAAAAAGAAAAAAAGGCAATAAATATGAGACTGATGAACTGATGATACAGCAGAGTCTGTGTGCACTTTGTGGGAGAAAAACCCGTTTCACCTTTTTGCTGGAAACTGTTGTGCAGCCAGCCTTGAAGAAAATAAAAAGGGCTGCTATATTCTTGCTCAAAAAAATATTTCTTAAAAAAAATTAAAAGAGAAGAAAAAGAGAGGGGTTCTTACCTCTCCTCTTCTCCTTAAATGAGAGCATTGCAAAGATTTGCATACAAACCCACTTGAGTATTTGTGCTGCAGCACATCTGACAATTATCTTACAAGAGAATTGCCACGGGCTTGGCGGTACCGAGAGGAGCATTTGAAGGCACGGAAGAAAAGGGATATTCCAGCCTTCTACCAGCTACCTTGAACATACTTCATGTTTAATTTCCCTCTGTTGCCAGAGGCGCTGTGTTGTTATGACAGCTGATCTGCCATGGAATAGCTGTAAAGGAAAATCAACAAAGGATCGCTCCAGCGATTCTCGGTGCAATTTATCGCGCTCGTGTCTGGCGGCTGCTGCCGCCTGTCGGGGTAATGACACGTGATGGGTGATTAAAGTGCAAGTCCCTAAATCAAAGCTGTGCCAGCAGTTTGAAGAGGCAGAAAACAGCATTTAGACCCCCCGTTCCTTTCTCCTAGTGAGAGGACCTCATTAGGAAAAGACGGGGTGTTTTGTTAACAAGAGGGAGTGCTCGCATCATCCAGGGAGATCTCTGGTGGTTCCGAGATTCACTCGTGGTGTCTTTTAGACTGTGCATTTCATGAAAATAAACAGTTAAGAGTCATGGAATAATGGAACAGTTTGAGTTGGAATGGACCTTAAAGATCATCGAGGTCCAACCACCCTGCTATGGGCAAGGACACAAAATTAAAACATAAAGGGCAATAAGTTCATCACCACCAACTTGGAGTTGGCCAGTTTATTCACAACTTCATATTTAACACAGTTTTAACCTCTGATTGACAAGAAATTTGTGGTAAAAGAGGGAGAGAGCTGCCTGTCATGAGGGCAAGGGCAAAGGTGGGAAAGGGCAGCTCAGCAGAAAGAACTGATTGGGACATGAGAGTAGTTGCAATTCAAGGAAATTATTTTCTGTTTTCTTTGCCTTTGCCCCACTCTTTCATTCTCGGGACACAAGCAAGCCATCTAGCTAGAGATTTTTACCAATTTTGGCTAAATTTGTCCGTTTCACAGAAGTCTACCCTACTTGAGATAACTGCAAAATGGGGATGAAGAATCAAATAAATGAAAAAGCCTTTAAAAAAAAAAATGGCAGAATGTCACAAGAAGAGAACAGTAAACCAGGTCAGACAAAAAGAGAAAAGAGCTTTTGTCTTGTTTTGTTTTGCCACAGAAAATAGTATTTACAGACCATGGGACTGTGAGAAAAAATGGAGCAAAGAAAGATTAAGAAATATCAAAATAACTGGGCTCAGGTGAATTTGACATAGCATTATTGCTGTCCTTCTTAGAAGTGTTTTTTGGAGGTATTAGAGACAGTGATTTTAAGCTTCCTTTACCACATATCATGGATAATCTATCTCTGCAAATGTAGAACAGGCAGTGCCACCCTCACTGACACCTTGTGGGATACATGCATTTTAATGAGAAATTTGCTTTTTATACACAAACAAAAGTAGCACTTGGGCAGATCTCAACCTTCCCATGCTCTCAGCAAGGAATTATTTTCCCAAAGACTAAAATGAGCATTTAGAGGCACCCTGGTGAGCAGAGCACAGTGAGTTCTCCATCACAGCTTGCTGGCTTTGCTGCTGGTGTCGCAGCAGAGCAAACTCATTTGCCTGGTCACATGGAAATTGTCCCTTTATCCTGCCTGGATAAAGCTTCACAGGCAGAGCTTTCCATCCATCTCAATAAACAAATGCTGCAGTGTTTCAGCCATATGGTGGAACAACTGTTAGCTTGCAATGGAGAAAAGAGCCCCACGCATTCCAGTCTTCATCCATAAGCATCTTCTGGGTTTATTTGTGTTTGTAATCAACATTATATTTTATTTCTTTTGCAGTAGCGTGTGAAATTGGGGTGTCTTTGCTCCATGAGTTGTCTGAAGATGGTGAGAAACAACTCTGGCCTGGAAGAGGTCATGGTCAAGATGGGCAAGCAGCACTGTAAGAGAGGCAGGGGCAGCAGAAACATGACCTGGTGCTGGAACAGGCTCCATGTTCTACCAGTTTTACCAGGTTCCCTTTCCCTACCAGCCTCCTCTCCTGTTATTCCATCAGCTCTTGTCACAGGCAACAGTTTTTAAAGTTGTTTTCTTTAAAAAAAGGAAAGTCTGAGTGGTGAAACTTGGCATTGGAAGAATTAGCAGGGATTAGCATGTTCCTGCTGGAAGGAGCTGTGGATCTGACTGACAGCTTTAGGTTTATGTATTAAACACATATAATGCCAATAGCTAAGAAGCATATTTGAGGGGAAAGTGAATGAAGCAATTCTGTTTTCTTGGCAGACAGGATTTGTTGGAAATGTTTTGATGATCAGATTAAAACTTGTCAGGCTCCACACTGTCACAAAAAGAAGTGAGAGATTTAAGAAGGGGCAGGGCTAACATGGTTACCTCCAATCATGAACATGCATGTCTTAATGCAAGCTTGCTTTTCAGGAGGTAATTTTTTCAGGATACCATTCTATCACATTATATATAGCCCCTAAAGTGGAATTAGGAAGTGTGACATTTATTCAGATGGAGGCAGGCAGGCAGTCCGTTTTAAGCAGTCATTTCTTCCCCTGTGACTCCCAGGCAACCTTTAAATAATTTCAGTTCTTCCCTTCATGTTAAAGGCTCATTATCCTTTATAGAAATTCTTCAGAAGTCTTCTCATCCCAAGCACCAGAAGTCATTTCTCAAGACAGAACTAGATTCCTTGTTCCAGATCTCTCTCATATCTTTCTAATACTGTGTGTCTTAGTGAATATGGAATTTGAGAACTACTTATCCTTGAATCACAAGAAGAGAAGAATTCAGTGGTCATGATTTGTATGTCCATTCCTTGAAATGAAAGGGAGAAGGATAATAGCTGCTAAATGAAAATTTTCTGCCCTGTGGCTTCTGATTCAGCATTGTTGCTGGCAGCTTGCTCTTTTCACATTTCTGATGGTATTCCTGAAGCCTCTTTCTTTTCCTCTCTTTCTTTTTTATTTTTTTTCCTCTTTCTTTGCACTCCATTCTCATGCAATCTCCCTTCAACCAAAAATTTGGATCAGTTCCTCTGACATGAAGGTGTCACTCACCAAACACTGATTCACTAAATAAATGTATATTTGGAATTATTACAATTTCCTCCTTAGTACTAAGAGTCTTGCTAAGCAAACCAAGCTGGTTTATAGCTTGACATGGGTCTTCACTAAGAAAAAATCCATCCATTTCAGTATCAAGTAATGGAAATAGATTAAATCAATTTTCATCCTGCCTCCTGAAGAAACAAATTAACTCCTACTCTGTGGACAACAAAGGTCAACATTTTTTAAAGATACAAATGACAATGAAAATTCTGGAGGAGTAAAGCATCAACTCATTTAAGATATTTTTTAATAAGATCTATGAAAGGTACAACTTTATCCAGCAGTGTTACTAACAGAACAGGTAAAAACTTCTATCAGACATGGAGGAGAAGAATCTCCTGTGCATGAGAGGGTTCATTTCCAAGTTCAGTGATGTTATCAGTGGTTAGCAACTGCATGCACAAGGAATCTGTGGCACAAGGAACAAGAAGTGAAGGAATTAGGTGTAAAGGAACTACTGCCATGTTTTTCTTTCTGAGGGCCAGTCTGATTTCATATCAGTGACCAAATCCATCTGAGCCACTCTGCTTTTTCTGTCAGGTTTGAGCTACTGCTCTTGGATAGACTGAAGGAAGGTAGGAAAGCAATTTGTAACAAGGGAGTCACAAGAAAATTCATCAATGCTATTCCTTGTTTATATTATGGAAACTGTTTCTTACCAGCTCTGTCACCCAGAAACAACATGCAGGTCTCACTTCTGCCTCTGCCTAAAGAAGGCACTTAGGGTGACCTTGTGGAGAAGGATCAACTAATCAAGAATACCATGAGTTTCATGAAGGAAGAACAAGGTTTTTATCTAGAGGAGGACTAAACTTGAGAACCAGGGTCCAGGAGGAACAGGCTTGTGGGGAGAATAAAATATCCCAAATAACCACACAGAAAAAGGAAAGAGAGAACAACAAGAGAGATTAAAGGCAAATCCAGGACCTCACTTTGGAGTCAGCCCACCTGACCAGGTGCAAATGTTATGAGCCACAATCACACCACCTGAAGAGGGGATCCAGCCCTAAGTGCAGCCCATTTCTCCAGAGCATCTTGTCCTTAGTGAGTGTTTGATGGCAGCTAAAGCTCTGCCCTTCCCTCACACACCAACTCCCTCTCCAGCAGCTGGGCTGGTGTCAGTGGCTGTGAGAGGGGCACAGGCTGCTCCTGCTATCTCAGAGCCAGAGGGGTTTTCATTAGGTTCAAACAGCAGCTGGCTCCCCAGGGAAGCTCCTGCTCTCATTTGATAAGGGATGCTCTTTTATCACACATGAAACTGCATGCAGTGATCAGACAGGCAGCGTGCACGCTGCCAAGCAGAGGGAAGCTGGCTCTTGGTAGAATTTACAGCACTGCTTCTCTCCTGCAACTGAGGATTGGACCAAAAATGGCCAGTTCTGCAATCCACAGAAGATGGAACTTCTACCAGCCCACAGAAACAATGTCCAATTACTATATCTGCTGGATATTCATGCATGTTGTTTTTCAGAAGATGAAGTCTCTATGGTAAATTAGAGTGGAGGAGACATCTGAGATATTGGGGCTTGCAAATTTTTAGACACTCTTAAAGTAACTTAGTTATTAATTCTCAACAACAAACAACACCCCTCAACCTAATCATTAATGGTGTAAAGTGCACTCTCCAATTGAGAATAAATTCTGTTTTTTCTTCCTTTCTAGGAAAAAAAAAAAAAACAACTTTCAAGGGCACAACTTTTTCAAGTTAATTGGCATCCCAGCACTTCAAAGCATTCTGTACATCTTCAAAAACCTTACAAACATTAAAGGACATAGTGTGGTACCTCCTTCAGTACTGGTCTGACAGGTCAGCCAGGAACATTTGGCATGCTGATGTATCAATAGTCTCTTTTTTTTCTAGTGAGAGAAATTATATTATCTCTATTATATTATCTCTTTCTGCCATAATAATTCCTCTATTTTCTAAACTGTGTTGATGTTTCAAGGAATTATAGTTAACATGCACTTGAGAACAGGACTGCTTTTATCTCTTGTGCCTGGAAAGTACAGGTAGGTTGAGCTAGTGCAATTAGACAGATTTTCTGAAAATTATTTGGCTAAGTCAAAATAATTACTGCGACTGAATCTATAAAATCTTAGTGTATGTTGTAATATCTTGTGTTATCTACTTATAGTAATTGTACCTAAAGATTCCATCTATGATATATTGAGAATTGATTGGATCTATGTTATGGGCTGATGTTTGGACTGGCTCCTCTCCTTGCCTCCCCCAAGGTCCTTCGAGCCGGAAATTTCCTTCAGGTTCTGAGATTTATGACAACTGCTGTGGGTATTTCTTCTTTGCTTTTCTTTTTATTCCTGACCAACTTTCTTACATTCCCTTCATGACTCAGGGATAGCTTTCAGACCTGCAACAAATTTCCTTTTCTCCCTCTACAAAACAAATGTTTTTATTACCCATCCTAACTTGCAGGTGCTACCAGATGCTGCTGAAATCCAAAATGAAACCAAAACCCAACAAACCCAACCTCTCCCCTCCCAACCCCCTTCCCTCCAAACTGTAAAACCTTTTTTTCCCTCAATGGCAATATCTGGATCACAGAAAGCGTTTCAGTTCTTACTTTTAACAGTGAGGTACATGGACTTGCTGACGTCTGCTCCCACATCATTGCTGACCTTGCAGAGGTAGTATCCACTGTCTTCTTCCAGCACGTGTTTAATCAGCAGGGAGCCGTTGGAGAGCAGCTGGATCCGACCGTTGAGCGCGATCGGCTGGAACTGGGGAACGCCGGCACCTGAGGCAACGGACACGTGCAAAAAAACCTTTAAAAGCATCTCTTTTTTTAAATTTTATATATAGCTTCTGGTTTGTTGGATCCCAGAACCCTGGGGGTTTTGAGATTTCTGGTACTGACCCACTAGAGATCACTGCTTTGGAGCTGAGACTTTGGAGAGGCTTCCAAATTTGGGTGATGGAGTTAAAATCACTGGTGGGTAGTTAAATACAAGTGTGTGATTTTACATGGTGAAAGGTTTTAAATTTGAGGTTTTTATAGCATAATAATAGGTAATAGTATATTATACTATTATTATATTATATTATTATATATGCTATTAATTTTACAGTATAGTAATAGAAACAAGATGGAAGATTTTGGGTGGTGTCTCTTTCAGTGTTCTTCCTTCTTCTTCATGGGTTTCAGGAGTAGTTTCTGGTTAGTCAGTCAGTGTCACACTGAAGGTCAGGAATTTAGTTATTGGGTTAAAAGAATAAATAATATGGGTGTTAATTCTCTATTGGACTGTTTAGGTTTAAGAGACCTTGTAGCAGCTGGATCTTTCTCTATTTTCCTTGTTTCTAGCAGGTAGCTAAAAGTTCTGTGGAACTCTGTACTTTTTAATAAGATTTAATAAACAACCAAGCCTAAACATAAGAAAATCTGTTTCCATCATGTATTTGTTAATCCTGGCTCTGAGTGAAGGCAGAAAAGACTGAAAAAAACCACTAGTTAAGTGGTTTAAACCTCTCACCACTGTTACACTGGTTTTTAGAAGCTCAGTGCAACTAAAACAGTTTTTGGCATCATCAAAATGAACAGAATGGTTCTTTATCCAAACTGAATTCATTGCTTGTAAAGAGCAAAGACTTTTGGAATGCAACAGCAGCCAGAATTTGCCCATATTAAAAGGACAAAAAGAGCAAAAAGAAGAACCAGGAAGGGAGAGAGAGGAAATGAAGATTTCCAGCCCTTTCATGGGTGAAAAGGCACATTTGTTGTACATTTAGAGGCTGATGAATTATTGACAATTACAGCTGAACAGTCGTGGCAGCATGCATCCCTAATGCAAACAGCAAATGAATTTCTTATGACTGAGAGGGATGTCTGTTGTAGTAAACATGGCACACTCAGGGGACCTCTAGGACCTTGTTTATGAAACCCTGGATAACATGGAAAACCACATCAGTGACTGTTCCTCTTGTTTCCTGCTACAACTGATAGACTGGTGACACAAAAAATCTCTGTTCTGCCATGCTTGCAGCCAGGATTTATTGAGACTATCAAAAAAACTTCCAAAAAATCCACAGAAAACCTCAAACTGAACAAATTAAACAACACAAACCTCAGACCACTGATCAGACATTTTTGGCAGCACTGTAGAAAGGGAAGGTCCATAAAAACAGGAAGCCAAAGATTTTGGTATCAAGTTTGGTTTTAAGGAAGAACCTACTTTTCCTTGGAAATAAAATATTGGGTGATTTAGAGAACAGGAAACAGGGTCCTGCTGTATTGTCAGCACAAGTTCAAGTTCCTCCAACATTAAACACTCCCTAAATGTGTATTAAGACACATTTCTTGTAACAAAGGGGTTTACAACCTACTTTGGCAGAAGAGCATGGGATTTTTCAGGCAAGTCAAAAGGTGCTCTTCTTCAATGGAATTCTCTTACACCACTTTCTGTACACAAAGTTAATATCTGTCAACATTAATCACTATAAACAGTTGGCTGAGTCAACCCAGAAGGAAATATGGAGAATAAATATTATGGGGAATTATTTAATGTAACATAGTGAGCTAGAACAACCTATGAATACAACATCTAGAATATTAATAAACCCAGATATGCACATCAAAAATACTTCTTGTCGTAGAAGAGTTTGCTTTGGAAACTTATGGCTACACTGAAGGCCTGGTTACCAATATTGTGAACTTAAAAATGCTAAAATGATGATGTTTGCAGAAAAATTCATTTGACATTGTTGATTTTTTACCTATTTTGGTCATGTGCATGTCCCTCTTTTTGTTATTTTTTTTCAATCATTTATTTGGAATGCACACTTATACTTCACTAACTGCAGATGCCTTCCTTTGATTGTCCAGTCACTTCCTGTGTTTTTTTCACATGAAAAATTGTGGGAACAATTTAGTGTTCACAGAAAGGAAAGGACTGATGCTCCTAAGGACAGCTGCTGGAAAAACTGGAAAAAATTTTGGGCAGCAGTTTGCAAAGTTTTCTTAATCTTCACACACATTTTTACTGCTATTGCAGCCAAAGTCCTTCCTGAGCAGGAGAGAGTCTTGTCCTATACATCTGCATGGATGGGGACTTATCCAACTATTCCATCCTTCCAAGATGGGTTATTTATCTCCTCACAGTTAATTACAACTCATCTGGCTTGGCTAGGCACACAAATAAAAAAAAAAAAAAAAAAAAAGCAGAATTACCTCTTTATGCTCTATATTCAGAATTAAAATCCCACACACCACTGAGATTAATGGAATTTAGAACTTTGCACCCTTCTTGCAACAAACCATAATTTGCCAATTAGAGCACAAATAGCCTTTAACATGAACTTTTCTCTCACCCTTTTTTCTTCAATACAATTTGGACTTAGATCCTAAGAAGACCAAAAAATGACATGGAGCATGACATGGATTTCTTCTCAACAGCACCTCATTTTGTTTTTTAGGTTGTTAACTCACTTAGATTGGGCACAGAGTTTGCAGGATGTGGTTTTTTTTGCTAAAAACTACCAGAAGACAACTGGCCAGAAGACACAATCTATCAGGCAGCACATTTTAACTAAAAAGCAGTCAATTTCCTATGGTTATTGAGGGTCAAGTGGGGCCACTTTTAATTCTCTATTCCACGAGGAGAAAATGTTAAAGCATTATGTAAAGCTCACACTGAATTACTGCTTATGTTAATACTACCTGACCTTCCTTCTTTGCTGAAAAGATGTGATTGGCCATGTTATCATAAATTTTGAAAGGGGGAGTGGGGGGAACCTTGTGCTGAGTTTATTTCAATTAAAGCTGTGTGTCTTCTCTCCCAGCCATCCCTTTGATCCTTTGCCTGCTGAGCCACAGCTGCCACAGGCTCACAAGCACAGCCAGGACATCTCCAGGGCAGAGCCCATCCAGCTCAGCCCTGTGTGGCACAGTGGCCAGCAGGGAGATGGGGAGGTGATTTATGAGGAATAAAACACCACTGGTGTGTGTTTTATTGGATCCTGCTCCCTGGCAACTTGGAGATTCAAAGAGCAACCCAAGGCTGAGTGGGATGATATTAATGCAGAATTAGCCTGTCCCCAGTGGCCACCAGAGGAATCCTACCTTTGGAGTATTTCCAGACGATGGTGGGGACGGGATAGCCCTCGGCAGAGCAGTTCAGGATGACAGCTTTCCCATAAATCCCGTCCTGGTCGCTGGGCTGCACCACAAACCTGGGGGGAACTGTGGAAAAGGAGCAGAGGGAGCCATCAGAATTCAGAAATTGATTGGGAATTTAATGGCTGTCTCAAAATGGCAGAGCAGAGTTATAGCATTTCATAGTGAAAAGCAAAAATTAAAACCAGTTTGTTGCTGAGCCAGTAAGACACTAAGGTTGGTTTTAGCAGATAATTCTGTACAAAATCTTGATGTATTTCTTGCCAGGCATGATAAAATCACTGGTATTTACAGGATACAAAAATAAGTTTATATGATCTCTCCATGGGAGAAGTTAAAAATGGAGTAATAGATAAATCATATTATTGTGGACAGAAAAGAAATGCTTTCTACCAAAAGTAGGTTTGTCAGATGTCTAAAAACAATTGAGTTTTTCCATTTGCTTTTTATAACAGTGAGCTAGCAAGCTTTAGAAAAATAAAGAATTTAATTATTTGATATAAGTAACCATAACAAATAATGCTTTTATTAGCAATGAAATCACTTCATATTAAAATGAGGGTGTTTGAGCCATAACTTCTGATAGGACTTTGTTTTCTAGCCAGCCAGAGAGAGGTTCAACACAATTTGCTTGCATTAAGTTGACAAGAAATCTTATTTCAGTGCATCAATGTACACATATTGTTAAACTTATCCCAAAGTAGCATAAAACCACAGCAGTGAGTCTTCCACACTTACCTATTAATACATAAATCAAATAAGAGCTGCTTATCTGAAGGAAAAGCTCTACACATCTCAAATGCAGATACACAGTGAAGAAAATAGCTTGTGACACTGTTAGGCCCCAAAAAATCATATGAAAGCCTGATTCTAAATATCAAAGTCTTAGTAAAACCTACACATTTGACAAAATCATGAAAAAGAGGCTGAAAGTTGTAAAGATTGTGAGAAATCCCACAAAATTTTTGAATATTAAATGTTTAATGGTTGTATTAAGGTCAGTTAAGGTCACATAATTTTGTTGACCTCCTGTGCTTTGGTTCAGAACATCAAAGTGTAAATATCCAAGACCAAAGAAGTAAATTGATTGTGGTTTTTCTTCTGCATGGTTTTCATCTTTCCATTTCTCACAGGGTCACAGAGAGTGACTGAACATGTGACAGACTTTTTTCTTCTCAAATAATTTTTTTTAACTTGAGTTCAGCAACACACTGAGATCTCATGCAGCACAGGAGAAATCTTTATAGTTCCTTGCTCTCCTCAAGCCACTGCAAAATTTGAAGCCTCATTCAAATTTGTAGATTCTCCAGGTCCAGGCAGTGCTGAATTTGTCTTAAGGTTGGCAAAACTAAACAAAGGACCCAACCATCCATCCTTGCTCTGATCCTCTCCAGAAATTCCAGAAATTAAGAAAGGAAGCCTGACAGAAGATTGTAGCACAAGAAAATGCAAGGGAGCACAGGGGGTGACCTCAGTACTGTAAATATTTTCCCTGGGGCCTGAAATAGTTTTAATGCCCATAAATATGGGACTAATTATCAATAGAGAAAATCTGTGCAGCAGAAGCACAGCAGAAGCACCAATGCTCTAATGCATGACCCTGGAGTTTTTTTCAGCATAAACACTCTCGTAATTCATGCAAATATTAGCTCTCATTGTGCCAGCGTGCCCCAAGTTCTCCTTAAGGGGAAATGGGCGCTGCCAGTGTTGGTGTGGGCAGGACAGCTCAGAGATGAAGGTCTGTGGAAATTCTCTCTGCAGTTCAGAGACACTTCCTTCACCATCCACACTCCTCTCCAGCTTTCTCTTTCCACATGCAAAGGTAGAGCTGCTTTTTAAAAAAGGACAACAATCATCTGGAGGGCAAATAATCCCCCTAAGTGGACCTTTTCCTCACTGAATCCTAAATGCAAAGTTGTTTATTGCCTAGGTACAGAAAAGCTGTTTGGAACACGACTACAAGAAACAGAAAGAACCAGCAGTGATAGAGGCAAGAGGTACCTGTGTACTAGAAAATAATTCACTGCTGACAAACACCTTGTCTTTCCAAATGGCAGCCAGGCTGACAAACATTTATTGTAGGTTATGGTTATTCACAATAGGTAAACATTGAACACGAAATCCCAACAGCAACAGCTCTGGGCAATCACCCATCCAGTCCTAATTATCTCCTCAAAGGGGACATTTGCTTCAGTAGCTCCTCTCTCACTGCCCTGTGTTTGCTCCATCCCCAAACACACGAGGTATTTTCCAAGGCAGGTGAAAAGCACAGTTAGTTGCACAAATAGATTTGATTTTGTACGACTTGGCACGGCGGCGTCAGCTTGTTTCACCTCGGTAGCTGTGAGTAAATTTGTGTTTGCAGCTTCTGAAAAATCAATTACAAGCTGCTTATCCATAAAGAGGGATAAAAAAACCAACATAAAACATGAACCCACTATTTTTGCAGGTGAATGATTACAAAAGATGAAATTGAGTGACTGATAATTACTGTCCTCTACCACTGAAGAGTGTGAAGAGCAGAATGTCTGTCTTCCAATATAAAATTTCTGTAATTTGTTTTATTTTCCTTTTCTTTGAAAAACATGTTTTAATATTCTTCATTTGTTACAGATGATACTGGCAAGAAATGCTAAATTTTCAGGAAATTGTTCTATTAACATTGTTCTATTATCTATGCAGAAAGTCCTGGAAAAAGTTGAGCAAGACTGCTTAGTATGGAATAAATGCCATCAGTCTTTAAAATACTATTTGCAATGAAGTTATCTGCTAAGACACACTTTTTGTGTAATCCCATTGGGGACATATAGGAAAAAAACAATGATGAGTGCCAAGTGGAAATATTCTTTGGGCTTTTCTGTGGAACTTCTGCCACATTCTTCCACATCTTTTAAGAGCTCACAGAGATATCCATGATGTGTTGTGCCTTTAATACTGGCAAGCTCTGAACACTGATATCACTGTATTTTGGGTAAATAAAAAGTTTTTGCTCAGATATTCTTGATATTCTCAATTCTAATTAGTACTATCAGTAGAGAACAATCCTAGAATGGTAACTGCAGGAATGAAATTTTGCTCTGTAGCTCCAGGACCAGGTGCATCATTAGAAATCAGAGAGTTTCCTTCATTGGATCCATAAACAAAACTTACTTGGAACAAGTCAGCCCAGAGCCAGTAACAGGAGCAGTTTCTATGTTCAGTAAGCTTTGGCTGTCCTTTAGGACTGGTTATAAAAATGCCAACTGCTGCTCTGGTTTTGAATACAAAAACCCTTGGCACTTAGTCTTAAGACTGCCAATTGAAAGCTGAAGTGATGCTACAACAAAATAAAATTACTCATTCAATGACCTTTTAATTGTCTCTGTATTGCTGTCTAGATAAAGCCACAGGATTTTTCTTCTTATATAAATAATGAAAAAGCAAACAGAGCAGACCTTTACATTTTTCTTCCTCCTTGCTCGTTTGCTTCTCAATTTTATTTCAATTTAATATCATGTTCTGTGCTATGTGCTGCCATAGTTCAGAACACAATGCTGTTAAACACTTGTCTAGATTTTGATACCTAGATTAAGATGATAAACCTATGTTCACTTTTTCATTATCTTTCAGGAGATCATTAGCTCTTAAGGAAAATATGCTCAGCAAGAATTGAACCAAGGTAATTTGCCTGATATGTTTGAGCTAATAGAAAAATTTAAACAAGTAGTTCCTCATCTGTTTTTAGCTGCAACTGTGTGGGACTCCTCTACTTCTTCAGAAGTGAAACTCTCTGAAATTCTGATGATAAAAGTTCCACTTTTATCATCCTCCTTGTCTCAGCAGCACAGTTTTCTGAGCCTGCAAAGGAGGGCATTTAAAATTGCTTTAACAGTGAGTTTCTGGCAGGCTCTCTTTTAATGCAACCCATAGGCCTGGGATGAGAAATCAGCTGCTGACTTGTTTAGGGTAAGAGCCATAAGTTGACAGATGCCAACTCTTTAATGGATGAACTCAAAGGAGTTAAAAGGTTAAAAAATAAAGGTTAAAAGGAGTTAAAAATGTATAAAAAAGGTAGTTTCAGTCAATATTATGATTAGCAGTGTCAGACTCTCACTGAAGGAAAACAAAGGATGAAGCAATCAGAATAGGGTTCAGCACCTCAAATCCTTCTCCCAGGGCTGCTCAATTTTTTTCCTCCCCTGCCTGGATTGCTTTTGGGGATTGCCCTGACCCAGATGCACCTGGCCTTGTTAAACCTCATGAGATCCCTGTGCTCCCACAGCCTCTCCCTGATTTCTATTTGCTCTGTGTAAATGCAAGATTCCCTTCTGACTGTGCCTGGGAGCAGGTACCAAACTCCCACATTCCTTCCTGGGCTTCAAATCCACACGAGCCCTTCTGGCTGCCAGGTCCAGTGATCAGTGAATCCCTCTGAGAGCAATTCTGAGAGCTCCAAGCACCAGCTCCTCTGGTGGGCTACTGGAGTGAGTGAAGAAATAATCAATGACATTGGCCTGGGATGCAGTGTTTCATTTTTACATGGAATATTTGTACTTCACATTTAGACCAAACTGTCAAAATGATGGAGGAAATGTAATCAGCCAAAGCAACCATTGATGTATTAATGAATGAGATCATTAAACACTGTGCTTTAGCAAAGATGAACAGTTATTAAATTTGGTCATTGGACCTAAGGGGTCGATTTAGCTGGTTTAGTGAAACCATTTGCTCTGCAGTTCAAGAAAAAAGATGTACTTTTGCAAAATGAGACTATGCCTAGTGGTTTGTGTTGATCAGGTTTTTCTAATGAATACATTAAATAAGTGAATCTTTTAGGAGTCATCTTCAAAGCCACACTGTAAACATCAGCAAAGAAAGTAAGTGAGTTTTGACACCAGCTCTGACCTTAAATCTTCCCTCCCTGCTTTTCTGTCCCAAACATCACTCCAGCACCACCACCAAACATCACAAAAAAGGTGGAAACTCTCTTACTGCCTGGAAAGTTCAGGGACTCCTAATTGGGTGCCTAACTATCTAATTATATTAAACACGCCTGGCAAGTGCAAAATGAAAACACATCTAATGCACTAAATGCATTATGGGGGCTTATTAGGTGTCTAAAGACCTTATCTCAATTTTAATTTATGATGTGTTCACTAACAGCAGATATAAAATCATGATTTATGAATCTGCTACTATCTTTGAATTCCCTTTCCTAGTAGTATCAGAAAAATTTTGAACTCATAATACATTTATCAGATTTTCTTTTTTGTTACTCATTAGAATTCTTTTCACTGCTTTTTTATTTCATGAGCACTTCATTTTAGGAAACTCTACAGAAATGAATAACACATGATAAAGTGTATATAGATTTTTAATCACTCTTTGACGACAGCCTTAATGAGTAAAGTCTTGATTAATTCCTTGTGATGATTTAAGTAGTTGACAGAGAAGATATTTTCCTCATTTCTATCTATGGCTCTCATGACAGCATCCTATCCTTTCCTTCTCCTTATTAGCATGACTAGCAAACCAAGTGTGTGCCAAGAAATAAATAATAACAGTAACAACAGTAATAATAATAATAATTTATGAGGTTTTGAGAAGCCCTTCTAGCTGCCAAATTTTTAATGCATTTCCAGAAGATCTGCAGACCAGGATCTGACAGAGCTTAAGATTTTGAGAAGGAAAGCCGTGTCCTCACTCACCTCCACTTCCTACTGAGCTTTCAAAGGTATTCCATAAACACTGGGACTAATCAAGCCTGCTTTTCTGTGGATTTGTGTCTCATGTTTGAAAGATCCCAGTTGGAACAATTCTAGTGTTGGCAGAAGGTTTTGCCTGTTTAGATTCTCTGGAATTGCACCCAATGCTTCTTACCAATCACTTCTTAATATGAAGTTTGCAGAGCTCAGCTCCACTGGAGGTGTTTTCCCCTCTTACAATTAGTCTAAAATTAGCCAATAATTTGTGGAGAGAAACACAGATCTAAGTGATCTGACAGAAAATATTGAAAAGAAAGTATATGAAGATGTAAAGATGATGGATTTATATTTGTGTGTGTAATATGCAGAAGTCTGTGTGTTAACTAATAATTCAAATGAAGCAATGAGCAGTTGGCCTGTGTTTCTTCATTCACCTTAGCAATGTCTTGTCTTTAGATACTACCTTTAGTCCTACCCATAAAATTATGTGGATTTCCATTTAGTTTGGAAACATGATGGCCTGCACTGTTTTAATGTCTACTTTTGGAATGAATAAAAGGACAGTCTAAATAAGGAAAAAGGAATTAGGTGAGTAACAGTCATATTTTATGCAATTTTCCTTTCCCATTCACTGTCTGTTCTCATATCAAAATGCACAGTGTGCACATAAATAAGATTTTCCCAGAACACATCTTCCAGCATTTAAGATTGCCAACACCTGAGTTTAAAGCACACTGCTGAGAAACCCTCCAAAAAATGGGGATTAGAAACAAGAGGAGTTAAAGCACCACTTCTTCTCCCTGTATTTGGAGATAAACTACTTAGATTATTTAGAAAAATAAAGTGTTTCAGTTATACAGCACTTATGAACCAAAAGATGAGGAGGGATCAGAAAGCCTGGAGAATAAACAGGCATTAATTGAAATGTGGACAGGTCAGGTTGGATGCAGAGGAGGAGTGATCACAGTGACTCTTGGGTGGCTGTTTGAGCTCTGACCTCTGTGGGGTGAGGCACCTGAAGCAGTTCAGTATGAGGGAAAGAGGTTTTGGCAGAGAATTCAGGTCAGACATGATCTTGTATTTTTACCTTTTCCTCTGAGTGAGAGCTCTTATCTCAGAAGCACATCCAAAACTGATTAAAACATTATCATTTAAAGTGACAGTGAGAGAGAGGAGAGGATTTAAGGAGCCTATGCAGAGCATTATGTGGGTAGAAAGATAGGCAAGAAGGGAACATGATGTAGCCTTCCTAAAAAATGGCAGGATCCAGAATTGCTCTCCAAGCCCTTGGGTATCAGGGAGTGGAAAGCTCCTCTCTATCATGCCCATGGGTTTATGAGCAGAGCCCTCCTCAGGAGGTGTAATTGGAGCAGAAATCATGAGGGGGAAATGGAGGTGAAAATGGAAGTGTTGGGGTGAGGGACAAGTGAAGGGCTCCCCAAACCTCCTCTGCTGGACAAGAAGGCAAAACTGATTAATGCCTGAAAAGGCAGAAAGAGGCTGATGTGTCCTGGGAACAGAGGTCAGGGGAGGAATCACCCACAGACAGCAGGAGACAGGGAAAGTGCAGTTCAGGCAAAGCCAGGAGAAGTGAGGGCACTGCAGGGCTTGTCCCCATGAGGGGGGACAGGGCAGAAATCCCTGCACAGAGCAGGAATCCCTGCACAGAGCAGGAATCCCTGCACCCATGGGTCTCAGTGCTGGTGAGGACAGACAGTGCTGGCAGGGAACCTGTTTCAGGTGGTAAAACCACCCTGGGTGTGAGAAATGCCTGTAGGAACCCACACAGGGTTGCTGCAGATTCATTCTCATCACCTCCAGAGCTGAATTACAGCTGAAAACCAGGAAAAATCCCAGCTGGTTTTAGGTGCAGCATTTCTGAGCAGGACAGATCAGACAGTGATGTGAGGTTTTCAACCTCCCCTTATCCAGAAATAGAGGTGAGGAAAATCTCTCATGATTGAAGTGAAAAATAGGGTTAAAATCTAGCAAAAAAGTTTAGAATAATTAAATGCATGAAGTTAATTAGACTACTTCATTTAAGAATACTAAATAAATAAGGTAAGTAATAGACACCTGTACTAAATAATCTTAAGAAAGATTAAAATCAGAGAAATTTAAAAATAATAATGAAATATTTATATCAAAACTACTGGAAAAGTAATGGATTTGTTTACCACTGAGTTTTGGGAATACTAGCATTAAAAAGTAAGCATATTGGAAAAACAGGGAATAATTTCTTAAAGACAGCATTAGGAAACTGGGAATATTTGACTTAAAAGAGTTCTTCAGAATTTGGGGTGGGAAAAAAAAACCTGGGAAAGATTGCAAAAGCCCCATTAAGATTTTAAGGTTTATCTTGGCAATCTTACAGGAGAGAAAATAAAATGTAGCCATGTGCAGCAGACAGAAATTACTGAGGTTCCTTGTAGGATTATTCTTTCTCTGAGAAGCTCAATGGCTTGGTAGCAAGAAGAAGATGATGCAAAGGGAAGAGTCTGACTCA
Organism: Erithacus rubecula; assembly: GCF_903797595.1. Taxonomy (NCBI): domain Eukaryota; kingdom Metazoa; phylum Chordata; class Aves; order Passeriformes; family Muscicapidae; genus Erithacus; species Erithacus rubecula. Next base: position 108,896,246 of record NC_136658.1, on the reverse strand, counting down.
GTTTTTAAAAATAAAATTTTTAAACAATTTGAAAAACTCCCAGAAAAAAAGGAAGCAATCTGCTTTTGTTGAACTTGTGCACAGTAAGTTTGAAAATACATCACAAGGAATAATCTCTGGATAATTTGGCTAATTTGTGACTAGAAAGGTTTTCTCCACATAAAATATTTGCTTACTGAATGTATATTCACATCTATTCCAAGGCAGAATGTTGTGAAGTCATCATGAAGGCATGAATCCTGCTAATTGCATGATAAAAACAAACCAGGAAAAGAACAAGGTAACAGCAGAGTCCTTTCCCCACAAAATCAACATCAATGTTCTGCTTTTTTACTGACATAATGTTGTAGGAGAGAGTGGTCTAAATAAAAAAATGGGTATAATCAGACTAAAGCAATAGCAGATTTGATACCATTTCAAAGGCTTGATCCCAATCACAAGATTTTCCTGCAGCTTCCCCACCCACCCCATACACTCCAGGGTTTTTCAATAGCTTCAAGTCTTTCAGATAGGAAAATCACTTTACTTTCTGTGCCTCATTGCTCTCTGTGTCACAGAGGGAAGGGATTACCACATTCCCCTCTTGTTGTATTTCACTAAATTACGGTTTGCATTGCACTAAATGGTTTGTTCTGTATTCCCTCCTGAGTTTATGGAGTTGGTTCAGTGCTCCCTTTGCCCCTCCCCACTGGTGGGATCTCACTGGTAACGGTTCAGTTTTTCCTCTCCTCTTGCCCCGGGTTTAAAATTCCCCCTCCGTCTTCTCTCACTCTCTCTTTTCCTTGGAACCTGTTCAGGAATAAACTGTGGACTGTATCCCAGGAAAAGGAGCCTCCTTGACTTTTACCATTGTCCATGTGGGTTCTTCGCTTTTCTCTGGTCCAGAGCTAGCCAGAGGGACCAGTGAGAAGAGAAAGAACCCACACCTGGAGGAGACTGTAGGATGTGACAGTGGTCAGGATGGGCATGACAGACACAGAGATCTCTATAAACCAGCTCCTGACACTTGTGGTTTATTGCACAGGGCTGGGTAAAAAGGGCTTAACTGGGAGCTGCCAGCTGCAGCTCAGAGCAGGGCAGAGAGAGAGTGAGGGTAGTAAGAGTTCTGGGAGGTAAGAGAGCAGTAAGAGAGGGAAGTAAGAGAGAGTGATTTTCCCCTTTATAATCAATAAATCATCTTCTGTGCTGAATATTCTAATTTCCTCTAGCCAATCTAATATGAGATACAAATCCTATAGCATTTACATACAGCCTATTAGAATCATTACATTACCATAATGTGTTATACTTTAAAACCTAAAAACTACTCTTTGGACCCCTTCTGCCAAGCTAGCAGGGTCTTGTCTGACCTTTGGAGCTGCTCTCCAGCAGAAGGCATTGTTCTATCAAGAAGGGATTACTTTTGGCCAGCCATCCTATTGTCTTCTAGTTATTTAGTAACTAAGGTTTGGTATCTCAAAGAGGGCTTTCATTTCAATCTCACTGATGGTTTCCATATTCTCAAAATCTTTTGCTAGGCAATCATATTTATAAGGTTTTCCTGATTCATCCTTCCCAACACCCTCTTTTTCACACTTCCCATCAAAGAGATGCCATCACAAAACACCCAGTCCTGCTGACCTGGAACCCTCCTTACCTCTGACGATTAACTGGCTCTGGTGCTCCACGGCTGCCGCGTCGTTCCTGGCTATGCAGGTGTAATTCCCGTTGTGCATCAGGGAGAGGTTGGAGATCCTCAGGGAGCTGGTGAAGTCGATGTTGTCGATGGTGACGCCCAGGCTGGCGGGGATGGGGCGCCCGTCCTTCTGCCAGGTGATGGTGATGGGCAGGTCCCCCGAGACCACCACGCAGGGGATGAACACCCTCTGCCCGATGGAGAAACGAGGGAACTCGAAAGGCTGGATGAAAGGAGGGACTGGGAGGAGAGAGAGAAAGACAGAGATGTTGAAGTCACTGCCTTGTTTATGGAAATAACATAACGGGGCAGATGTGCAGTGTGGGATTGATGCCTTAGAATTTAGGATTTGTTTTTAATTTTGTCCTAGGTTATAACATAAAGATGTGCCCAAAAGTCTGTATTCTATCACCATCTGCTGAAACCAGGTGGGGCAGTGATTCTTATATCTGTGGAGGTATCCTCTGCTAATGGGCCATCTGTTAAAACCAGATGGGGCAATGTGCTTAATCTTTGCCATGACCCATCCTCCCTCCAGGAGATATCTCCTGCTAATGGGCCATTGAGTCCCAGTGCATGACTGAAAAAATTTTATCATCCCATTGGGAGATGCTCCAGCCAGTGGGAGGAGCCAAACATTTCCTACCTAGATAAAAACTAAGATTTGGAACACCAAAGCAGCCCTTACCCTCTGATTTCCAAAAGACAAAAACTACCAGGATCACTGCCAAGATTTCTACAGGATCACTGCTTCAACAAGACCCCTTCATCTGGGCTGCTACCACCACCCTAACTAGCAGAGTGTCAAGTTGTATTCTGACTCTGTCAGTGATTTTTCTTTTGTACTAGTGCATGTATTTTGTCTTTCTTTTTTCCTGTTAAATTGTATTTCTGACTTGGAGACTCTCACTGGTTTTGCATTGGAATACCATAACACATATATTTGTAATCCTGCAATTCTTCAGTGCATAACTCTAAACTCCATACAGAGTGTTAGCTGCCACTTTCTCATCTTGGTCAGACAACACAATTTCTCCCCAGGCCTGGAAATCAAGGACACCTTACTGCCTCAGGCCCTGAGAAATATAAATAAAAGTGGGTTGAGGGGGACCAAACTGGGGGTAAATGACTTCACTACCTGAAGCTGTAATTGGAAGATTAACCCTCAATATGAAAATGGACCAAACTTATAAAAGTGTGAAAATCCGTGACCCATTATCCATTTTGGGTGTAACCCTGGGGGTTTTGTCTGCCCTAAATGTAACTGTAGGCCCTTTAACAATTATAACTGCTTTTAATAACTTTAATTTTGTCTGGCCTCTGTTTTTAGGTTGTCCCAACAAGGCATCAGGATGTGCAGAATCTACACCTCTGACAGCCATAAACCATTGTTTAGCAGGAGAAAGGAAAAAAAAAAAAAATCACATTTTTGAAAACACCTTGTCATTTCTTGGCCACCCAGTGCAAAAGCAAAGATGACAAGCAGGGGAAGTGCTGTCTTCTAGAGACACCTGACCTCACTGGCAAGAGGACCAAGCAGCTCTTCCAGAAATCACAGCACCACCAGCTTGAGCCTCTCCAGAGCTGCCAACAGTGCCAGGAAGAGCAATTTCAAGGTCTTTCAGCAGCTTTCAGGATCTGGTGCAAGGGCCTTGCTTAAAAGTCATGGAATAGACCTGGAAGAGGCTCCAGCATTTCTTTCCTAATGTTTCAAGTCACAATTCTCATTAAGATTGCAGGAAGGGAAAGCATGTACAGTGCTTGTAGAACAGCAAACGAAGGTAAAACTGGTTTCTAATCACAGGGATGGTACAAGGCACAAATGTTCAAGTTGGCATTTAATTCCTGCTAAGCATATTTGGCCTGAAAAATATTTTTTTCTTTCCTTTTTTTTTTTTGCTTTTCCATATTATTCTCTGTCTGAACCAAAAAACATGAAGGAAATTACCATATTTTCTACCAAAGTAAAGATTTCTACTTCTTAAAATTATTTTCTTTTCAGGTATTTTAAAGAAAACTAATGAAACAGTTAGATTAAATAAACATAGAAAAAATTATCGGGCTGCCATGTTTTCTTTGGGTTGTGGTTGGGATGTTTACTAAGAAATTGGTAAATTGAGACTCAAATAATTGTCCAGATGAAGGAATCAAAGTCTTCTGCCCTTCTCAGGGAAGCATTCAAACAGCCATGGCACTGATCTCAGGTTTTTATCAATCACTCCTGAAAGGGCTGCACAACCAACTTTGCAAGCAGCACTCAAACACTGATTTATCAAAAGACAAGGTTCCAAAAGGTTATGTACCTCAGATATAGAAGTGCATTTTCTATTGCCTGGGAGATCACTTACACATAATCTGTACTAGGTTTGAACAGGAAAGATGGAAGGATATCCAGAGCAGAACATTTATAGTGATCGATATGTTTGGACTCCAGAAGAAAATGGAGTTGGTGGCTTTATCTAATTGTATTTCTTTTGTCCTTTTTCCCTTCAGAAATTCTAAGGTTGTGGTTTCCTCAGAATTGAAGCAGAATAAAAATCTCTCAAGTGGTTGCAGTGTGTGAACATGGACTTCCCCAGCAGCATTTTCCCTCCTCTGCCAGTGTCCAATTTCTGGGATGCAGGGACAAGTGTTGGTGACCACTGTGTCAGCTCCAGGAATTTCCTTTGTTCCATATGTTGGGTTGTCCACTAGGACTAAGAAAGTTCATCAAGCATGGCCAGAAGGTCAAGGGAAGTGATTGTGTCCCTGTGCCCTGCTCAGGTGTGACCCCACCTGCAGAGCTGCCCCAGCCCTGCCCCAGCCCAGGGAGGAGCTGGAGCTGCTGCAGAGCCCAGAGGAGGCAGCAGGATGAGCAGAGGATGGAGCAGCTCTGCTGGCAGGAAAGGCTGGCACAGCTGGGATTGTTCACCTGCACAGGAGAAGCTTTGGCTGAGCTCAGTGTGGCCTTGCAGGGCCTGAAGGAGCTGCAGGAAACATGGAGAGAGACAATTCCCAAGGGATGGAGGGACAGGGCACAGGGAATGGCTTCTAAATGAGAATGGGGTTAAAGTAGATATTGGAAAGAAATGGTTCCCTGTGAGGAATAATTCCCAGAGAGGCACAGGGTGCCCAGAGCAGCTGTGGCTGCCCCTGGATCCCTGGAATGTTCAGTTCCAGGTTGGACACTGGGGTTGGAGCACTGGGACAGTGGAAGGTGTCCCTGCCATGGCAGGGGTGCCACTGGATGATGTTTCAGGTCCCTTCCAGCCCAAACCATCCTGTGATCTGTAATTCCATGATTACAGCCCCACCAAGGCCTGAGGCTTTGTTCAAAGCCATGTTCAGATTCTCGGGCCTGTTCAGCTCACGGTGCAAGAGGCTGACACACAAATACACAAATCTGGTATTAACTCCACAGTTTCCAGCACAGCCACGGTGCCATTTGATGAGGGGAAGTTATGACCATGCTCAGCTGCCATAGAGAGGTGACTTCAGGGACAGGACAACACAATTCATCCTCTCAGGCCTTCACTGGCTTCTGCCCAGAGTGTCTCACTGTAAGTTTTGGGAAAAGTGCCACTGCCATCCATTTTTCTCATTCTAAGGCTGTAAGACTTTTTCCTGGCTTCTCTCTAATTGCTAAAACCTGTCCTTTGGCATTCTGAAAATCTGGTAGACCAGGCTTTGAGAAAAAGGAAACTTGGTAGAAATTACTGTGTTTATTTGAACTTTGAGCACTGCTTGTTCACTTGGGGACTTTTGTTGTCACAAAGTGAGGCAAAATATCTGCAGCCTCTTGGAATTGCCTTAGCCCAGCTAATTTATTCATATGAGAGGCCTTAGATTCTTTGCACATCAGCAGAAAATTTTTCTCTTAGCATTTATTGACAAGCAGCTCGTAATATGAATGGGAATGAGAAATTAACTGAGTGTATCTTTCAAAAGGTTTTGCCATAAATTTTCCCCTTGATGAGTGTAAATACCTGCTAAATGCCAAGTCCTCCCCCTGCTGTGGTGCCCAGCACATTTCTGCCCAAGCCCTTTCCTTCGTTTCAGACATCATTACTGAAAAATATGCTAAAATTCACAAGAGGGTGGAAAATTACTTCTGTATTTTCTGCTGAGTGTGTAACAAATTTGAGCCAATCTTTCACAGACAAAATGATATCAAAAGTCAGAGAAAATATTGCCCAAGGATTATAATGTGCATCTTCACTCTCCATCTTCCTGATGAAGAAAACAGGGAGGAAAATCATTAAGTGACATTGAAGTGCTTTTCAGAAAATATTGATTTGCAAGGCTGTATTTACCAGCTCTAAAATATAAGTAGCAGCCTGCAGAGTATTTCAGAAATTGGCTGAAATATTTTTAGGCAGCACATTTTCCTTCTCCTCAGGTTTTTAAGCTACAGAGGAAACCAACATTTCTGCTTCATAAAATATAATTTGTATTCAACCTGCAGCAGCTTGCAGTCCTGACAAGGAGCTTATTTTAAAAGCCAGTCTGTAATTTGAGATCAGTATTTAGAAGAAAGAAAATAGTCTTGCAAAAACTTTGAAGTATTGAAGAATATTTCAGCCATGGTATTCACCAGTTTGAGTTGATAAAGGAAGTGTCTGGTGAACTATCATAGGAGACAAACTTTCTTCCTGCTGGTTTGAAGAAGAAAATGACCGCAAAAAAACCCACTTATTAAAAATGTATGATGATTTCCAGCAAATAATTTCTGAAATATCAAATTTTCTGTCTCTGTCAATATCTGCAGTAAAAAGTTGAGATATATCCCTGATAGAAGAAAATATCAAGTTTGATTAACCAACATGAGGAGGTTTTTTTTGCACACTAAAGCTGTACTATTGCCAAACAGCACTAAAAAAATAAAAGGGGTATACAGTACTTTGAGAGAGAAAATTTACAGTAGGACAGATGTATTTAAAATCTGTTTAAAACACTTCAAAGTGTGTTTATGCATTTGCCTTCCCTATACATAGTTTAACTTTCACCAGATTTCAGAACTTGCATTTGATTTTTTTGGTGAAATTATGCAATTTTACATATAAGTTGTTCCATCTTAGCTAGAGAGAGAATTGTCTGTGTGCTTGTGTACATGGAAGGGCTGTTTCTTTCTCTACCTACAACAGGCAGAAGAGTGAAAATCTCTGCTTCATGCCACCAATGCTGTGTCCTGGGAATGCTTTATTGATGAGAGCTTGAATTAAGTGTCTATTTAAGAAGAGGAGCATGGGCCAGCCTCATTAGTGCTAATACAGGAAGATTTGAATTATGTTTTTGTGCCCTAGCAAGGTCTTCTGTACCTCTGGGGGACTGCTGCAAAGGAGGGCAAGGAGGGCTTCCACGCTGTCTCCATTAGCAGAGGAACATCCTTAATTTCTTGCCCTCTGTTCCATGGGAGTTTTGCTGGGAGGAGCTGCTGAGATGATTCACTAAGACAGAGCATCCTGCAGATCTCCTGTTTCCTGCAGCAGCCTGCTGAACATGGTGCTCTGCACAGCAAAACAAAATTCATCCCCTGCTTTATCATTATGAACAGCTCCCTGATGGGTTTTCTTGCAGCAGCACTCTTGCAGGGGCTGTGTCTGCAATATAAAATACTTTGGGCAATGAATATTTATGGCTGATGCAAAATCACAGCCACCAAGCTGTGTAGCCTCTTAGGGCAGCTGTGTGACCCCAGATTTCATGCACTGGGAGTGAGAAAGACAAAATTATTTTGTCTCTGCACAAATCCAAGCCATGGTATAACAATTTTTAAGTTTTCACAGCCATCACAGTCCCCACTTCCCTTTCCTGCCACCCAACACTCACAGACTTCCCTGATGCTGTAGTGGGAGTTTCTCCATAAGGAGAGAGCATTTAAAATGTTGTGTAGAAACCAAAAGTGCTTTTAAGTCATGTCTCATCCATCTATGGAACCATCTCCTTTCAGCCTCCTTTGTGAGAGGAAAAGTGCAAGCCCTCATCATCCTGAAACACCCTGCAAAGCTGGGAGGGTGGGGAGCTCAGTTCCCTGCCCTGTCCTATTTATTTGTAAGAGAGGAAACCTTAATTTGAAGGTCAGACAGCAGCTGCAGGAGTATTTTCATGCAATAAGCTGATACCTTCATGGGTAAAGTGCTTCCTAATTAAAGGCCTCATTTTTGGAACCTGCTCCAGAGGTGTTGCCCTTGTTCAGCCCCTACCTGATCTAAAGTGATCTTTGTCCTCAGGTATCACTGTAAAAAGTCAAGACCAACCAAATCACCAGAGCCAAAAGATAATTGACAAAATAAACACAATAAAAGAGCAAAAGCATGCCTTCTTACAAATCTTAACTAAGCAAATCTGCACTGTAAGAGAGAGGAGAGGGCCAGCTTTTGATAAACCCATACATAATATACAAATTGAACTCCTTAACTGAGGCACTTATTGGGGTATTAAGGCTCATGTCACATTTTTTGAATAATTCAAAAATAAATGAATCCATACACAGACAGAAATTGTGTTAGAAAGACAGAAGATATCACTGTGCACAAATCCAAGGAGCTTTAGTTTAGATTTAAGTGAAAAAAATTTTAGATTTGTGCATGCTAATTCCTTGTCATGAATGCTGGGATAGTGGTGAAACAACTTTAACAGACATTTTTGGGTGACCATTTTCTGCAGTGTCAGAGGTGAAGTCATGACACTAGTTATATTTAGAAACATACTGGTGCAAAGCAAGCACATCCACATGACAATGGTGAGACTTTAAAGAATGTAAATCAGGTATTTTGGTGCAAAGCTAACCTTAAGCTGCTGTATGTTAAATAGCAAAAAAAAATTACACTGTCAAGAATATCAGCCTGTTTGAGTCCTACCTGCAGGAATTTCTGCACTTGGGACATTCCTATCAAAGTGCACATTCCCTTAAATCAGGCTCTGCTGCTGCTTGCCCCCCAAAACTACTCCCCATGACCATGATGTGACCTGAGAAGAATTCCTAAGTGGATTTTCCAGGATGTTTTGCACGATGGCACATTCTCATTCACCCTGACCACACAGCCCAGGTGTGATTCCTGTACGTGACAACTTCAGTCACTTTGAATCTGAGTGTTTCTTCCCAAGGAAGTTGTGACAAGTTTGAAGGGATCCAAAGCCATATAGTGTGGGGAGTGGAAAAAAGGCAGAAAGTGGTGTAATGAAGGAAATATCTGATAAAGGTCAAAGCCAGAAGTTTGTTTCTGATTGAATCTATTGGCAAAGTCAGTCAGTGGGACAGATAAGATCTGAGATATGTGCATGAAGCTGAGCTCCCACTTGCCATAATCCAAACTTCCAGGCTGAAGCATGCACAGATTAGCAGATTGATTGATAGCAGAATGCATCAAGAACCCTGCAAAGATTTCCAATGAAGTTTTTTCCCTTTTGTGCCGGCACATATTTTTGCTTCCTAAACCAGCCCACCCTGAACTGATCTGCAATGCAAATTTACCAGCAGTATTTCAGATATTCAAAAAAGCTAGACACTTCCCAGGAAAGATGAGGAGAATCTATTCAAACAGTTGCAAACATGAAGCTATTTAGAAGTTGCCCCTGTTTGGTTTGCTTGTATTCTAACATGAAACAAGGCTGGTACAATTCCTTTTAGTGGTTCACAACAGGTGAGGTGCTCACTTTATATACAAGAGCCTTTCTAAATCAATGAAATACATAAGCTCAACAAGATCAGAAACAGTTCTTTTGAACACTACACTTTTTATTTTAATGATGCTGTACCCTTCCCTCTCAGGGGCTTCTTTTTCAATTAATTCCTGTTGGGGAAGTGTGAATAGCAGCAGGCTGTTTACATGAGAATGTGTCCCATGAGACTGATGACAAGAAAATCCTCACTTACTACTGATGGCTTTTACTGTAGCTGGGAAAACTATTACTATAAATTGCATAATAAAAAAATGGAGATAATAACTCACTCCTGTTCTTAAAATGCTTTGAGATCTACTAAAATGCTGTAAAGGGGATGCTGCTATTATTATTTTAACATCTTTCCACTTTAATGTGGGATTTTTCAATGGAAATATGAAAATTAGAGATAGGGTGGGTAATATAGCCTCTTTCTCGTTTGCCAACACTTCTCATCATAAGACTATTTTAATTTGCTTGCAGTTTGATTTTGTTTGGGTAGCAGTTTTCCAGCCAGGTGTCAGCCTCAGGCTGAGTCATTTCAGCTGGAAGGTTTCAGCTACAATTCTTTGTCCACTTTCAAGAATAAGGTTGGAGAGTGGGAAAACAGACATGGTAAATATATATTCATAAATTCATAATTCATTCAATAATACCATAAAAGAAATGACAAAAAAATAAAAAGATATTGTGGGAAGTCACACCTGCCCCATGGATTTAGCAGGATTTCAGTGGATGTCAAGTTCAGGTGATGGCACCAGCCTTAGATGTTCTTGCTATACCTATAAAAAGTCATCACAATGGTGCCCCAATTTTACAAATTAAAAAAAAACCAAAAAAAAAAAAAAAAACCCAAAAAAACCCAAAAAAAAAAAACCTTTGCTGAGCAAAACCAAGTCAATAAATAAGCAAAACCCCCATATGATCATATGTAGAGAGGACATTTTGTAGTGACAAACAGAGTCCAAGCAGCACTGAGCACTCCTAGCACTATCTTTCAGTGGCTAAGTCAGTGTGGTGAGATTTCAGAAATCAGAAGATTTGTCACTCCTGTGCTTGAACTTGAAGGATGGTAGAGAGGATTGGAACTGGAGGCTGGGAAAAAGGTTGGAGTATCCAAAGGGAAAGGGTAGTTTTGAGTCTGGAGAACAAGGGAGCATAGAAATGAGAGCTGAGATGATAAACTCTTTGAGTTCAGATTGATTTTGTAATCAAAAGGAGAAGAGCCAGGACTTGGGAAAGGAGGAGCTGGAGAAAACTGAGAGGACAGGTGATTCTGCAAAGGAATGAACAGAAAATCTGCATCTTCTACAGAATATTCTTCTCTTTAGGAACTCTGATTTCAACAGTCCTCTGCCTTTGGCAAACGTGTGCAAACTCCTCTGGCAAACCACAAGGGCTGGGCTGAACACAGAGCACAAAGCAGGTGCTGCTAAGAATAATTCTGTTCTTGGCAAGGATGTGTGCAGTATCCTTAGCAAGGCTAATCTCAATTACTTCTGATGATGGCAGTAACTGCTGTTCCCACTTTGCAGGAGGCAGGGGAAAGGGGGTTCAGATTACTCTATAAAAAAAAAAAAAAGCTACAAATAAAATTACACCTAACATGTGCCAAAGCAAAAGGTGATGAAAAAGAATTATTACAGTGAAAAGGTGAGTGGTCAGCAGGTATGGAATACAGAAATTAAGTAAGTACAGTTGTAATCTCCCTCTGTTACTTGTGCATTACAGGCTGGGTGGTTTGCATGGCTTTTTGTCAGAACTAAGAACTGGCCAAATCATTTGTCTAAATACAAAACAATAATGCCAAGATGGCTTGAGTTCCAAAAATCCCTGTTAGGACTCAGGCACTATTCCATGGGAGTCATATCTGCCAAGCAGAAACCTGCACATTTTCCTGCCAGTTCCCAGCAGCCAGCTCAGGGGACTGCTGCCTTCCAAATCCAAATTTTGGGACAGAGACAAAGGGAAGGCTAGAACTGGGGGGAGAGGGCAGGGCAGAAATGACAAGCCACATTTCTGTGTGTGTTATTTAGAACCTGCAGACCTCTGGCATAGGTGGCTATGCAGATGAGGGCAGCAGTTATTCCTAAAAAGTGGGACAATGGATTTCACATCGTATCTTATTGATTCTTCTGATCAGCAGAGAAAAGAAGTAGAGGATCTAAGGTCAAATAGCACAGAAATGCCCAGCTCCAAAGTTTGTGGCTTTCCCAAAGCCTGACAGGTGGGAGAATGCACAGCAAGGCTCTGAAATCCCCACTCAGGTTCTCTGGCAGGCAGGAGTTCAATTAAAATTATTGCCAAAAAATGTTCTGTTCTCCTATCTGTGGCCATTACTGTGATTTGTGAAGGTTGATTTCACTTTCATTTGGATGTCTATAAATGTCAAAATACTGCAGAGTGGACAGCACTCTTTATTTGATGGCACACTCATGGTGTTGCATGTTTTTATTTAAATGCTGCTTTAAGCAAGTCTTCATCCAAGACAGAGCCAGGATGCTTCACATGCTGGAGGATTTGGAAAGTAGAAAGTAAATGTGGCGGAGGGCTGCCAACTTTAAAAACCAATTGTTTGCCCAATGCAGAATAAATGCTGCCAAATTCTGCATTTACCTTTGCCACAGATCTGTCAGATGAAGCTAATTAAATTACTTAAATCTGCCTTTCCCAGGGGGTTGCTAAGCTGGGAGATGTGACTGCTCTGAAGGAGGAAACAGAATTCTCAGGAGCAACTTCCTTTCGATGTGAGCAGAGCTTGGAGCATATAAATGCTACATGATGGCAGGTGAACTGGAAAAGTTAAGCTGTAAGCTTCTGAAACTGAATATACAAAAAAAAAAAAAGAGTGGATATTTTGAGTTCGTTTGTTCCTTATTGCTATTTTTCCTGGTGACCCAGGTAGCTCTTGAAAATAAACACGTTGTCTCTGTAACATTCTGATACCACAGAGATAGGGATGATAAACTCAAGAGGAAATTAATAATTATGTCCTCAAAACAGAACATGGAGGGGAAAAACCCACTAAGGAACTGCTCATTAAGGGTCATCTATTCTGGATCATCCTTCAGGTGACTGGTTTGAGGTCACCCACAAAGCTTGTAGTAGAACAGAGCAAAGCATAGGACTTATATTGAAGATGGACAATAATTTTTCCTCTGCTCCTCTGGAAAAAAAAAAAATCATACTGATGGTAGGAGGAGCTGAACTGTAAATAAGAGTATTTGAGCATTGATTTTAACTCCCCTTACAACATCAGATTTCAGAGTACTTTTAACTTCCAGTATGCAAGCTGGGCCACAAATTGTATTTTTTTTTTTGGTATCAAATATCTTTTGTGCTTAAAAACTCATCCCACTAACTTTGGAATCCATAAAATGAAAATGCAATACACACACAAACACATTAATAATATTTTAAAGCACCAGGCCACTTTTGACTCCCCACTAGTATGTTAAATAAAATCCACTGTGGCACTGCTGACCTCAAGCTACAACAGCAGAACATTGAGAACTGTTCAGGTCTGACCTAAAAACCTCACCTGTGACATTTTGGGCTTTGTAGATGAGGTCAGGCTATTAACCTTATTTTCAAATTACAGTGTCTTTTCAAGGCTTGGAGCAAGGGGTAGAACCCCATCAAGGAAGTAAAATCATTGACAAAAGTTACAGCTCAACCCAAATTGCTAGAGATGGCAATCTGCTTTCTGGGGGAGGAATTGTCAAGTTGGAAACTGTAACCTAGTGGAAGAAAAAGCAGTATTTCACCTGGGATACCAGTTAGTGTTCTCAGTGACTGGTATTGTTTTGATCTCAATGCCTGTGATTGCTGGATTTGTTTTGTCTGGCTACATTCATTTTGACAGTCATTTGAAAAATGGTATCATTTAAGAGGCAGCTTTTCCCAAGCAGAATTTCCATGGTGGCCTCAATGCAGCAGCAACACAGTGACTGATTTGTCATTCAGTTCCTAAACTCTATCAACAGATCTGTGATGTCATTGTAATGTCAAGCAAACCACAACAAACACAAAAACAAAAAGTGACATTGAGTTTTTTATGCCACTTGTGACCAGTGCCCCTGATGGTCTCAGGTGTGTGAGATGTCATGTCTTTCAGGGTCCACATTGCTAATGGCTTAAAGCTAATCCCCTAAACTCTTGGAAAAAAAAAAAAAATCAATTGCATCACTCCAGACTGCTAATTGTAAAACTAACAGAGCAGAAGGAAGTGGAGAGATCAGGTGTCTGTAACAATCATTTTACCTTACTATTCTCTGCATCTTATCTGAGAATGGATACAAGGTTCACCTTCTCTCCCTTCCTCCCTGTCCTCTGCCTCCAGGAAAAAAAAAAAAAAAAAAAAAAAAAAAAAAAAGAAAAAAAAACCCCAAAAAAATCCAAAAAACCAAACCCAGGAAAAGTTTCTAATAATTTCAGGAAGAGTGAAATTATACCCCAATTCTTCCTAGAGGCTCCCATGAAGTGCAGTATTTAGTGGCCCCATTGCTCAAAAGTAGGTGCTACTGCAATCAGGTTTTGTGTCTTTTGTATCCTCATGAATAGGTCTGAACATTGCCAATGTCAGAACAGTCAGGACACAATGGTAAAAAATCACTATTCTCAAGCTCTTTCTGAAGTCTTTCAGGGCCATCTGAACAAGCTTGTTTTGGACTATCTGAATAGATTTGAAGCATTCTATTAGAATTTCAAGTCACATTTATTTACAGTGTTATCTTTCTAAGCATGAAGCGCACTCGGATAATCACTTAATAAGAGGAAAGCAAGGTTAATGCTTTTAGTTCCTGTCTCTGCTTAGTGGCAAAAATACAGACATTAAAATTCCCATCTCATGTTTGAAAAGCCAGAAAGTCACTGGCTAATGAAAATTGGAACTTTGTTGTCCAGTACAGAAACAGCCACCAGTGAAACTTGTGTGACAAACCATTAATTTCCTGATTAAGTTGCAGTGAAAAGTGCTCATAGCAAATTTGAACTGCAAGGCCCCCAACAACAGCAAGCCAGGGAGGGTAAAAGTCAGGAGAGAACAAGACACAATGACTGATTAACTCTGTGTCATCATTAAAAATAAACACAAATCTGGATTAACCTCCTCCAACCGCTCGTTATCCGAAAATCCTGCGTGTGCAATTCCGAAACTGACCCAGCAATTAGCCAGGCTCTGCTTCTCCCAGCTGTCCTCACCTTTCACTGTCACGTGCACGCTCTGGCTGGTGGACAGCTGGGGCTGGACCAGCACATTGCAGGTGTACTCGCCCTCGTCCACCTCCTTCTGCACGTCCGACAGCTTCAGCGTGCCGTTGTTCTCGAACGCCACTTGGCGATGGTTGAAGGGCAGCAGGTTGGAGTTCTTGTACCACTTGATGGAGTAGTAGGGGTACCCAATGACCCTGCAGTGGATGTAGGTGTCCCTCCCAGCGATGGCTGTGATGTTCTTCATCGGCCGAATGCTCGCTGGCCCTGCCGAGGCGAAGAAAGGAACTCTTGAAGTTTGCTCGAGGGAACGTGTGCGGTTATTTCTGGATATGCAGATGTGAACGGGTGCAGCTCACACTGCACTCCTTAGCATTTGACAGATTTTTCCTTTTAAGAGCTACTTAAGCAGTTTCCCTAATCTTTCTATGCTCTAGTTTTTTCCTTACCCTGCAGCATCCATACTAATTATGTGGGGGTATATATTTGTGTTATCCAACACTTGCCTGATAAAATCTTCGCTGCTTTACAAATTAAAAGGCTGAGTGTGATTTAATTAATGTGAAATACTAACACTGATACCGAGCTAGAATCCTGTTAACACATGAGAACACTGAAACAGTTAGCTTTTTTATTTGCTATGTATATAAAGTATATATATACCCATGAGGATGGGCATTATGCCATGTAGAGTCAGAAATTCAAGCTAAAGTTCTGAATGAATAATTACAATGGATGTTGAACAAGTAAAGGAAGAAAGGAAAAGAAAAAACAAAACATGCACAGCAGGACTAAAGCAAAGAGACCGTGTACTAGTAGAGATGAGTATAGGAAAAATAGATTAAAGGACACAAGCCAAAGGATTCTTCCAACATTTAACCATACCATACACTTTCTAGATGGGGCTGGAGAGGCAGAGTGGGAAAAAACAGCGGGGAAGAAAAGGAGAGGAAAAAAAAACAGTAAGTTGGTTTTTTGGCATTCCAAAATCTCATCACATGCAACAATCTTCTTCTCCACTACAATGAGTTATGTGTGTTTTTTTTTGAGGAGCTGATTTGACAAGCACCTCTTACGTTTATTCGAGCCTGGTACAGGACGACTCCCGCAGAGTTGTTGGCAGTGCAGCGATAGACGCCCCCGTCCCGGACCTGAGTGCTGGAGATGTTCAGGTAACTGACCACGTTGCCCTCGGACGTGATGATCTGGCTGACCCGGTGGCTGCCGTCCTTCACGATGGGATCCTCGTCCAGTGTCCAGGTGATGGTGGGCAGGGGAGTCCCCTTCACGTTGCACATCAGGGACACTGGCTCTCCTGGGCTCACCACTTTCTCGCTGAAGGCAGAGATGATTTTGGGAGTTCCGTCTGCCGAGGGAGATAAAAGCAGGAAAACAGTGCTGATGTGGTGTAAAGCTTGTTCCCTCCATCCTGGAGGGATATCCCATGAGCCAAGATCTCTTTTAGAAGCAGCACAAGCAATTGCTTTCCAGGATATAACCCTAATTATTTAGAGAGGGAAACAAATGCTGCCAGTAGAGAACTTTGCTTATGGCAAGTTTCTTCTGAGAAACCTGGTAGTGGCTCTGCTGTAGAAAAAAAATGCTTGAATTGGATTAGGCATCTCTATGAACTTCTGTGTTCCTACAGAAAAGTTTTAAAACCATACGCAGTTCATTATGCATGAACCTCATGCACAAAACCTCAAAACATTTGGAGATTCTCTTCTCCTAGTAGATTTTAGCTGCCTGGGAAGTTAGGGATGAATCCTGTTGCCAAGAGCCAGGCACAACTTGCATAGGCTGATTTCACACAGCAGTTTAGTCCTGACATGAAATGCCCCATTTAGGAAAGTATTGAATTAAGCTTTTCTGAATACAGATTGCCAATAACAGCAGTGGTGCCAATTTTTTTCCACAGTAGTTTTGTGCTACAGATAAATATTTCTCTGAGTGAGAGCATTCAAACACTTTATCTTGTGAACTGTCTCCCAAAATACTCAGCCTGTACCAGGGAAATGAACAAAGAAAATGGGTGGGCACAGAGACTTTGTCAGCAGGGAGCAGGATTAAATACCCACCTGTCCAGAGAGTTCAGTGGGGTAACATTTAGGAGTGCTGACACCCTGGTATTAGTTAGGAAATCCTTTCTGTGGTCATGCAATGTGTGTTTGTTTCCTTTGAAAATGTTACTTTAAAAACAGGGCTGCAAAATTCCCTTGCTTGCCACATGGTAAAAAGATAAGCACTGGCATTCTCAAAATATTGAAAGGCCTCAGCATCCCTGGAAAAGCATTTGATTTTATTTGATTTCATTTTTATTTCCTCTGCCCTCTCTCTCTTTCATTTCTGTCCCATTGCTTTTGTGACAGAGTTTCCTATTTATTTATTTATTTTCATTCCTAACTCTCTTCCTTTCCTTTGTGGTATACTGGATACTGTCACCCCTCAGAAAACAGAACAGCAGCAACACAAAAGAAAGCTTTTTATCCTGAAAGGAAGCCGACACAGGACCAATAAATCTGTGAGCATGCACACTATGTACCTCTGCCACCCCTCCTCCTCTTTTTTTCCCCTTTTTTTTAATTCAAGTGACAGGCTTTTTTTTTGAGATGAAAGCAGACATTATTTTCCCAGTGAGACCTGAGTGTCTTTGAAATCTTCCCTGCTGTTGCTCTCTGATAACCTGCACTCTCCCAACACCATGATAGATTATCAATATGCTCTTTAGGCTTTCCTAGTCACGGGAAATGGTTGCCGAGGTAACTCGGTTCGGGCAGGTAATCTCTGCTTCTTCTACACTCTAAAAATAGTGTCCATGCCATGGCTGCACCACAGCCTCATTAGTGAGATACCTCTGTGCAAACTGATGACTTTCCTCACTTGATTATCATGTAGAACATTGTATCAGTTATTTAAGATGATCTCCAAGCCATCAGCCAATATACCCAACCAGAAAAGCGATGTTTGGATTTTTAACAGAGATCTGCTTGGGAAGGATTTTTTTTTTCCCAAATTGATTTTTCCATTCTCTTATGAGCAGGGCACAATAAACCCCATGGACATTGTATGAGTACCCTCTTTTATGTAAACTCCACTGATGCCAAAATGATTTTTGCTTTTATTTATTTTTCATATATATTCATAACTCTGTGGACTGTTATTGTATAGTTACACAGCTCCTAACCAGCTCCAGTACTTTTCCTACCCTGATAGACAGAAAGAAAAAACACATTCCCAAAGGCCCCAGTTCTGTCTTGCTTTTTACTGGGAACCAAGGATGAGTTACCCTCTCAAGGCACTTTCTGATAAACAAAGTGCAGCTAGTAGCAAGAAAGGGGGGCCTCCAGAAGAGGTGGAACCAAGGGGGAGAATCACCTTATTGCCTGAGGGTCTAATTGGGAGCTCCTATCAATTATGCTAATTTGCTAAACTTGTAATAGTGTATTTGCCCTATGTGGGGTGGATATTTTTCCATATCTACCCCTACAATTAAAGACCAGCTTTATAACTGCCTCCCACACGAATATTGCTGCGAAAGCGCGTTCTTTCATTTCTAGATCTTTCAGGCATCACCGCTCTGAAACAACAGCACCACAGACAACCAGAGCATTATTTTGGACCCCAGAACTGCCAGGCAGGTGGAGACTGACCTTCCAGCACCACCTGTACGTAGTCTTGAGCTGACATCTTGTCCTTGCGCACGAAGCACTGGTAGGCGCCGCCGTCGCTCTTGGCCATGCCGTCCATGATCAGGTTCTCGCGGTTGGCGCCGGTGATGCGCACGTTGCTGCCGGGGTTGATGATTTCCCCGTTGCGGTACCAGGACAGCTCCTGGTCCTCTGTTCCCGTCACGCTGCAGGACAAGGACACTTGGCTGCCGACGCTGCTCTTGACTTTGCGCGGGCTGATGGTGGCTTTGAGCGGTTCTGGAGGTTTGGGTTGGAAAAAGGGAGAGGGGAAAGGGAAGCAGAGTGTGGTAAGTATAAATGCGCATCTGTGTGCAAGGAACAAATCAACTCTCAGTTAAGGAGAATAATAAAAATCACAGCCATACCCTTCTTAAAAGAAAGCACCAAAACAAATAACAGATGACAAAAATTTTTGCCACGAACGACCATGACAGAAAAAAAAATCTAAATAGATCTGTAGGAATAACCTACTCAACACATGCCCTGGTGAACAGTAGGATCAGACCTACAAGTAGCACCATTAGTGCTGAGGGATTTAATATGGGGCTATGAAGGTTTTGGGAGTGCAGGATGTAATTTCACATTGGTTCAGTGTGGACCTTTGAATCTTGTGCATTAGGTGCATTCCTGAAAATCATTTTCTGGTTTAATTTCTGGCAAAAAGGAACCAAATTTACACTTTTCCAAACCACTCCCTGATGTGAGCAAGTGCAATAAATGCAAATTACAAGATTAGCTTTCAAGAGTGGAAGATGTTAATGCAGGTACACCCATGGATATCCATCTGATATGGCCACATGGAAGTGTTTAGTGTGTGGGCTCACCAGATTTTTTGCTTTGATGTGGGAGGAATATTTTCAAGCAACCTACAGAAACAGTGGGACAGGAGAATGCAAGTTTTACATTGCAAAAAAAAAGAGAATGAACAGCACTGAAGAAAAGTTATAAATGTAAATGGAAAACAAATGCAAGGAAAACAATTTTTATCCTGCCACCTAGGAGTTATCAACACTGCAGAACACATTTCATCTCATGCCTTGTATAAATTGGTTTGACTTCCTTATAAAGATAAGGGATTGCTATCACCACTGATACTATCTCTGACATGAAATATGGACCATCCTATTTTTTCTTTTAGCTGCTTGCATACAAACATACACACACACGTGTGCACACACACACAAACACTTGAAGAAGAAAAGTAACTTGTTCACTTTATTAAATATTTTATAATATAAAATTTGGAATAAATCTATAGTGGTTAACCAGGAACAGAGGCCTGGGAAGAAACACACAGTGGCCTCAGACATTCTGGATTACAGACAAAGGTCCAAAGCAATAATTCATCTATGCTCAGATGCACATTAAAAGTCACTGAGTATCTCAGTTTCCTATAAAAACTACAAAAGTGCAAAACTGGCAACAATACATTAAAGAAAATAGTGATACTCAAGCACATCAGGAATACCCCAGAGCCATGATGATGCAAGTGAACATCCTCCATTGCACAGGAGGGTAAAATTTCTTTGCCCAGCTTTTACTTCCTGCCAGTTTGATCCAGAGAATTTCCACTGGCTGTCTCAGTGCAGAAGCTTTAGGAAAAACACATCTCAGGCACTGGAGATGCTTTGGGTATTATCATCAGCAGTACAATTACATCATGTCTCTGCAAGTTCTGACTTTGCATAATACAAGACAGATGGAATTCCACTCATTTTTAATCAGTATTTTGACATATTTTGATGAATACATTCAGAATCAAGGCTCCTCAGTTTTAACTCATGAATGGCAGATTTTTTACCTCAGTTTTATTTTGCCCAAAAACATAATGTGCAATTATTTGTGAGGATATTTTTATGACCTGTACTGTTCATAAACTTCTCCCTTTTCAGTTTTCTAGTCATGTTGTCTAGATGGAAATGTTAGTTCACAGGGGCATTATTTCTATTCCAGGAAATAATTTTGGGTTTTTTTCATGCAGTAGTAGCATAACACTTTTCCAGTGTGGTGCTCCTGAAGTAATAATTATCTTTGCAGAATTTGTGAAACATTCAGAATATTCACACATGAATACTCCACTGAGGGGAACTATGAGTATTCAATATTACCGAGCACCATGAGTCAGGGCAATGAGAGTTTGGCAGCTTTATTTATGAGAACATTTGCAATTCCTTTTCCAGCACCCAATTCATGCTTCTAAATTACATATCCTCCATGTGATAAATTATAGAGCTACACTGGAAATTGCATCCATTTGCACTTCTGATCGCTCAATTGGCCAACTAACTCATCTCCACAGAGCCTGCTTTGTGCTGTTCCACACTTTGAGGACTTTAATCGTTGCTAAGATAAATTAAGGAAACAGAAGGTATGGCAAGGTAAGGGAACAACTTGATACTGATGCCTAAACAATTTTTTTTTCTGAATTTTTCATATATTCGTAGCTCTGAAGAATATTATTGGAGTTATGTAGCTCCTAGTATTTTTCCCACCCTTTCTCTCAAATTTTAGAACAATAAGCTAACTTTCTAACACATTCCTGAAATACTGTTTGGTCTTTATTTTCAAGCAGAGGATCTACAAGAAGAACATTTTGTTTTATGACCAGAATCTGAGAAGACATAACAAGAAGTTGGGCAAAGAAGCCCTGGACCAATTCCAAAAGTTACCTAAACAACTGCTCTTTTAATTGGACAACATTTGTTTAAAATACTGATTTGTTAAACTGTGCTTTCTGGCACTGACCCTTGGAGAACACTGCTTTTGACCTGAGGCCTTCGAGAAGACTTCTAAATTGGAGTGATGGAGTTAAAATCAAGGGTGTGTAGTTAAATAGAAGTGTGTGATTTCACACAGTAAAGGGTTTTAAATTTAAGGTTTTTATAGTACAGTAATAGGTATAGGACAAAATAGAAGATTTTGGGTGGTTTTTTCAGTGTTCATCTTCCTTCTTAATGGTTTCAGGCAGTAGTTTCTGGTTAGTCAGTTGTGTCACTCTGAGGGTCATGAGAATTTAGTTATTGGGTTAAAAGGATAAATAATATAGTTGCTGTTTCTCTATTGGACTGTTTAGCATTAAGAGACCTTGTAGCAGCTGCAACTTCCTCCATTTTCCTCACTTCTAGCAGGTAGCTAGAAGACCTGTAGAACACTCTGTACTTTAGATAAGATTTAAGCCTGAACACGAAAAAATCCATTTCCATCATGTATTCATTAATGCTGGGTCTGAGTGAAGGCAGAAGAAACTAAAACAAACCACTAATTAAGTGGTGCAAACCTCCCACTGCTGTTACACAGAATGTTGGAGTCAGTGAGTCAGGGGTTTCTCTGAATTCTTCAGAGAGAAATCAGAGTGCAAGGATTGAATAAGTTTTAGTATGAGTTCTAATGATTTCAGTAAGTGAAAGGTTTCAAATGCCACAGTAGCAGAGAGTTGAAATATACTGATATCTTCAGTAGAGGCTCTAGGCCCACAGTTGTAGACAGTGCTTAGGCTTAATAGAGTTATAATAAGAATATTGCTGACATTTCTTAGATAGAACAAGATAGGTTGTATGCGTAGTTCTATACATAACCTGGTGTGCTAAGAAACTAGAATTCTAATAGGTTAAGGAGTGGTGGTCCGAGCTTGCATCCTAGCTTGCTGGAAAAATCCTACATAAGACTATGTATGTGGCTTTTAGCCATTGTGGCTTTTAGCCACTTGCTTTTAGCCATTCTGGCTTCTAGCCATTCCCTTGTTGCCACTGCATTTGCTATCTGCTTTGCCATTGCGTTTTGCTATCGCTTATCCGCGTACTGCTGAGACTGACGCGCTCCGTAACAAACAACCTTTCCAACTACTACCTGCTTTGCTTATATTTAAGATCATCCAACAAAGTAGGAGCCTTAGAGCACTGGAAGCCCAAAGACCCTGACAACAGAACACCCATTCCCAGGCTCCACCGGCAACCCACGACCTACGTTTGACGTGGAGGCGCCCGATGACCTCGGCGGTGCCGTAGCTGTTCCACACCTCGCAGACGTAGCTGCCCGAGTCCGAGGGCCGCGTGTTCTCGATCAGCAGCCCCGTCACCGTCTGCCGGAAGCGGCTGTCGGGCTCCCAGGGCACGTTGTCCTTCAGCCAGCGGTACTTTGGGGCCGGGTGTCCTGATGCTTTGCAAGGCAGCTCCACTCGCTGTCCTGCCATGGCTTTGCGGTGGTCGAACCCATCTAGGATAGATGGAGCTGAATTCGCTGGGTCTGAAACAGGGGATGCAGAGAAACTCTTTTCAACCGGAGCCTTAAAGCAATACATCAGTATTTTTGGAGGATTTCTGGACAGTTAATCAGTATGATTATGCAGAAGCCTGTGGGAGTCTTTTGTATCGGGATGGACGGTTTTCCAAACCAGGACAAACTCAGGAGCTGTGTATTAGCTGGTGTTAGAGTTTCAATTTATTGTAGGGGTGTGGGTATAGAAAGTCCTGCTAAGGGCTGCCAGCCACAGCCCTGAGCAGGACAGAGACAGAGTGGGGGTAAGGGAAAGAGAAGAGAAAGGAAGGGGTGGTAACAGTAAGAGAGGCAAGAGGGGAAAAACCAGAGTAAGGGAGGGGGAAAGCAAAAGCAAGAGTAAGAGAGCGATTTCCCGTTTAAAATACAATAAGTATTCTTCCATGATGAATATTCTAATTTCCATTAACCAATCTAATACAATATACTAATTTCTATAGCATTTACATACAGCCTATCAGAATCATTACATTATCATAATGTGTTATACTTTAAATTCTAAAAACCCTTTGGACCCTAGCAAGGTCTTCCCTGACCTTTGGACCTGCTCTCCAGCAGAAGGCATTGTTCTATTAAGAGGGGATTACTTTTAGCTGGCTATCCTATTGTCTTCTAGTTATTTATTAACTGAGGTTTGGTATTTCAATCTCACTTATGGTTTCTATATTTTCAGAATCTAAGCAATCATATTTGTAAGGTTTTTCGTGGTTCATCCTTCCCAACAGAAGCTGATTTATTATTTACTTTTAACTTTACTTACACATTTTAAAACTGTTTACGTGATCACACATTTTTTGATTGGTGCCTCTATCTTCACACATTTTGCATGAGCTTTGCAGGTAAGATGATTGGTTCTAATCTAGAGCATCATCAACCACCTTTATCTTGGGTTTTCTAATTTTGGTATTCTGTTTTTCAGCTGCTTCTCTTTCAATTTAGCACAATTTATGTTTTAGTGGCCTTGAAGAGTTCCAGGAAGTTTGATAGACTGCAGAAAAACCCTTAAACATGGCTTATCCAGTGCATCTGTTATAAACAATGGCCTAAACTAAAAAATGTAGAAAAACAGCTAAATATAGTTTGGCTGGTGTACTTGTTACAGATTATGGCCTGGACTGTTCAGACACATTGCTACACCAGCCCAGTGTTTTGGGCACTGCAATTTGCTTCTCTGACCCAGGCATGAGTTGTGGTGGCTGAGATCCAGCAGCACATGCTGCTGAAGCAACTCATCCCTGCTTGGAAATCCTCTCACTGGATTTTTTCCAGGTGGCAAGCATTTTGCTGGTCATCCTTCATGTTCCCTGTGAGAGGCACAGAGAGCCAGAAATGTGTTGCCTTAGCAATTATTGCCACTTCTCAACTAGATTGAAGCCAACACATTGTCCCTTCTTCTCGGTGGTCTGAAGGCTTTGAATTAAAGGAGCAATTTATTCCCTTGTCAGGAGACAAATGGGCAAAGGCACAGGGATTTCTATCTGCAGTCAAAATGACAGACAAGCCTTTTCTTCTTCTGTGGGAAAAGAACTTAATGTGACAAGACCAACTTACAGCTTAATAGTGCATCTTTCTGTGCTCAATTTGCTGACAACTGCAGCCCTCACTTGTGCAGCACCTGGCATGGATTTATGCATCTCACAGATGTCTGGCAGGATTGCCCTCACCAGAGGTGCATGTACCCATCAGAAAATAGTGCTCAGTTTGTAATTTCAAGTTTGAAAATTTTGGGGACAAAGGTTGACACGATTTAAAGTTTTTGTGCAGCCCATCCTGGAGCTATTGCAACCAAAACACTGAACAAATATTCATCAAAGTGTTTTCTCATGACATGACACAGATTTCTGTCTCACAAAGAAACTCCATATTCTGACCAGCTCCTATCTGACACACTGACCTCTTTTTGGGTATATCTAATCATAGCTGGCTGGATGTAGGTGTGATTGCCACAATTCTGGGATTTTCAAGAGGCATTTTAACTTAGCAGACTCAGGGCAGCTGCAGCAGGTTTCTGTAAGGAGCTGGAGAGATTAAAGGAGCAGTGCACGCTGAATTCAAGCTATTCCAAAAGCCACCAGTACCTGAGCTAGCTGGTTTAAAATGAGCTTAGATTTATCTTTATGAATTGCAGCCACACCTGGAAGGGCACTCAGGAGAGCAAGGCTATTCAAGTGGAACTATCAATCCAGAAACCAGAACCATGATAATTTGAAAAATGGACTAAATAGTTTTTGGGGTTTTTTTTGTGACTATATCTTGATAAAACCCCCAAAATGCCAAGTTCAGTGACAGGTGATAGCAGAGGTTTTTCTGCTTTCTAGGTGCCAGGAAAACACTGAGCCACTGAGGGCAAAGCCACATCCAGCTTGCAGAGTGTCTCATTAGGAAGGCGTTGGTGGTGGTTAAATGAGTGATTTTGGATGACTCAGTGGCCTCAAGGTCCATATTTGGCACCAGGATGGTACAAATTTCTGAGCTTTCCATGCTGTTTATGTCTGGCTCAGTGAAAGCAGAGTCTGCCAGGATGCTATTGGGAAGGCCAATGTCAATTTGACTAATTGATCAGCCAGCTCCTCTCTCACTGTTTGGGTCATAAGGCATCCCTGTTAACAGACACACATTCTTTTGTGGGGAATTAACTGAGAGTAAAGCCACAAGCAGGCAAGAAATTATAGCTTCTGGCTCTTCAGAAGGTTACATCTACATGAAATCAATTTTTTCAATTGCAAGTAATAATTAAATATTTAAATAATAAAGAAGCATAACTGTCTTTTAGAGGTATTGTCTGTGCATTCCTCCTGAAGCAGCACAGCAGACCCTGGATTCTCTATCCCAGGGTCAATTCCCTTTTTTCCTTCTCAACTTGAGCCTTGTCAGCAGCAGCACAGCCTGGAGTCTCAGCTGCAGGAAGCTAATCTGAGATTTGTCTACAAAATGAAGAATATTTCTCCCTGCTGTTAGAGAGGAGGTTTCACAAATATGTGCAGGGATACACAAGATATGTTTTCAGTGACCTGCTTTCTTCCACTCTGTACTTATATATATATAAATGGCAGTAAAACATTTCTTTGGGTTGTCCCTGAAACAGACTCCTGTTTATAATTCCTACAGCTCATATATTCCAGTTAAGGGAGAAAAAACCAAACCAAAACCAAAAAACAACAACAAAAAACGAAAACAAAACCGAAAACAAACAGCCAAAAACCAAAGAAAGCACAAAAGAAATCTCTGAGTTCGTTTGCAATCATCTGCAATGAGGCAAAAAACAACAAAGTAACATAACCCAGTTCCAATGTGTGTTTATCCTCTTTCGAATCATTATTTTACTATGCTTTAACAGTCAGCTGCAAATTACTTCCAGCAAGAACAATGGTAAAAAGCTGAGGCAAAATTCTGTTTTAGAATATTCTACTCTGGATCTTGTTTAAAGGACATAAGAAGAAAATTGTTGTGGTCTAAAAATCACAAGGATTTTTGAGAGTGTGGAGGTTAAAAAGCAGTAATGATTTTGGGAGGTGGGATTCATGGCAGGACAAAATTATTGTTGGAAAAGGACACTCCAATGAGTCTTAGAAGTTAATTCTGTTGCATGTTAATGGCTTTGGGTTTAATTTTATTTTAAAAGGCCATGTGATTTCAAGATGTTCAAATGAAATTTGTAACTTCATATTGGCCATAGGCATATTAATTATTCACTATTTTTTGCTATTTTTACATTTTATTTGTTATTATCTGCATGTTACCATTTTCACTGTATCAAAACAATAATGACATTTAACTTGTGTTAAATGCAGCCAGGAAACATGAGAAATATCCACCACAAACTATTTCATCCCCTAACAAGTGAAGTACAAATATGGATGGAAAAGGCAGGCAAAAATGTAGATCTCACGCAAGTAGACTTTTCAGAACTATGTTCTTGGATTCTCTGATCCCAGTTCTTAAAGGAACCACTTAGAAATATAAATTCCAGTAAAGAAATAGAAAACTTGTTGGGGAAATATTAAGAGACAAACTCTGCCTGTGATTGCTGCACTTGCTCAGTAGATTAACAGGACTGGAAGTCAGAGCCCACTTTAGCCCTGATCAAGAATAATTAACCCTGTTGAATTAAAATAGCCAGTTATTGCACACAGGTAAAATTTGCTATTTCAATTTGGTCTGTGGAGGAGAATAGAAAAGGCAACTCCAGACAGGAACATTTTTTAGGGTGTTTGTCCTAAATTTCAAACAAGACTGAGCTTTCATTTCCCCCCTTTTGTTCAGTGAGATAACCAGAATTTTTCCTGTGGTAACCAAGATACAAGCCTGATTTTATTTATGCTCCCACTGGCTCAGCCTTAACATGATTTCACACGGAAGCAGACCGTATTATGGAGCCAGCTGGAAGGGCAGAATCCTGCCTGTTCTCATAAGACCACAGCAGGCAGATTATTGTGCAGGAGAACTTCTTCATCTGGTTGGGGAAAAGCAGAGGCAAGAGTTCTACCCACAGGGGACACCTATCAAAGGGAGAAACTCCTGGAACTGACTGGTAAGTGATTCTAACCTGAACAATCCCACTATTTTTATTTTTTAAAAATTATTACTATATTTAAGTACTGGCCTGTGTTTTCAGAGGGCTCCTAAATACTTCAACAATGTCCATTTTGCAGGAAGGCAAGAAGCATCTTAATAATGGAAAATCTTGTGCTCACCTCTGTGTCCCTTAGGGCTCTCAAACAGAGGGGTGGAGAGCTGAGAGCTGAGCACCAGAGTTTTATTCAGCCAGAAGGACCAAAAGAGGAGAGGAAAGGGTCAAAAGGGGAATGACCTCACTGACTGTGAGATTGGGAAAGTCACCAAATCCTGGCTGACCTTTGAGGAAAGTTAGGAACAGGGAAAAGGAGGAAATGCAATGTGAGTTTTTCAGTGGGATGGTGGGGATGATTGATGTAGGGTAAGGATATGGGGAGAAGGAAGGTCTGGGATGCAGCCTCAGTGAGCTCTGTGGATGGAGGAAAACCACTCTGGATGTGCTCACATGCAAACAAAGGGAGCAGCTGGGGACAAGCAGCAAATGAGGGGCAGGAAGGGAAGGGGGAGAAAGGCTAATCCTACACAGAAATGTTTGAGAGCAAGTTCCAAACCCAGGCTTGGGATCAGCTCTTCCTCCACCTCACCCACAACTGGCACAGCCTCCCACTAAAAAAAAAAAAAAAAAAAAAAAAAAATTGGGAAAAATCTGTATTGGAGCAGCTCTGTATTGAGAGTGTGGTGACTGTGAGGAGCCCAGCTGTCCATCACACACACAGTAATCAGGATTTCATTTAAAACTAAAAGGAAAAGTAAAAATAGCCCATCCACCTTCTTCTTTTCCCACCTGCTGCACAAATTGCCTGGGACTCATCCCTGAGCTGCCAACCAGCCCTCAGATAACCTGAGAATCCTGAGGTGGAAATACCTACAGCTGAGTCCAATGTCCTGAATTCCTGCTGAGGTCAACAGGGAGAAGCAGGCACCATGGTGCAGTTCAGATCACCCCAAAGCAGGATAGCTACACTACCCTTAAAAGTGTTCCTCTTCTTTGGTTACACAGGCAAGTTAAGGGGATTCAATTTCCCTGCACAAGTCTACTTTTGGAGGGATGAATCCCATCCACAGACCCTGTACAAAGCACCCTAAACCTGCTAAAAATCACCATGTTGAGTGCAGGTGCACCCTACAGGCCTTCAGGAAACAGCAACTAAGATATGAAAAACAGATTAAAACAAAAAATTAATGACCCATCTTACTTTACAGCATCTCCCCACTTCCATTTGACAGAAACCACACAATCCTTGCCAGCTGAGCACACCAGAGACACATGCAGCATTTCATTTAGCAAGATGCACAAAAGGAGCACCTGATACAAAAAGTCTTGCACTGTTGCTTTGTCGTGTTTCTCCAGTGTATCTGTGCCTTGTGATACATCGGTAGTTGTACAGCCCATCTTCATTCTGTACGTCTAAAATATACAAGGCTCCCGTGGATGTGATGAGAAATCTAGGTCCTGAAAGACACAAGAGTTTGCAGGGTTTAAAACAGCTGCAGGTTGCTTCTCTCACACTGAAGGATGGAGGACACAGGGCCTGAAGATTTTTTGTTGCCAGGTTTGAAGCTGACAGTTCCAAGCTGACCAAGTGCTCACTGTAAATGCAGAAAAGTTACCAATTAATCTACATTTTATTTGCACTCCATGTGCAGAAATTGGAGGATCTTTAAGGAAAATGTGAAGAATGAAGGAAATAAATGTGCCATGGTTATATCACTATTAACAAACATACAAAGGGTATTGAAGTAAAATATGGGGTGAAGAACCAATGCATTAACCCAGTTTAGTTCAGTACTGTGGGATGATCTGATGCAGTTCAGCAGCAGAACTGGAGGGGTTAGGGAGGCAGTGGAGCTGCTCACACCTGCAATGCCTGCAAGTTAAACAGCTCCAGAGTGAGGAGAATCCCACCCCACCCTGCCCAGCAAAGCCACAATCACTAAAACCAGTCTGACATGTTCAAGGTCAGAGTTTCTACCACTGTTCTTTCAAAATAAAAGTGTTACAGGTTAAATTTTCTTCAAGTATGACTTTAAAAAAAAAATGATTAGCTCTTGAAATTGTGTGAAAAAATATGGTTTATATAGTCATGTGTGCAGTTTAGGTCATTTGGCACCCACAGAGCTGTCTTTCTTCTGTTTCATGCTCACTTTAAAAGCAAGGACACAAACACCCCCTAAAACTGACATGGTACATATTTGCTCTAATGCACTTTTCATAATGCAATAAATTAAAATAACAGGTTTAGAATGCATTGTAAGCTTAAACCTCATCTGCTTAGTATTTCCACTTAAAAAATACTCTAGTTTTAAGATGTGTGTGCTTTCCCAAAACTTTTACACTGAGGTAAATGTGCATATTTTTTCCTTTTCATGTCTGCTAAACTTCTCTGTAGCTGGTAGCTCTTACAATATATGTACCTGTACCTAGTTATTATAAAGTATATCAGGCTCCAGAATTAGTGGAGAAACACACAAGGGTGAAACTCATTATGAACTAATATCCAGTAAAGTGCAGAAAGAAAGAATTCCTTTTCTTCAGAGCTCTGTTTGAGCAATGACTTTTTAATAATTAAGTGTAGTCAGGATGCTTGCTCACAGATGCATCAGTAGGAAAGCAATCCAACAGAGAGAAGACAGAGAGGAAATGGTTTCCTTAAAGAGGGTGATATCCTTTAAACCATAATATAAAAGAAACTGGGAAAAAATTCACAACCGTTTGATGTCACAAGACCAGTCTGACCCTCAGAGCAGAAAACATTGAATTAAACAACACCAGCCCACCTCTCCCATCCTTGGAAGTATCCAGAAATATTAAATAACCACACCAGAGTTAAGTAACTGGTGAAGTTGATTAGTGTGTAGAAAAGGAGGCTCGGGGGTGATGTTGTTTCTCTCTAAATCTCCCTGACAGGAGGGGGCAGCCAGACTCTGATCCCAGGGACAGGGACAGGAGGAGAGGGAACAGCCTCAGGCTGGGCAGGGCAGGCTCAGGGTGACAGCAGCAGCAATTTCCCCATGGAAAGGGAGCTCAGGGGTTGGAACTGCCCAGGGAGGTTTGCAGTGCCCATCCCTGCAGGTGGCACCTGGAGGTGGCACTGGAGGTGACAAGGTGGGGATGGGCACAGGTTGGGCTCCATGGGCTGGGAGGGCTTTTCCAACCCCAGGGATTCTGTGGTTCTGTGAAAATAAATCACATAATTGAGGCATAGAATGTGTTGAGCTCCTTTGCTGACAAATAAGAGCTGAGCAAGGGAAGGTGTAAAGGAGGAGGGAGAGCTGGATGGGACGTGCTCTCTCCTCAGCCATGGGCAGCACTGTACTCCAGCCTCAGTGCATTTACAGATTTACAGGCTAGAGAGGTTCTTTCTGATACAGAAGCCATACTGACTTCATATACCTCTGAAAACTTAAATTGCTTGCAAAGAGAAGAGTTAGGGACAAAGATATTGTGGAGTGAAGTAGTAAAATCACCTGAATGGTGATTTTGCTGTTTCACAGCTAGATATCTAAAACATGGCATTGAAAATCTTACATGAAAAAAAGCAAAGCTATCTTACATCTTATATTTTAATGTTAGTTGTAATGTTTGGATGAAATGATATAGATATGTAGTAGCAATAAGTTAAACAAGTAAGATACACTGTAATTCCTTGACATACAGTTCTGCCCTATGCTGAGTGTTTCTTCCTTTTCCTTTCATATTCCTAATTACTCAGAACACTGTCTGAGTGTATACATTACTCAAACCCAATTTAATTCTAACTTATCAAATAGTGCCACTGATCATCTGTACCCTTTTACAAGGTTTGCTTTGTCCCTGAATTTAGGTTAGAAGGATATTTAGAATTCTGGTGTGAAAACCACGGGACTTTGGTTCACAAGCAGTTACTGCACTCCTGAAATATTCATAAAGCAAATCTACCTTTTCCAGGGAATATGTTATAAGAACTACAGGTAATTGAGGCACAGTTGTCTCCCTTATGCTCTGTGGGCAGCACAAAATGACAGCTTCAGGAGGTGGGAATCACGTTTAAAGGCTTGGCTTGGGGGATGCAGCAAAGACAACCCTGCCTTGATTTTGTTTCCAGCTGGGTGAGCATCAGCCAGCTCTGAATTCAGGCAGCACATTCAGCCTGTGCCTGCCCTCAGCAGTGCCCCTGAGCCCTGCCTGCTCTGTGCACTCAGCCTCTGCAGCCCAGGCCAGGCTTAGATCAGGTTTTTCCAGCTGGGATGGGACTCTGGCACCAAACTGTGCTGGGGTGGATGTCAGTGGAAAGGCTGCAACCACATCACAGGCCCAGGAAGGGATGAAAAGGTGTTAATGGGATGGCTGGGACTGCTGTGGTCCCCCCAGTAAATCTGCACATGCTGTGCATTTGTGTCAAGTGAGTGGAGCCCAAGCAGCTGAGAGGCAGAAATGTCCCCTCCTGCATGTGAAGGTTTCCTGTGGCTTTTTCTTTCTGGAGTCCATTTTCACCTTTGCTAAATACATATTATTCCATTCCTCATCATAATTCCACTTCTCCATTATTTAATTTCACACTACTAATATGCACAGGTTTAAGATCACACAAACATGGCCAAAGTTTAAAAATAAATTCCTTCCTCTGTGCTCTTCCACAGCTCTCACTATTTTCAGATGCTCTGCACAGTTTTGAGAGATGGTCTACACAGGGCATCATTAGTAATCAAATTTGCCTCTCTTTTCAGGATAAGCATGAAACAAACACCACAGAAATTAAATGAGATCAAATTCAGAGCTTCCCTTTAAACTCTAGACAGCAGCTCTGGAATCACAGCTGGGGTGTGGATTGTGGGTGTGGATGGGGGTGCAGAGTGGTTGGGTGATGAATTTTATGGATTTGTGGGCTATTTCCAGATCTCACAGTACTGACTGATACTTGCAGGTGAAGTCTTCCCTGCTCAGCCCTGGCTGTGAGTTTTCTCTGATGCAGTTACACTTTTGGCTCTGTGAGACCAGACACACTTATTAAAAGCCTGCCACAATAAAAGAGGAATGTGAAAGCTTTGCAGAGCCAAGAAATTGCTCAGTGTTATCTTGCTGTATTTTCTGGAGAAGTTATGAACACACTCAAGCTATCTAACACTGCTTAGATCATCTTCCTGTTGGAAATTACTCAGGCAATGGTACAATAAAACCTTCACTTAAAGCATTATCTAGAGATTTTCCCCTCACCCTCTTCCAAGATATCTAAAAGTAAATAGTTATTGCCACACATCAGATGTTATCCCACATTTTCCACCAACAGACATTGTGTGTAATTGCAGGGCTAAAGATTTTCCTTTTCCTCTTTTCTTCTTAACATATTTTGCATACTTATGTAATGCTTTTAATAACCAACCCCTCCTTCTCCTGTAGAAACACGAGACAGAAGAAGATGACAGAGAAATAAAAGGGGAAATGCATGTAATTCCTGTCATCTTCTAAACAGAGAGCATTTTCATTAAACCTGACAGGCTGTCAGCTGTGACAAAGCTGAAGTGTTGAGTGTTCTGCCTTCTGTACTTCAAAAAGTGTTTAGGAAAGCACCAGGATGGGACAGACAAGCCCTGTTGATCCATGGGAGTGCTTTCTTCTTCAGGCACACTTAATTTAATCGCCCCTGCTTTGCTCTAATGAGGTCTAATTTTTTTGACTCACCTACTTAATATGCCAAATAAAGATTTTTCTGAAGTGAAAAATCCTTTCAGATCTACTGAAGCTTTTTTGTTTGTTTGGCTGTTAGCAGGTTTCAGGAGAGGAAGACAGAGAAGCCTCCTTCACAACAATTAAAAAAACCACTGTCAAAATATAGCTCATAATTCCCATTTATGATTCCTCCTCAGCAGTGTTTGTATTAATGCCTTGAATACTTGACAATAATAATTTCAGCATCTGATTTTCAGAGATGTTGAAATCTCTTTTGGCATTCAGTGCTTGATGCCTTTGAAAACCTGGTTCAATATCTGGAATATGTGTCTCATTCAAAGACTTCAAAGGCTTCCAGGAGCCCTCACTGTCTCTTGCCTCAGTGGTGTGGGCAAGCATAGTAATACATTGCCATTTAGCATAGTATTTAAACTTACTTTAAAACAGAATTTAAACCCAAGGCCAGGCTGGATGAGGCTCTGAGAAACCTGGCTAAGTAGAAAGTGTCCCTGCCCACGGTAGGGGGTTTGAATTAGGTGTCTTTTAAGGTCCCTTCCAAACCAAAACATTCTGTGATTTTATGAAATTTGAATTCTTTACAGAGAAGCTCTCTGAGATACATGGATTCATACAATTCAGACAAGTCAATGGAAAAACAGGGAATGGAACCCACAACTCTTTCCCCATCCAACATAATACCTAACTTTGCCTCACAATGAGACTGAAAAGAAAATGTATAGATCCAAAGACTAGAAAGACCATTAGAGTAATTTATTTTCACCTTCCATCCTTTTGCCATTAACTCCGGCTCAAGTCCATATCTGGAAGTTACACTATAGGTGTTTTAAAAAGAAATTAGTAATGATTAAAGATTTCCTCTGAGTGGAGAGCATGTGATAGCCCTGGGTAAATTATTCCAATTATTCTTACTTTTGAAAATTAGTGTATTGTTTGGGTCCACCTGCCTTTGCCCCAGTTATTGGATCTTACTGTGCCTTCATTAAAGATTTCCTCCACAGTCAGAAATCTTCTGCCCATTTAAGTTCTTACAGAACACGAGGAAATTACCTCTTATACCATCTTTCTCCTTAATTAGTTATACAGATTGAACTTCCTAAATCATTTACTGTGAATTATTCATATCTTGAAATATTCCTGTAGTTTTTTGCTCAACACCTTAACAACTTTTTGAAGTTCTTTTTCAAGCTTGGATCTTGCACATAAATTTAGGTCTGAAATTTCTGGTTCTGGTTGTAGTAAATGAAAAATGTTACCATTTTCTTCTGTATTTTTTTTTTTCCTCCACATACCCATCTAGTAATTGAACCCATAATGGAAAATTGTGATCTCCTTTTCAGAGTCATAAAATCCATGGCATTTTTAAACCAAACCCCTCATTTTTCTGTCTGCTGACCAGTGCCCCAAATAACCTACTGACTTCTTCAAAGTTAGCAAATCCTGTGCTTGTTTCTCTAAGTGAGAAGAGGTCACATTAACAATTATGAAATTGCTCTTATGTAAGGTTTCAATGTTTTCCATTAGACTGCATAGTATTAGAGATTAAAATAAAATTCTGTTTAGGTTTCCTGTGCGAGATTGTTCTCATGTATAATTCATAAGAAAATGTGAACACTTTCCTGTCGAACTAGCGCATCATATTCTTATATGAAAATGAGAATATTTTAATATCACAATGTTAATTATTCTTTCATCATGCCCTTCTCCCCCAGCATGCTGCTAGTCTTTAAATAGGGGTAATGCTACCCTCAAGATGATTTTTAAAAATCATATTTGATTTTTCCTTTGTTGGAAACACATCTAACAACGCTGTGTTATTGCATCCTAAATTGGGTTGATCAAAATTAAGAGAACAGATGGCTGTTCTCATCCTGTGCCAAATGGTGATACAGAACAAATAAACTCTTGCCAGGGGTACTTGTCACCTCCTCTGGATAGAATTGCTTCTGTTAAGCAAGTTTCCAGTGTGACCTGTGCATGGAAGGGGAGAGAGCTCCCCACAGAGCCAAAGGGGACAGAAAGCTGAAACTCAGTTTTGTGGAACTGCTACATCATCCTCAAACAAACCAGTCTGCTGGAACTGCTCAAACTGTGCCCTGCAGCCACAGTCCTGGGAAAGCTTTGGATACCCAGCCCAAAGATTAGATGGGGAAAGGAGATGTGGAGGGAAAGGTGAGGGTTTCACTTTTCCAAGTGTCACTCACTCCATGTACTCAGCCTTCATGGGATACCTTGAGAGGCCATTGTGACTCATTTCCTGGCAGAAAAAAACAGTGGCAGAGCTTCTGAAGTGCCACCATAGTGTAATGTTACTCAGGAGGAATTAAGGTGTTTGATATTCCCTTTTTGTTTCCTGACACACGTGTTGTCCCAGGTGAGGGAGGCTGATGTGATATTTGGTCCATAACTCCAGCTCCTCAAAGCTCACAGAAATGTGTCTTGTCATAAAGCCAAACTTGCAGGTTTGAAGTTTTCTTTAGTTCCAAAGCAGTTGGTTTTCCCTTTCCCTTCTCTTTTATTCTTTATTATGGACTTCCTACCTCCCAGAATTAAATTTGAGAAATTATAGAACAAGCCAGTAGCCTTACATGAGATGTCTTCTATTTTATTTAGACACACAATCTGTTTAGACTTCAATAAAGAATAACTGAGTTGTAATTATAAGAATAATTATCTCTCTTCACAGTTTTCTGCAGAGAGCTGAGGACATTGATAAATATTTCTACTCCTATGACCTGATGTGGTTCCAGCTGTAACAGAGATGAATTCACAGCTTGGCAAAGTTTGTACAGAACTGACAGCTCAAAACTAAGACATTATGTCTTACATCATCATTCTTTACCCTCCCTAACGTCCCTTACCTCATTAGGGACAGAAGCACCAGTTTTGGTGGCAGCTCATTCTGAATGAGGGTTTATTGCAAATAAATCTGTTCCTTATCTGTCACTGCCTCTCAGTCAGTGGAATTCAGAGCTGCTCAAAGTGTGGGAGGTCCAACACAGACATCACCATGGCCAAAATGCCAAGCAAAATCATGGAATATTTTCCACTTGGTTCTTCAAAGATTAAAGAGGAAGAGAATAAAAAAATAAATTGCTGTTATTTTGGCATCTCTAAGAAATATCATGGACCAGCACTGTCCTTCTGCATCTTTCCAAAGAAAATGGATCTAGAGAAATGTAGACGCCATGGTGTTTGCTCCATTCCTAAATATCTCTGTTTCATAGGTGAGAATTTTGCCATAGCTGTAGTTCTCCAGATTCCCCTTGATGTTTTGCATGAAATGTTACTACCTGAGACAACAAACCTGCCTATTTCTTGCCTACAGAACCATAAAGTGAGTAAAATTGGAAAAGAAAAGGGGAAAGAAAGAAAGAAAAGGAAGGAAAGAAAAAAAAAATAAGGAAAAAAGTAAAAAAAGGAAGGGAAGGGAAGGGAAGGGAAGGGAAGGGAAGGGAAGGGAAGGGAAGGGAAGGGAAGGGAAGGGAAGGGAAGGGAAGGGAAGGGAAGGGAAGGGAAGGGAAGGGAAGGGAAGGGAAGGGAAGGGAAGGGAAGGGAAGGGAAGGGAAGGGAAGGGAAGGGAAGGGAAGGGAAGGGAAGGGAAGGGAAGGGAAGGAAGGGAAGGGAAGGGAAGGGAAGGGAAGGGAAGGGAAGGGAAGGGAAGGGAAGGGAAGGGAAGGGAAGGGAAGGAAGGAAAGGAAAGGAAAGGAAAGGAAAGGAAAGGAAAGGAAAGGAAAGGAAAGGAAAGGAAAGGAAAGGAAAGGAAAGGAAAGGAAAGGAAAGGAAAGGAAAGGAAAGGAAAGGAAAGGAAAGGAAAGGAAAGGAAAGGAAACTGAACTAAATAGAGTTGCAGTTTATAGTTTGTAAATTGAGTTGAGAGAGATTATCTGCTAAATCAACTGCAGCTTTAAATGGGAACAACAGTTGTGGTTCCCTGTTGGTTTTTTATTGAGGCAGGATGAGGCCTGAGCCCAGTGTTCCAAAATCAGGCAGGTCCTGAATCCAGGTGGCAGCTGCATTCCTGGTTTTAGCAGCTCTAAATTCAACAGTCCCATGAGTTTATTTGTGCTTCTGTAATCTCTGTATGAGGAAAGACATTATGCTCTTACATGTGCAGTGCTATAATTTTCTGAATGAGTTTGGCCATTTTGAAAGAGACTGTAAATTACCCAAACCAGAACATATTTTATTGCCCTTACTGTGCTTCTGAGACTGCAAAAATGCATTTCCAACTGTCCACACCAATTCCACTTATGTTACATATGCAATCTTCAAGTTTTATAAAGGAGGAACAAACATGTTTGTTTGTTTTGATTTTGTGGTTCTTTTGGTTTTTTTTTTTCAAACAAGTCATAACTAGATGCAGGAGCTGTGCTTTGTGTACACAGACAAGGTCTTGTTAATGGGTATTATTTTATGATTGAAT
Source organism: Erithacus rubecula (assembly GCF_903797595.1). NCBI lineage: Eukaryota > Metazoa > Chordata > Aves > Passeriformes > Muscicapidae > Erithacus > Erithacus rubecula. Next base: position 108,859,092 of record NC_136658.1, on the reverse strand, counting down.
ACTATAGACCTGACTGATCACACAATGTTTTTATTTAATTGTTCCCCCTGTTAATCTTTGATGAATTTATTAGGCATGAGCAGCTACAGCTCTCTACCTGCTGTTGTTAAGTGTCATCCTCCAGGATATTGAATAAAACTGCCATCATCTTTAATGCCTCAGTTTTAGATGATTTGAGTGCTTGCATATGTAGCTGTAGAAGCTGCTTTCCTCTTTTCAGCTGGGAAGCAAGCAGATAATTTTAAATCACCAACTAGTTTTAGGGGCTCTGATTAAAGAGGATTCAACTTTGCCCATGATATATGGAGCTGTCTGGAGGATTAAAATCTTTCTCCTGAGGCTTTTACTGGTGCATCCTACATAAATAAATAGCCTGAGGCTGACCAGTGGCTTAGCACAAATAAAATAATTCTCTGCTCTTTATATCATCAAGGACCATAACCCATCTCCCCTCCTATCTGCATGCAAATTTAAACACAAGCTCATTAATTAAAAAGAAAACCTCATGTCACCACCATCAAATGTGCACCTTCTAAGTTTGGAGCTTTGAAGTGATTTTATTTCCAGAATATAAACTGTTCTGGACAATATGATCAGAAAAAGTCCCAGCCCTGCAGACACAGAATTCCAGCAGCAGAATTATTTTGGCTGAGTGCAAACAGCCAATATTATCCCACAGTAATTACAGCAGCTGCATCTCTCCAGCCCCACATGTTTAACCACATTTATTCTGCAGGTAACTGTGAAGGTAATGGAGCATCTCAACCTGAAGGAAGAGTTTTATGAGAAATTTATCATAGTACCCACTCCCTTCCATGAAAAGATCTATTCAGAGCTTCCCAAGACACCTGAGCAGTCAGAATTTTTATTTAATGCATTTCCAGTAGCAGAGACAAAACCTCACGTGGTACCTTCTAGTGTAGTATTTTTATTTCGAAAGAGCAAAATGAGGGAAACAGGTTAATTTATTTTTATGGTAATGACACAGGAAGGAATTAATATCGTTCTCACTCAATTTGAAAAATAAACCTATGTTTGGATAAAAAATTATTCTGAAAATTCACTGCAGGAGGAAGCAACTCCACTAGGAATTAGAGATAAAATAAATAATTTCCCCTGGAGACTCTTGGCCAGTCTGCTGGGATAAGAATTCAATGTTCAGTGAATCATTTCTAAAGAGAAGGGAAAAAGCTGCTAGTGATGTACATTTCTATCTTTTTGAACAATACAATAGTGTTAAGTCTATGGTGTTGCTTTTCAACAGCTCTATAAAAATTAAAATATTTTTTAAAATTTCCTATCACTGTAACAATTTTTTCTCTACTTTTCTCTCTCTCACACACAGTAATTTTGATTCTCACCATAACCAGCTGTGTTTTATGATGGGACCCTGCTTCTGTCTCTTCTTTACCCTTCCCACAGGCACAGAGCTCCATGTTGTGCAGTTTGTGTATTTAGCTATTCAGCTCTCATTAGCACTCACACACCACCATTGTTTTTTTAAATTTGTCTCCTGATGAGCTGTTCCCATATTTTGTACCCATTTCCCTGATTATGGAAACATGCAAAATCATTTGTACTCAGTGTTGCTTTAGAACAACTGATGTTTTAAACAGAAAAAATAACAATAGCAAGAGCAGAAGTATGTAAAGATTTTTCTATACCTTCAAATAAAAAAAACTCCTGCCATTCCTGATACAATGAAATTATTCCATAAAGGAATATTAGAAAAACAGCATTTAAGCATTACACAAGTCACATGTATTATCAACATTGCTGGAAGAAAGAAATAACCCACACTGATTTAAAATTGAAATAACTGCAAGCAATTCCTGAGAATCTGTTTGCAGTCTGAATTCCATCAGCATATGGGGATTTAGCAGACCTCATTTTTTATAGGTTACAAAGTATTATAATTCTTGCAACTTCTCAATAAACAGAAACACTTGGAACAAGAGTAATTTTACAGCAGTGTGAATAGATGTGGTTTTCACACTATTTATTTTCTGTTTGCTGACATCTTTGTCAAACTAACTTTATAACAATGAAAAGTGTTCAGTAAATATAACTTTTCAGCAAGAAGCAAATTCACAGTGTGATTTATGCTGAGCATCAACTCAGGATTATGGGATATTTCAATCCAACTTCATTTCCAAGATCTATGAGAGGTAAAACTGGGAAGGATGTGTAATTTCATACATCTCATAAAGATTACTGTGATTCTGCACTATTACTTTCCTTAGACTGGAAGCACAAAGAAAATATCATTATAAACACAACAAGCATTAGTCCTTAGAATAAATGTATTTTAAGTTTTTTTATGTCCTTCTCTGAACTGCTTAGAAAATCATGACTTGGAAGCCTGTCCAAACATCAGGATGATTATGCAAATATGCCCAAATAAGATAATTTTTATCATTCAGCAATTTCTATTTGATTGGGAAATTGAGGTGCAGTGAAGCAAATTGATTTGCCTAACTTTATCTTGCAAGTTTGTGGCAGATTTGGAAATCCCAGTGCTAGGTTTGAGCATCCAAACATCCTTTCTTACCCCTCATTTCAGATGCTGCACCTGAAAACCTGCCAGATTGGATTCAATCCTTTTTGGAGGTGCACAACAAGGGCATAGTTTGGATGTGTAAATCTCCCTGAATGAGTTAAATATTATTATTGTTGTTCTCTTTCCACTGTCAGAATGTTCACCAGTGGGCTGGGCATGTTTTGTTTGCACCAGTGCTCATTTTCTGTGAAGACCTCCGAATAAATTAGTTTTAAAATACAGCCTTTGGCCAAATTTATGTTTCAGGCAAGCTGTGTTAAACATTTTTTCGCTTTTCCTGAGCTTTCCCTGTACTTAGAGATGCAATTAGCTCTACAAATGATTTAAAGCATCTATTTTGCTAACACTTAGATTTGTTTTAGGGTTGAATTGCAGCATTTGTTGAGCAGCTAGATTCTATAATGTGTTCTGTTGTGTCTTTTAAATGATGAATGTTAAGGAAACAGGTGTTTTAGGGGAAAGAAAAAACAACACTGCAAACTCATGTTCTACATATGGGACTTCAGGCTGAAAGTCACACAAAGCATTTTTTCCACTTATAAAACTCATTTTTCCAGGAAGCATAGCACCAGATTATAAAAACCAACCAAATAAATATGTCCACCAGACACAGATCTGCACTGCCTGGACCCTAAGAACTTCCCTCAGCAGTCAAACTCTCTTTCTTTATCTCCACAGGCCATTACAGAACATGTTGAGTCACAGAGTGACCTTGTCAGTACCATATGACATTAGCACACATGGCCTTGACCACGTTAATGACATTTCCATGTGAAGATCCATATCATTGACATTTCTTGCAGTCCCAGAAGCTGCAAGCAGCGTGAAGTGCCTAAACAGGATTGACCTGACAGAAAAGCCCCCAATTCCAGCCACCCAAGACATCCAGAGCAGCATTCCCAGCACAACTCAGACACATCCACATCCTCTGGCACAGCTGGAGATTGAGAACAAAGACCAAAACTGTGCATGGAATCACCACTGTGGGATGCAGGTCCAGGGAGGGTGTCACTGTCTGATTAGGAAGGGCAAATAGAGCCCCACACATGACTTCCTCAAGGCAGCAGGAAAAAGTGGTTTAGTGAAAAGCCGCCACACTTATACAGGATAGATCGTGCCATACAGAATAGAAAAGACTCATTGGTCCAAGGAGGCAACACCTCTTTGAAAACATGCTCTCTGCAAAACAGCACAAGACACACACACAGCTCTGTGATCAACAACAGGTGTTAATCATTGTTATTTACTCTTCCTTCTTTTGTTTAGCTCTCAGAAAAAATCCCCAGCCTGGGAAAGATCTGAGCTGGAGCTGAGAAAGCCAATAGCCTGGGAAAAACCTGAGCTGGATTTTTCCTTGAGCCTTCAGCAGTGTCCACAGGGGGGATTCTGCTCTTTGCTCTGCTCTCATGAGATCCCACCCAAAATGATGGTTTGGATGCCCAGTTTGGATGTCCCAGCATCAGAAGGGTGTGGAACTGTTGGAGCACGTACAGAGGAGATCACGAGGTTGATGAGGGGACTGAGGCCCCTTCCCTATGGAGAGAGGATGGGAAAGTTGGGGCAATTCAGCCTGGAGAAGAGAAGGTTGTGTAGAGACCTCAAAAGGTCTGGAGGAGCTACAAGAAACCTGGAGAGGAACAATTCCTCAGAAACTGGAGTGACAGGACAAATGGGATGGGCTCAAAGTGAAAGAGGGGAAATTTAGATGAGATATAAGGAAGATATTGTTCCCTGGGAGGATGGGCAGGGGTTGGGATGGAATTCCCAGAGCAGCTGTGGGTGCCCCTGGACCCCTGGCAGTGCCCAAGGCCAGGCTGGACACTGGGACTGGAGCAGCCTGGGAGGTGTCCCTGCCATGGCAGAGGTGGATGAGATGATCTTTCAGATCTCTTCCAACTCAAACCATTCTGTACCATTACCATTACCACAAGGACATAAAATACATCTTAAAGGAGAGGATCACTATGAAACCTGTGAACCTAACATGTGTTCCTGTTTAACCATGGGACCGTGGGCTTAAAGGGATTTTAATTATGCACCAGTGGCCTGTCCTTATTTCTGCCTGTCATCTCCCTAAAAAGAGATGACTCTCTGCAAGTGGTGCTTCCAATGCATAAGGTCTGTAAGCACTCCTCTTTGCACAAATTAACCTAAACTAAGGATATTCACTCAATTTGCTTCGATGTACTTCTTTCTCCTGAGAAAACAGCACAGTTTTGACACTTCACATGAGCATTCAAGAAATGCTGGTGTCACTTAGATAAGAACATTTAAAAATAATTATCCTTATTTTTCAAAACTAGGCAGTGGAAAAGTAATGAAGAAAAAGCTCTGAACTAAAACTACTTTTCTTCTCTTTCCCTGATGCTCAGCTTTAATCTGGGTATACTCTTACGCAGTCAATGACTTAGGGATGTGAACAGCCATAAATGAATCTTGAAAAAAGAAAATTAACGTGGCAATATCTGACAGCTGTATGGAATTTATTCTAAGCAAATTCGGCATTGGTTCAATCTCTTCAGCAACTGCTATTTGGGTCAACATTATTGCTTTCATAGTTCACAGTCTTTATCTCCTGGGAGAAAGCCAATTTTTTTCTTCACTCCAATCCTCTTAGGCAGAGCCCCAAGAGTCTGTATCACTGACCTGAGGATTTGAATTCTACACCATGTCCGTGGTTGGGACACACTATCTCCCTCCCTGGAGCATTTCCATTAAAAGGTGGAAGACACATCCCTGTAAATTGAGACTCCTGGACTTTTATTTAGTTCTTTGAGGAGCAAAGGGAGCGTTGTACAAAGCAGAGCACGCTGCAGAGCAAAGAACAGGGAAGACAGAGGGAAAATAAATAAATAAATAATATCCCAAAGATCCAAAAGTCAATACTCTGTGTTTCTTTTTTTTTTTTTTCCTTTTTGACAGGAGCTCTGGCCCCGGAGCCTGGTCAGGGGCAGCTCAATAATAACGATCTAAGGCTGGCCTTCAATAGAGACTCAACAGCTGACAGCTCTTCTGTTCAAATTGACAAGGGCACAAAGAAAGGCTTGAATAATTAATTGTGAATGGTTGGATGTGATTTGATTGTGTGACCAACCTGTTACATCGACTTGCTTTCACCTAATCTTTCAAAATGAGGTATTAAAGCAGAAACTGCTGCTTGTCTCTTCCTCTGTGGCACAGCCTGCAGGATGTGTCCTCCTTGGGATGGAAGGTGGTGAAGGAGAGCCCTGATCTCACTTGGGTGAATAATACTCTGTGCTTCAAGCCATATTCTTTAAAAGTACTTTTAATTTCTATTACATAGATGCAGCAATCAAAAAAAAAAAAAAGATAAACCAACCAAGGATGGGAAAATAAAGTGGCGTCAGCAAAGGAGGTAACAGCTATTCACTAATTAACTTCTACCACAAAAAAAAACCCAACCAACCAACCAACCAACCAGCCAACCAACCAAAAAAAACCCAAAAAACCAAAAAAACAAAAAATAAAACAAACAACCCCCCCTAAAAAAGAAAAAAGACCAAGAAGACCCATATCAAACCAAACCGACCCAACACAAACCAAAAGAAAAAAGACTCTAAAAACCTCTAAAACCCCAACCATCACTCCCTGAAAAAAACACCAAACCTTAAAAACCCCAAAACCTCAACAAATTATTCACTTCATTCCTGAGACATTTTTAGCTAACTTTTCATAGACCAATTTCCCATTTAAATAAAAATCTGCAGACACCTGAACACTCAGAGCCAAGTCATATGATGAACAGCATGTCAAACATAATCTCTATTAATTATTAAAATAATCAATACTTTCAATAGCAAAATATTTATAAAATATTAAACATTAATTATAAAATATTTAAAATATGCAATAAATGTAATAGAGACATAACATGTTAACATACATGACTTCAGCACTGTCTTTGTCTCAGGTGCTGCTTTCTCAGCAACCCTCCAGTATAGGTGGCCCAATAAATCTTTTTTTAACACCTTCACCAGACTTGGGTGACAGAAAGAGTGGGTGTCCAAAAATTTCTGGTTGCTAAAGTTCTTTGAATGAGAGAAGGAAGGACCATCATTTCAAACTGCCCAAGTTCTGCAAATGTACAGTTAAATGCTGATTCTGTTTTGAAGGAGTATTTGCTGCAGTGAACTGTGGTTACAATGGTAAAGATCACCTTGGGAAACTGAAAATCTCTCTGTGATTAATAAAAAATATTTTCTGTGAGAGCCAAGCTTCTCTCTCCCCTTATTCAGACAAAATTCTCGCTGAGTTTTGCTCTGTGTGGAAAGACTGACTGAGTAAGGAGTGAGCATTTCAAAGTTTGTTTGATAATTCATCTTCTGAACAACAGACACCACTTAAATGAGAGTCTGATTGTTCAGGGAAGTGCTGATCATTTCCCTGGGCTCTAATCCCAGCTCCTGGTCTACAGAACTCAAAGAGTCTCCAGTGCTTAATTATAAGAAGAAACCTGTCTCTATAAAATATGACTTATGTTTAAGGTCAGCGTTGGCTCTTAAAAGACATTAAGTTTTGAAGAAGAAATCAGGATACATGGAAGTAGAACATTATTAAGTTGCTAAAATTTTAAATTATCCTGATTCTTTCTTTCAAACAAATAATACCCTGTGGAGAGGTTTCACCTGTTTCTTACCACACTGTACCCTGTGGTACATATTAGGGTTGTTGAAAAAAGTATTTTCCAACACTTTTGGGAGCAATATTTCCTTAGACTCTAACCTCTGTTAAATATTTATACATTAATCTTTATTTTTATGTAGGAAAATATCCTATATATGCATGTGTGCACATGCATGTCCCCATCACGTGGGTGATAAATAATGGAAGGTCCCTCTTTATGGTAAATTATGGATGAGATGTATAATATATGAATTAAAGTTAACAGCAGGAAAAATCATTCACACACAAGAAGCTGGGGAGGAACTAAACCCTGCAAGAGAGAGGTGGTAAACAATTCACATTTTAGTTCAGGAAAGCAGATCTGAGGATTCCATTACTGTGAAGCTTTCTCTGCTCTGTTTATGGAAACATTTTCCACCAAAGAAACTGGGGGAAAATATGAAAAAATTAAACATCACTTCACTGAAATTCTATTGAGAATTTGGCAGATTCAAGGAAGAGCTGCAGAAATTACTCAAGAGATGGAAACTCAGTTTTACAATGGTGGTCTAAGGAGACAAAGACCTTCAGTTATGGAAAAGGAGATGACAAAGAGAAATAAAAAATGCCTGGAAGATGAGGGAGAAGATTTTGAAATTATCAGGCCAGTTCATATCTTCATACCCAAAAAGTGAAAACAGAATTGATTGAGCACAGACAGAAAATTGAAAATTCAAGCAACAGAGTATTCACAAAAAATATCACAGTTCATGCAGAAATTACAAAGTGGATACAGGAACTCTCTGGGAAATTCCAAGCAGAAATGTGGAAGGACAAAACAATCTAAAAGTTTCTTTACGAAAAAAAAAATTAAAAAGCAGAACATTTTTCTTTCCTATGAGAATTTCCACACAGGGACAAACTTGCATAGAGCAAGAATTTCTCTCAACAAATGCTGACAGCCCCACCCAGCATCACATGAACCAAACTCCAAAGAGATTTGAGTTTTTGAGGAATCAGGATAAGAAATATATGCTAATTTTAGACCTAGATCAGTCTTTCCCCTAATTTCTGAAATTCCAGGTTTTAGTCTGAATTAGGACCTAATCTATGTTAGAACATTAGTAGAGGTACTTCTGATTTCCTATGATTTCATTATTTCAGAAATACAAAAGCATAAATTATCTTTTTTTTTTTTTTTCCTTACTTATGTAATTTCCACATTAATATAAATCTATATTTGGCTCATTTTTTTACAATGGTCCACTTCACTTTTTTTCTGGTGAAGTGGCCACAGATGTCTCCTCAAGAACCTGTACAAAACCACAATAATAATAATAATAATAAAAAAGTGCTCTGTGCTTAGCTCTTTTTCTCTAAAGCATCATTGATGTTTTTTGTGAATATTAATTCCTAGCATTGGCCCTGAATGTGGAAAATTTTAATTTTGAAGCAATGAAATAATTACTTTATTTTTGGTCCTCGTTCTGGTGTCATAAATCTGAGAAGGAAAACATTTTGTAAAACTAGCTCAGAGATTAAAATTAGCCTGAAATTCAGATTTCTCATTATCTCAAGTAACTGATTGTACAGTGGCCATTAAAAAAAATGAGACAGAATTCCATCAGTTTACAGGGATGCAGAAAGAGAGGACTATTAATGCTCTGATGGATGGTGGGACATCCCTGAGTTAGCAGTGAGACACAGCCATGAAAGAACCTAATAGGATTCTAAGATAAAACATGAAGCAGTAGCACCACTGAATAAGATAAGAGCTCATCTAGGATATCATCTGTAATCCAAGATGATTTTGTTCACACAGGACATCTCAAACAAGAACAAAAATTCAGATATATAAATGCTTACAGAAAAAAAAAAAAAAAAAGTGCCTGTTTTTTAGAGAGACATTTAAAAATTGGTTTATCTCTTCTGCCAAAATAAATGTAGCAATAAATGTGTCAATAATAATATTACACTGAATAACAGAATTTGTATGTTTGGCTGTATATGCCGGGGAGGGAGAGGAAAATTGTTCAATTTAAAGAGCATTACTGGAATGGGATTTAATGGATTTGAGTTATCCATTAATAAAACTTAGTCTAGACAATTGGAGGAGATTAGAAGATTGGAAGATGAAGAATGTCCCAAACACAGCATGGGGAAATCTGCTTGTCCCAGGATGGAGCCTGGGATGGAATTTACCATCACTGTGTAACACAGGCTGGGAGTTTGGGAAGCTTTGCACATTCAATTCAAGCAAAAAACAAACAAACAAAAAATTTAAAAATTAAGATTTCTTGGAACTTACCATATTTTGTTGATACTATCATTAAGATCCAATCATTAATTGTAGAGTTTAGGAAATTTTTGTCAACCTGCCTCTTCTTTGGTGTATCTTTTTTTTTCTGAGACTCCCCTTGGTGCCAGGCAGAAAACAGCAACACTCTAAGTGCAAAGGCTTAGAAAAACCTAAAGTGCTTAATTGGCATCTGTTGTTTGCATGCTCAGGATTATGAACCCTCTCCTAATTTGGGAATAATAAAGAATTATGGTACCAACCAGACTGGCAAGGTCCAGGGGCTCTTTTGCTTTTCTCTGTGCTGCTTGGGAGTTTATTTATGAGAACTGTCCTGCCATGGAATTTATGGGATATCAATTTTTCATCCCTGCCCTTCATTGTGCCTCATTGTTATGAGCAGGTTGTTTTGGTTTGTAGTTTCTTGGGTGTTGGTTTGGCTTGTTTTTTTTTTTCTGAATTTAAATTCTGAACAGCACAAGTTTCAAGATCAGTTGAGGAAAAGCTGAGGGAGTGCTTTTAGTTTTCTGGAGTTTTTTTTGAGATTAAGAATAGATGTTCTGTGAACTATTCTGAGTCTATGTTTGTTCATGGAACTGAACTTGATGACCCAGGTCACGCTTTTCCTAAATTCTAATGGAAGCTGCAGTTATTTTTTGCTTTTATGTCCCCATTTCAGCTGAGTTTCTAAAAGTATCACAGCTGGGAGTAAAGCAAAAGATCAATTTTCTTTTTTCTTGTGAGGTTTTTCTCTTTTTTTCTCCCCAGTTCTGTGCAAGGAATCACAAGGTAAAAATCCTTTAGGAACTTAGTTGAGGAAGTTCACTTCCTTTCAGAAAAACTGAATGCCTAATTTGACATAGTTCTTTCATTTATTTGCAGTAATTTGAAATTTATTTGCAGTATATTAACAGTGATGCACTCCAAAGATAGAATTAAACCATTTAGTACTTCTTGAAAATAAGATCTTCACATGAAGATTGTACTGTGAAGTCTATTCACAAGAATTATAAGAATCTCTGTTCCTGTCTTACATAGTGCTTTGCAAAATACAAGATTTGCCAATGAACATTAAAAAAAAAAAAAAAAAAAAAACCAAAACCAAAAAATGTTTGTACACAATGAAAATCACTGATTTGTTTGTTTGGTTTTTTTTCCCTGAGAACTGAAATCTACAGTGGACCCAGGGAATCTCTAGGAGGCTTTTCCTGTGGAAGAAGACATTCCTTCACCCCCAAAATCATCAGAACAAAGCTGCCAAATATGTAAAATAGATGATCATAAAAAATACTGAAATGTTATAAGGTTCTGGACAGAATTAATATGTGATTTCTCAGCAGTCCATCCTCTAAATAATCTGGGGACAGTAATGACTCAGAGAGCTCAGTCATCTCCTACTGATTTTAAAGCCAGAAAATGGACATAACTGTTCACAAGTGGGAGAATACCAGACCTCACTCAAAGACAATGCTCCAGTTTACTGAGCTCTTAAAAAATCCTAAATATTAGAAATGAAAATTTTGTTACCTGTTAAATATAAACCCAAAATTCCTTTGTGCTGGGAGCCTGAGTACTGCTCCCAAAATCATTCCCTCCAGGTCATAAAACACCTGAAAATCTCTCTAATGCTGCTCCTGGCAAAAAGGAACTTCAAAAGTTAAAATTAGACTGTGAGAGCAAAGTTATGAAATAGTCATAATTCATACAATTAATTGTTACCCTGTTGAGCATAATGACTTCTAAAATCTTGTTTGCATTATTACAAGTCATCCTGAAGCAGAGGCATTCAGGAGTCATTAATATTTTAACTACTCTTGACCTTGGATCTTCTGGAGAAGCCACTGACCTAGTTTGGTCTGATTTTTCTGCTACTCCAAGAAGTTTTGTAACTGAATAGAAGAAGAGAAAAAGCTCTTTCCTGATCTCAGGAGAGGAAGAGAGAGGAAGAGATCCTTTTAAGGGGTGATGGATGTCCACAAGCTGTGCCACTCACCCCTGCTGGACAAGGACATGAAAAATCTTGCAAATATTCTACCCACAGACAAGAGGCAGAAATTGGAGCCAATTCCTCAACACCCTTCTATGGGAAAGGTTCCTCTGATTGTGTCTTCCTTATTATTACTCAAGAATTAGGATTTAGAATGCAATTATAAACAGAACTGGATCCTAGAAGAATCTGTAAGTAGCATTCAAATCTCAAATAAAAAATTGCAATTATTCCTTGTCTAGATCATGTTTATTGCTTAAATCTTTCTTCTGGGCACTGGGATTATCTTGATTAAATCTGTGATTCTGTGATTTCTTGTGAGTTTTTTTTTTTTTTTTTCCCTCTATGTATTGCAGTTACTGGGAAGGGGGGAAAGAATTTTGGCATCTGCCAAGTGATTGACTGTGCAGCCTGATCATTTGCTAAGCACTATTAAAAGTTCCCTGAAATATCAGTCCAGTGCTTTGCCCTTTACAAGCCACCAGCCATCAATTCAGACCATCAAATGTGATTACCAGGGCTCCTCCTGAAGTTCTTCCAAGCCACTAGTCTGATCAAAAAGCTGTGTCTTTCTTTTCCTCCCAGGAGTGTGTAAATCCACCAGAGCAGGGCCCCTGTGTTTGTGGGGTGATTCATTGCACTTCTGGATGGCATTTGTGGTGTTAAAACTCCAAGACGAGTCAGAATTCATTAAATTTTCAGGCATTGTCCTTATTTAAGGGAACTTTTCCAGAAATAGGAGCACATGTTCCTCTCTCTTCTCTGTGCCTCTATCCATTATGTATTTAAAATGTTCTGCTGGTGTGTAAAGAGCTTTACTGACAGTTGCTTGGGAAAATACAATTAGAAAAGAATAAAATTTTACTACCAGGAATTATTTTAACCATTCTATATTCCTTTTCTATCAAAAAAAAAGTTTTTCACCAAGCATCTTTTTAACGAGTATCTTGTGGCTGTTTTTCACTTCTGTCTGAGCAGGAGAGGTTGAGATGACTCCTAGAGAACCTTTATCCATGGACTTATGAAATATCCTGTAGGAAAGTGGTAAATATTTACCACAGACTGATTTTGGGAACTCAAGCTCAGCACATGGATGGTTTTCTGCACAGAGTTATAATTGAACTGAGGTTTTGCCTCCCCTTCCAGCCCAGCCTTCAGTCCAAGAACACACAAAATCACAAACACAGACACTTCACAGAGAAAAAACAACAGCTGAAATAGTCAGGACTGGCCACCAAAGATAAGTGTGAAAAGCTCAACAACCTGCACCTCCTTAATTTCATCCTGATTAAAAATGGAGGAAACTGAACATTTCATGAACATTCCAATAGAAATTCAGCTCTCAGGCATATTACCATCTCCTCCTATTGTAAACTGAGTCAATGACCAACTTTTCATTTTTTTTGCGTAGGAAATGTCTTTCATGTGGTTTCTCATTCTATAATTGGAACATAATGTGTCCAGATTATTTACCTTCACCTGATTGAGAAACCATAATATATCCTCACAAAATGAAGAGGTCCTGCAGCAACAAAAGCAGAAAAAAAGTCATTATAAATGCAAGACAGCAAGATAGACAGGTAACTAGAAGATGCACCATTCCCTGCAAATAATTTATAGCAAATAATTTATTTATCCAATTTCACTTTTTTTTTTCTGCTCACAATGCATTAGCAAGATCCCAGAGTCCTAGAACTGACTTTTTACTTGAAATTATTCATGATTTTCCCCCTTTAAAGATAAAAAGGTTTGTCTTCTCCTTTCTTTTCAAAAAGATTTTCATGTTTGAAAATTACACAGAGTTAAATAAAACAACTTTTTTTGAGCTTTAGAAAACTGAAAACTATCTAGATCTTAATTTTGTGGCACAATTATGCTTAACTACTTTAGTTTTTTAAAGGGTACTTTTCTAAGCAGGATGCTTCAGCAATGGTATGTAAGTAGTTAAGTTTTATTTCACTCTGATTTTAAGCAAATCAGATGTCTAAGCACCTGGGTCTAGGTCTGTGCCATTGCTCCTTGTCCTAGGACTTCAGTTCCTGGTGAAAAGTCTCTTTCTGTTGAAAGTTAAAACCCAGAGATTTCTTCCACTGTTACCAAAGACTTTTGCATCTGCTTTGCCCAGGAGCTTGTCTTTTTTACTGAATGGCTCTCCTTATGAGAATTATAATTTTCTTCTGCATGGAAACTTTCCCTTGCACAGTGGAATGGCTCTGAGGAACCCAACAAGGGGGTGTCTCCACTTCTGCTCTGCAGCACGGATGTTTTCCTGAAAGGTGGATTTCAAACAAGCAGGGATTGTTTAGGGAATCATTTGGAAGGAGTGTGGGTATTTGGAATATGCCCATGGAGGAGACTCCAGCCCCTCTCAGGGCTGGTCCCTGCCCAGGGCAGAAGTTGTGCCTCCTGTGCAGGGGAATTGCTGGGCTCAGCCCCTGCCCGTGGCTCTGGGGCCATTGCTGGGCCCTGGAGCAGAGCCTGGGGCTGCTCTGCCCTCCCTGCACACAGGGACAGACAGACAGACAGACAGACAGGCACAGGCAGACAGGGACAGACAGACAGGGACAGGGCTCAGCAGCCAGAGGAGCCTCCAGGGCTGGGCACAGGGCAGGGTCACCCCTGCCTGGGGGGGTCTCACCCCAATGCCCCCAGTTCCTATTGGGAACTTTCTTAGCCTCAGACCCGAGTGACATTCCTGTAGTTACAACACCTGAGTTAGGTGCTGTTATGTGGATCCAAATTCCCAAATTTAGTAATTGAGAATTCACTTATTTCAACCCAGCCCTTGGTGTGAGCAGCTATCACAGCTGGACCATGTCATGGAGCATGGAACAGGCAATGCAGAGCCTGAAACAAAAGATTTCAGAAGATTCTCCTGGAAGCTGTGTTATAAAAATGACAAGGGCCCAGGACCTTTAGCAAAAGCTTAATCAGCAGTTTCTTTTATGAAGTAGTGTTAAAATCTGTTGCAATATTAATGATTTTAGTGCCTCAACAATAGGATACCTCTAATCCTGCCTGTGGCATAAAATACTGCTTTTAACATTTTGACTTTCTGTCAGTATTGGAATATATATTAAATGACAGAAAATTCATTATGTGTTGCAATATAAATTAAGGCAAAACCCAGACAGATCAGCCACCTTGTTCCCTAAGATAACAGACAGCATATTCAGAAATATTTCCTATATGATTTTCCATTTTTAAGCTACTCTTGGAGTTTCCTTTTTCCACTACACTTATTAAGCTACATATATCTTACAAAATACATGTTTGCCAAACGTAATGCCTTTTCCTCAGAAATGCTGCTCCTAAACAGAAGGTGCATAAAGCACATATTTAATTGACACATGCCACCAAAGGGAAAGGAAAGAGGAAAACCAGCAGGTCTTCTAGATTTTTACAGCATTCCATTATTTTTTAATTATTTGTTACCAAGGCAATGTAAGTAGGTTTAAAAAAAAAAAATTAACCATTGCTACAACACTTAAAACACCCAAGAATCACAGTTTTTAGAACTGGTACCACAAAATAATTTATTTTTGTGTCATAGAAGGACTGTCAGGTAGGACAACTGTTTCAAAGATTGTATCCTGAAAAGCAGCATTAAGGGCTTGTAGCATGAATTGCTTTTACCTCCTTCTGCCCAAAAATATTTTCATATTCAAAGTCAACCAGGGCTGAAAATCTCACAAAAAAATCCACAGTCTTAGCACTGCAAATAGTTAAGCAGGAATACATGAGAAATAGGATGATGTGTGAACTTTACAAGCTTAATCTTTTAATTAGAGAAGGTTCAATTTTTGGTACAATATTTCTGAAGCACTGGTGGGAAGATTGAAACATTAACATGGCACAAATATACAATCCATTTAGTTGTTGGGACTGAAATGAAATGATTGATTTATTGATTACTACCTTTTGCAAGAAGATCAATCTTGTATTTATACTGTTTTATCCATTGCTATGCTGTATTTTCATCCATAAAAGAATTTATGAGCAATTGAAAGAATTTGCTATTTCAGTGCTTAACAGCTGGAATGATCTCCCTGTTTTAAAATCAAACTTTTAAAACAGAAGGCTGTAGCATTTCACATACAATGGTCCTAAACTTGGAATACACACTTACAAGTCGCATATTTCATATTTGAGGGACTTCAGAGGTGATTTCAGAGCTGGTCTCAGAGTTGGATTAAAAAACAAACCAATAAATGACTTCAGGACTACCAGTCCACATAGACTTAAAACTATTACCCATAGTTTAAGATATCTGGACTTCTACTACCTTTACTTGTAGTTGCGCAATTTTGCTGAGCCTGGAGATGAAGTTTTGCTGCTGTGAAGGATTATAAATTAGACTCAGCACACAAGAACACAGTAGGTTGTTGGTTTGAGCACAAGAACTCAATTGTGAGATGCCCAAAGCACAGGAAAAGGAAGGTCTGGATTACTGAGAATGATGCAACGGTTTGGGCAGAGAGGAACCTTAAAAATAATCTAATTCCAATCCCCTGCCATGGGCAGGGACACCTCCCACTGTCCCAGGCTGCTCCAGCCCCAATGTCCAGCCTGGAACTGAACATTCCAGGGATCCAGGGGCAGCCACAGCAAATCTGGGAATTCCATCCCAGCTCCTCCTAGGGAACAATTCCTAATTTCCAATATCCCACCCAGCCCTGCCCTCTGGCAGTGGGAGCCATTCCCTGTGTCTGTCCCTCCATTCCCTGTGTCCTGTCCCTCCATCCCTTGGGAATTGTCTCTCTCCATGTTTCCTGCAGCTCCTTCAGGCCCTGCAAGGCCACACTGAGCTCAGCCAAAGCTTCTCCTGTGCAGGTGAACAATCTCAGCTGTGCCAGCCTTTCCTGCCAGCAGAGCTGCTCCATCCTCTGCTCATCCTGCTGCCTCCTCTGGGCTCTGCAGCAGCTCCAGCTCCTCCCTGGGCTGGGGCAGAGCTGGGGCAGCTCTGCAGGTGGGGTCACACCTGAGAGGGCTCAGGAGCACACTGCTATACTCCAGTTTAGACAAATTTAGTTATTTATTTGTTTATTTATTTGTTGCAGTGTGTGTGTGTGTGTGTATAGTGTTTTCTGCACTAGTTAATCTCTCCTTTTCTCCAGTGACAAGGAGAACTTTGTGGTTCACTTATTCAAAACTGAACCTTTCACTGTGCTCTAAGATACACCCCAAAAAAGGATCTTCTATTGGGCTATTCCCACTGAGTGTGTAAAACTGCAGAGCTTCTTTCTCACTCAACACATTTTTGAATAATCCTAGGTGCATTTCCATGATGAAAGCAGCTCCTCTCAGCACGTGCAAGCCTGCACAAAATGCATCTGCCCCAAATGCAGCACTGCACTTGGCAATCCCTGAAACCTGGTTCATAATTCCAGCTGACATGACCAGTGTTCCTAGGTTGATGTATTCCTGATTAATGAGGCATTAGTTCTGTATCAGGTAGCAATTTAGGAATAGACTATTTCCAATGAGTTATGAATATGACATGATTATTACCATTTGACCTACTCCTGTGTTGAGATGATTTGTGGCTGCATTTTCCCAGAGGACCCACCAAATGTCATTGCCTTGAAAAAACACCAGTTATGTTCCAGTAATTAAATGGAGATTTTAAAAAATGGAATGGTAGCCCTGGAATCTGTGCTTGGTATTCAGCAATCTGGAATATTTGTACACTTAGAGAATTTCCTTAGCATGAATGAAAATGAGCCACATAAAAATTCTGCAAGTGTTGACCTAATACAAAATACAGCTGCTTCTGCCTCTCAGACATTTGGAAAAATCAAGTTCTCTGCCTTACTCAATTTACTCATGGCAGTTAAAAAATAAAGCAATCATCAGGCACAGTAAACATGGGCTCACAAAGCCTATGCTATTCTCAGACCAGGAAAAGACCTAATCCAAATGTAAATTAAAAATAATGTAAAAATCAATAAACAAAAAACAAACAACATAACCCTTTAACCTTTATATGGGAATTAGACACAGATATTTTACTATCCTGACACCAACTAAACATTTTCCAGCTGTCTCAAATTATAACTTGGCTAAAAGATGTCTGACAAAAGGTGAAGTAAGCAACAGTAGATTCATCTACACCTGGGAAGGAATTGTTCTGGCATCTCTCACTTCTTGCTAGCTGGGACAGAAACTAGTTGCCACAATTTCAATGACTTGCTCTGCTTTTTTTGATGTTTTGGGGAATGGATTTGTTATCCTTTGTTTATTATATAACAACAAAATTAATATAAATATCCCTTAAGGGGATATTCAGAGTTATAAAGGTTTGAAAATCCCAGAAGTCTTGAATTATGAGGTGAATTAATGAGATGATCAAGAAATAATACCAATAGCAATCTTGAATTTTTGTATAATGCCAAGGTGCAAAATCATACTTGCACATACATTGTCATGTGCTGTCTGTTAAAGAGAAGTAATTCTCCTTTTTAAAACAATGACAGAAATGAAGGGCACCTTGATGTAAAATTCTCTTTGCCCTGTGACTTGCTGTGCCACTTGTCACACTATTTTTCTGAGTAATCTTTTTTCAAAAAGTGTGAGATCTTGAGTGGTAACTTGGATGCCACTGAACTTCCCTTTCCTGCCAGTTTGATTATTCCACAACAAAAGACCATCCTTCAAGTCCCTGCTCGGTTTATTTTTAAGCAGAAGGGCATGAAATGAAAACCTGGCACCTCAACTTCAGGAAAAATCAAGCAGACCTGCAAGCTAGAAAGAAACAATTTCACCAGACACCACCAGGCAGAGCAGGAAAGCCATTAAGCCAATTTAAATTCAAACATCTTCAGAGGCAAAGCACATTTGTTTTTGATAAGGGGGATCTGATCAGAAACTCTAGAATAGAACCACAGACTCACTGAGGCTGGTAAAGATGTCCAGGACTATTGAGAGTCCAACCTGTGCCCATCCCCTCCTTGTCCCAGCCCAGAGCTCTGAGTGCCACCTCCAGGTGCCACCTGCAGGGATGGGCACTGCAAACCCCCCTGGGCAGTTCCAATCCCTGAGCTCCCTTTCCATGGGGAAATTCCTGCTGCTGTCACCCTGAGCCTGCCCTGCCCAGCCTGGGGCTGTTCCCTCTCCTCCTGTCCCTGTTGCCCCCTCCCTGCCCCTCCTGTCAGGGAGCTGTGCAGAGCCACAAGGGCCCCCTTAGCCTCCTTTTCTCCAGGCTCAGCCCCTTCCCAGCTCACTCAGCCCTTCTTCATATTTCTGACTCTCAGGTAAGAGACTGGAGCTTCTCAATGCCCTGAAAATCACCGTCCTCACTGCACAGGACTTCCCAGACTGGGAGAGCTCTGTGTGTTTTTCGGAGCTGTGGAGGAAAATAATACATCCAGCACCAGCCTGCAGGTCAGTGGCAGAGAATGCTTTGCAACCTCTGCATTTCCAGTCTAATTTCCTCCTCCCTAAATGAATTTCTGTAATTATTTCTCTGCACTTGTACAAAGTCTTTCATTAAACCTGAAATATCAAGCAGCACAATAAGAAGATTAACTGCAGCCATGTGCTCTCTAAATGATGCAGTCAGCTTGGCCTGAAGTTAGGCTACTTCCCACAAACAAATGGACAATTTTTCTCTTTTTTTTTGTTTTATTTTATAGTTTTTGTAGCAAGGGCTGTGCAGTTCCACACACATTTAACAGCTTTTCTTCCCACGCCTTGAATGTCTCAACTTCTTTCACATACATTAAAATAAGGAAACCAGATGCAGCTTCCTCCCCATCACATAAACCATCCCTGAAAGCAGTAAAACTCCATTGCCTTGGGCTAGGGAGTGTGCCAAGGGGGCAACCAGGAGAACCAGCAAAAGTCAGGAAAGAGGGAAAGTGACAAGCAGGGGCACGAGACGAGGCAATGAGTAAGGAGCGCTGTCATTTAATAAGGTCTGTTCTCAGTAATTACAGCGACACAATTTGATCAGCAAGAACTAAGTATCTTCATCTGAAAGGGATCAGATGAAATTAGTGCTGATGTAATAAGTGCCATTTGTCACTATTAGGCAGAGAGGTGTTGACAGGTCCCTGCCGTCGCTGTGGCAACGCGGCAGCGCCGTTGGTGGCACAAATCTGGGAGCAGAGGATGCTCTGCTGGGACAACCCAGCAAACCCTGTCACAGCCTGCTCAACCCCAGTGGGGTCATGATGGCTCATTCGACCCCAGGGTGCAAAAGACAAAAGCAAGAGACTCAGGTTTGTTTAGCAGAAAGCAGTGATGCAGCTTATTGAGTGCCAACAGTTCAGTTTTGTGATAGAGAGTGAGAGAGAGAGAGAGAGAGAGGGAGAGAAAGGATGGGATGTAGCTACCAACAGAAGGGACACATCCTCATGGTCATCTGATGATAGATGTGTCTTCAATCCCTTGGGGAGAAAGAGATCTCAAAGTCTCTTTAGTCTCACTTTTTATAGTCCTTTTCCAAAGCAAGTGGCCTCTGGCCAAAAGGTGGGGAGATTTATGGACTGTTGTGTGTGGAGATCATTGCTCCAACAAACAGGTGGAGCAGGGCTCTATAACCAGTGCCCTGCTTGGGAGCAGTGTACCATGGCAGCACCAGGCACACCCACAAACAGTCCTGGGCAAGCACCCACCTGGGCAGGCCAGAACTCTGGTCCAGAGTGAGGGGTGGGCTCCAGGGTCTCAGTCTCTGATGATGGTTATGGGGCAGATCAGAGAAACTTGGACTGACTCTTGCACCCCTTCCCCAGCTGTCCCTGTGGACACTGCTGGAGGTCTAGGGAGATTTCCCAGGCCTTTTCCCAGGTTCTGAGCTGTTTCAGCTTTAGTTCCCAGGCTGTGAGACTTTCCCAGCTCCAGCCAGGATTCTTTCCCAGGATGAAAGCTTTCTTACAGGCAGAAAGGAATTAATAATATAAGATTAGCACCTGGTGTGGACCATGGGACAGTGAGTGATGTATGTGACATGGGATGTTTTCTCCTGTTGCCCAATGAATTGCTGTCCTGTCTGAGATTCACAAATTGTCCTATAAATATAGGCCAAGTTTTAATAAAGAGTTTCTTCCAGCCAAGAAGAAGTGTGTTGCTGTTATTTGCCACTCCTAGCAAATAGTGACATATTTCCCCTATCCCAAATGATGCTGGGATTCCTGGGGCTGGATTTGGGGCTCAGACTGGCCCCTCCTCAGCCTCAAGCCTGCCTCAGTTCCCCCTGCTACCAGAGACCATCCTTGGGGATGCTCTCCCTGGATCTTGGCTCTGCCAGTCCCTTGCAGCCAGCTCTACACAGGGCCCGTGGCTGGTGGGAAATTCCTGCATTTTCTGCTTGTTTTGACAGCATCCCCACACACCTGCTGGGTGATTTTCTCCCACACAGCCTTACTGCAAGATTTAGAAACACTTAGGGCTTTGTGTTGGCTGAACTAGAGCTGAAAGGTGTCCTTTCCACCAGGCAGCCCCATAAAGGAAATTTTCATAGCAGGCAGAGGCTGAGCTTTCTGACACTGGAAGTCCAGCAGTGAGGTTATTCACAGGTAGATTACATATTGTTAACAATATTTTCCATTGATGCACTCCATGATGTGAAATGAAAAGGGAACATTTGCTGCCAGTGTGGTAAAATGCTGTGTGAAATACCACATGAAAGGGGAAAAAAGAGAGATTCTCTTGATAAGATACTCGTAATCAATGCACATAGCCAAAACACAATCTTAATTATTATCAGTGGGTGGAAGTTTCCTGAATGTTAAATTACCTGCAGCAATTATGAACTACTGAGTAACCTGTTTACAGCTTCCTGAAATTATCATCACATAATTTGGCAATCTGCCATATTTTATTTCATTAAAAACTTAATGTACCATAACATAATAGCCATAATAAAGCTGTCAAGATCCACTCACTGCTATTTACTTTGATATCATCTGTTTATTACCTCTCAAAACCAAAAGTCAAACAGAAAGGAAAACTGAAAACTCATGGATCACACAAGAAAGGAGAATATGAAGGGCTTCCTCTTTCTGCTGTACAGCCCCAGAATCCATCTCTGTCACATTTCTTTCACAGTCAAAACCATGCACAGAAAATACCTAATATTTACTTAATTTATACCTGTTTTTGGAGACCTTAACTGCTTGCTATAGTGTGATGCACATTGATGGGACAAAACATAATTTGCCAGAACCCAGCAATAATTATCAGTGTTTTACACTATAGCTAGCATTAGCAATGCCAAGGAAATAGATAAAATTCCATTAAGTTTCTGTGCACCACTAAGATACTGAAATTGAAATGACAGAGCATTTTATTTGCAAAATGTTCAGAGACAATTTCACAAATGGGGCAAATAAACCAAGACACAATGCATTAAATTTTCAAGTAGTGAGGGATAAATTAACACTGTGTTTCAGAGCTCATAGACAGCTAAAAGAAGCTTTATTTGATATTATTTAGGTAATTCACAGTTTTAATCTTTGAGTTTTCAAGCAAGGGAAGAACTGCTTGATATACTCAGTTCACAGGCAGTATTTCTCTGAGTTTTAGATTAATGCATCAAATAGAAGACAATCAACACATACATATGTACTGGAGAAATCTAAAGGGAACCTGTAATAAAATAAAATCCTTGCAGAGAAAAAAGAGCACTTTTCATTAAAACAATTCTGCTGACATCCTTTTACCCCTGGGTTGGGCACTAACCATAAGTGTGATTTACAGTGAGAATTTCTCCTGCTCACAAATGCTGCATTTCCAAGGGTGAACAGGAAAATATTTTCCTCAGTTTCATGCTCAGAACTACTGCTTATGCCATGGCATCTTTATCACAGAATATTAGCTAAAAATGAAAAGCAAATACTTATTTGACTTTCAGATTTGTACCCAGATGTGTCCTTTTAGAAAATAAACCCTGACACAACAGTTATACCAAAACCTCCACACTGCTTCAGTTGCACTATAAAATCATGGAATCATTAAGGTTGGAAAGACCTTCAAGATCATCAAGTCCAAGCACAATCCACACCAGTGATAACTCAGATTTTTCTGCAGGTTTTCCCTCTTTGCTTCTAGGTCAAACTGGAAAGTGCAAAGGAAAGGGGAAGAGCAGAGGCTCTGCTCTTATCCTCAATTTGAAATGCCCCACAGGCAGAATAAACAACAAGGAACAGCAAAAATCAAGAGTCCTACATTTGAATTAGGGAACAAAATCTGAAAAGTAAAATTTGGGGGTTATGCTACAGCAAGTTATAATCTAAAATAAGTATAGAAAGGACCTTAAATGTCAATTCTCAAGAATAACTGGAATTACTGGAACAATTCTCGTTCAGTCAAATGGGTTTGAAATAAGAAAATTTGTCTGGTTACCAGAGTGAGAATTAGACAATGACAACATTTTTTCACAGCTGAATTCAATTATTTGCTAGTAGTTTTGAATTAAAACAAACCATTAAACCTGAAATTTAACTTGCTCATATTATAGGCTTGAATTCTCTCTTTCCTTTCAATATATTTTCTCCTTTGGCTAAATGGACCTGTTGTGATCAATGTCACTGCATCTGGAAAATGTCAATATTCTCTCTCCATGTTTCCTGCAGTTCCTTCAGGCCATACTGAGCTCACCCCAAAGCTTCTCCTCTCCAGGCTGGACATTCCCAATTCTCTCAGCCTTTCACCATCACCCATCAAAGATTTTCATGACAATTTCCTTGGTGTGGAGAAGGCCAGGAGGCCTCAAATGTCCCAATATCAGAAATGTGTGACAATTGCTGTGCCAACCTCAATTTCTCTGCTTTTGCTTTGTTATGTTAATGATGCCACAAATAATTGGACTCCTTGAGAGATTTTTACAACACTTATTCAAGTATTGTTTTATGATTTTCAGCTATTAATTGTGGGGGTTTTTTTTCAACAAAAGATTTGTAACCAGCTGATTGAAATGCATCCTCAGAGTGAGTTCAGGATTACATCCTCCTGCCCTTCATGATGTTATCATTAGAAGGGATGTGCTGCCTGAAATTTTTAAAAAGGCTTTAAAAAAACCCTCAAAACCATCACAAAAGCACATCAACACTGCTGAGCATGCTTTGGCAATAATTTCAGCTTTTACAAAGGCTTTATTTAATCTGAAAGTTGTACTTAGAGAGAAAAGGCTCAAAATAGTAGCTGCTCACAGCACAACAGATGGTCCAGACAACAAAAAAGGGAGAAACTATTTGAGGAACGTGAGTTGTTCACAGATATAGATAGAGCCAGTTAGCAAGTGTGCAGTGAAAATGGTATTTCACTGGAATAAACTGATTTGTGAATGTATAGATTAATCTTTTTTTCCCCCTTAAAATTTAAAAAAAAAAAAAAAAAGGTGTTCTGAATCTGTCTGAATGGTTCACTTTTAAATGTGTGTTTGAAAATGCTTTTTAATTTAGAAACTTCAGATAACTGCAGTAACTTCTTTGAATATTCTGTGGGAAAACTTGGGATGACAGACATTTCAAGCCTGGGTAGTTTCAGACACACATCCTATAAACATCTTATTGCAGAATGAGAGAAAAAAATTTAAATTGTATTTTTTCTAGGACACAAAATTTATTTCCTATTTCAAATGAGAGTTTCATGTGGCCAAGGAAAGGGGGAAAATAATAATGGCAAAGAGCAAAATACCTAACTGGGAAATCATAGCTAAATATTGAAATTACCTGATTAATAACATGGGGGTTTATCAGCACACAAAGCTATAATCCATATCAGTAATTCCTTAAAAAGGCACCTCAAGGTGGAAACATTTAGGTCAATTCCTAAATTTGCAATAGCTGTAGAGTTCACTCATTAATTAATGATGTAATCTACATGTACTGAGTTTCCAACTATTTCATGACTTTTAATAGCAAATTAACTCTTGAACTTTGCCATGTTCTCCCTTGCAGTTAAAATAAAGAAAATGTGCTATTTAACCTGCAATTGGTCACCTTACACTGCACTTTCATTCAGGTCACACAGGGGCTCTCCAAGGATGATTTGGAAGAGAAAGTAGAAGGTGAAGGGATTTTCTTGCATCAACCATCACTGATTTCTGCTTTAGTAGGAAACCAAGATATCAACATTTTTACAGACCCAGGAAGCATCACACAGATCTCTTCTGTATCCACACTGCTCTCTCCTGAAAGGCAGTTTCACAGCTTAGTTCCTGCTGATGCCTGGAAGCTTTCTTCCATTTTTCCAGGCTAAATGTGTTTAGGATCAATTGATATTGATGTTTTCCTTTATCTTTAACAGCTTTTCACCCTCTCTCTGACATTTTATATTATTTTCTTTAGAGAAGGCCATGGTATTTCCCTGATATATTTATTTTAATAAATTGGATCAACAATCTTTTTAGCATTGCTTCCTGAGAAATTTTCTTTATTCCTGGTTCCTGTCAGCCTCCTCTACACTTATCCCAGTGTGAATTTATCTCTGTGGATGACCATCCAGAAGGAAAATGGTTAAATTTATTTGTACAACAATGCTAATGCTTCCACTTCTTTTGTAGAAATACAGCCCCTACCAACTATTCCATTTGGATGGTGGTTTATTGACTGTGTTCAAGTTCAGCAACCTAGGCTATCCAATGTCTGCAATTTACAGGATTTCTGGAGATAAGAGGGAAAAAAAAAAAGATTTCTTTTTACTGGAATATTATTCCCTATGGAGTTGAATGTCCTTGTACCATCAGAAGCTTGGAAATTGTTTTTTTCTTCTCTTTTCTAGTGACTTCCTGCTAGTCACTGAAAAAATATTTTTATTACTTCTACAAATCTAAATTCTGTGACAGAAATCATGGATTCCCATGATTTTAAAGGAAACTTCAGTGTTCCATGGCTCCCAAATTTGGCTAGCAGCTAAAACACCCCATAATTCATGATACTAATGAGAAAGCAATCACTGGGACAAAGAATTTGCATGCTTCCACATTAGCAGTTGCCATTATATGCTAATCACATTTTAATTGCTAACCAGCCGCCACCAGAAAAGAACAGGCTACAAAAGCAGAAAATAAAATTCATGGAGCAGAAGCTTCAGTTTGCCTCTGCTTTCATGTTTAATTTCCATTAGTTACCATCTGACCTGCACATGTGAGATCTACATTAGTTTACAGGAAACTCAAAAGCCTTGGAACAGGTAATTCTATGAAAAATTAATCTGACAAATATTTCTTTTTCAGTTTAAGCCATAACTTTAGATTTTTCATACTTCCAATCAGGTTTGGAAGGTTTGGGGTGGATTTGAAAAAAATTTGTTGCTTATTGGTCTCAGCTTAAGGTCTCCAAAGTTGACTATGTCCAAGCTGGGCTTGTTTTTACAGCTGAATCATCGAATCAGCACCACTGCACAAATTCCAGATGTGAAGGAGAGATTATTGAGCCCTGGCACAGCACTGGTGCAACTCACTCAGCCCAAAGCAGCACAATTTCACCTCTCTGTGATTTGGAAAGTAGTGAAACCCCCTTGCCCTAAGAAATCCTACAGACGAGAGAAGTTTTCAGGAGAATGAAGTGAAACAATCAATAAAAGAGCAACCCTGTCCTTTTTGCCCAGGTATTATTTCTACCCAAACACAGGTTATATATGTTACATCTGAACCCTTGAGAGCCTTGGAAAGGAGTTTAATTTAATCCTGTTAGCAAGCAGAAATTTTCTTTCTATTTAATTGCTGAGCAAAAAGCAGGGAAGAACAACAATTACTGGAGGGGCACATGGGGAGAAAATTCCTCTGGTCCCTCAGGAGAGTTAAAAATCTTCAGGACAAAGGATCCTGCTGGGGGAGGCTTCAGGAAGGTGGAGGGGGACAGAGGTTGATCTCAGTGCAGGTGCTGCACCAGAGGAGGGTCAGGTTGGAAATCAGCAGGAATTTGTTCATGGAAAAGGATGTGAAATATTGGCAGGGGCTGCCCAAGGGGGTTTGCAGTGCCCATCCCTGCAGGTGTCACCTGGAGGTGGGACTCAGAGCTCTGGGCTGGGGACAAGGTGGGGATGGGCACAGCTGGGACTGCCTGGGCTGGGAGGACTTTTCCAACCTTATTCCAAGTTCCTAGGCATAGGGCCTTTGGGGTTCTTATTGCCACTACCCTGAAGAAAAGAGTAATAGAATAACTTGGATATTATACAGGAAACAGGAACAGACTGGTAAAAGACAGTCCAACACATTTATTTGCCTTTGACCCATAATTTTTCAATTGTTATATTCATCTAGTATGTGTTTTTCCAACAGGAGAGATTTTTCCAGGCCTCATTGCTTTTGCCAATAAAGATCTCACTTACAGTCTGACATTTTTATTTTAGATTTAAAGAATTTCTACATCTAATGCTGCAAAAGTTAGTAATGCTAAAAATTGCTTACAAACACACAGGTCTGCAGGGACACAACAGTTGGGCTATGAAGTTTATACTGGCCTTAATTTTCTGTGATTTTTCAAAATACAGCTTCATAGAAAAACTGAAGCAAAGTCAACAAGAAAACCACCAAAACCTGAAGTTAATCGAGTTATTTTGGTATGAAAGACCATCCTGTAAAATCACTGACTTCTTGCCATTAGTTATCTTAAACAACATCCCTGTGAAGGAGAGATACAAAACACTCCCAGGCACAGGGTGGGATTTTGGGGTGTCCTGCAGTTGGACTGTGCTGATCCTCGTGGGTCCCTTCCAGCTCAGGATGTTCTGCTCTGCCTTGTCACCTTCCCCTGGCAATTGTCACCAAATGTCCATTCCACTCACCCATTAGGTGGGGTTTGAGTGCATTTTTTAACTTCAAAGAAACAAAAATTTTGCCCACATCAACAGGGGACACATTATGACCAATCAAAACCAATAAAAAATAAAGAAAACAATTTATCCCTGACTTGACCAGGAGAGAAACTTCTACCAACAGATATCAGGAGTCAAACCAGATGTTCCCTTCATCTTTCACTGGCTCCAAAAACAACCACACACTTGTATTTATATGCAATATTTCTGTGTCATTTTCATGTTCAGTTGTGCTGCAAGAGGACATAAACAATTATCACAATTATCTCAGCCCCACATTCAAGAGTTTTTCTAATTTCACTTTAAGCTGTCCATCCCTCTCTCTCTCTCTGATTCTTACTGGCATCTAGTGGTACAGTAGGATTTTTGTCTAAAAAAGGAAATTCTTTGCTGCTCAAAACAGGAGCTGCCCAGAAATCAGATGAGCAGGTCCTGGACTTCAGAGGGTTAAAAGAAATGGAGTTTATAGGTCTGATGGTGTCACTAGGCAACAAGAAACTTGCTGCAGCCACATCTCCCCAACCTCCTTGGTCCTTAATGAAGTCTGGTCTGCAGGCTTGTTTAGAGACAACAATAACAAAAAGAATGTTTATTCCCTCTTCTTCTCCCTTCCCACCAACCAGTTAAACAAAATAACTCCCCCAAATTCAAGATTGGGGCTGGAATTGCAGGTGCACCAGGGTGGAAGCAGTTAAAAACACTGATTTTTTAAAGGTAGGGATGATTGTGGAGCTCCTGTGTTTTAGGTATGTTTCAAAAGCTGTAAGCTCAGGACAAAAAATAAAGGGTGAAAAAATGAAATTAAATATTTTTTAACTATGTTGAGTAGTTTTGAGTTTGCAATTACAAAACAGTGCTTTTTCAACAATGCATTACAATACAAATCAAACCATTTTGTGTCTTTTTAAATTGGAAATTTAGTTACAGTATTTTTTTCTGTGGCTTGCCACATTGTGTCAGGCATTCTTGCCTGTTCTAAGGGATTAAAACATGAGCCCAATTTAAACAGATAATTCTGTACAGTTGTCTTGTAGATTTTGTATTATTTTCAGAAACACTGAAGTATTCAAGACACTGTGATAAAATGAAGCAAAGCTCATGATAGCTTGTTTTGCAAGCCATTTGTAGAACTGAATAAAACTTCCTACAAGCAGATAAAGAGCAAATGATGTTCAAATTCCACAGGAATTTTACAGAATTTGAATATAATGCAAGGAAAATAAACCAATGCTATGCAATCACGAAGGCCTATTTTGGGTTCTGCACTTAAACAAAATAATATCACAGATGTGTTTTATTCATGTGGTCCAAGGGACTACATGTTCTTGCATTCAGCACTTTCAGTTTTGTATCATAAATCTGAATTCAGCAGCTCCACAACAGGAACATTTCTGACAAGCTGAGCTATTTGTTTTATTTGAAGATGGATCCTTGTACATTTGGCAAACTGAGTATGTCATGGCAAGTACAAAAATAGAAGCATAATAGTGCCAGAACAGCAGCCCTGTGTAGTTTGGAATACACACACCATGACCTGTGCCCTACTAACTTGCAATTGCAGCACATTTCCCCCAGAGGTAAAATTCAGACACACTAAACCTAATTTCACACTTCATGTAAAACTAGTCACTCTGTTGGCCTGCCTGAGATACAACATGATTCTTTTTGGTTTTTACAAAGCATATAATAGATTTAATTAATATGGCTACTCTCAGAATGGAGATTGAAAGCTTTTTCCACCAAGGCCCTAATTCTGCTCCCTGTTCAGTGTTTCCTGCAGGCTTTGCATTGCAGAGCAAGCTCAGAACTGCAGGGGTTTTGCTGCAAGTAGGTTTTAATTTTTGCAGATAATAAGCCTTATTTCCTCCTTTGAAATAACATTTCAGACAGTCTCCTTTCATGCACGCTGTCTTTCAGGTTTACAGCCCTCCCTTCTTGTTCTGCACAAGCAGCAAGTTCTTAATCTTCGTCTGCTCCCTACAATAGGTGCCCACACACTCAGTAAAAATTAATTTCAGACACAAAGAAACATGTTCCCAGACTGGTGATCCCTTCTGACAGCTAGAAAACAAGTAATCATGCAATCAAAGAATCACAGAATGATTTGAGTTGGAAGGGATCTGAAAGATCATCTCATTCCACTGTCCCAGGGACACCTTCCACTGTCCCAGGCTGCTCCAACCCCAATGCCCAACCATGGGCACTGCCAGGGATCCAGGAATTTCATCCCAGCCCCTCATAGTCATCACAGGGAACAATTCCTGCCCAATATCCCATCTAAACACACTCTAACCTAATGAGATTCACAGAGAATTGTAATTCAACTAACTTAGTATGGACAAGGCTGCACAGCTCTCCAATCTCCTTTTAAGATCAAGGGAGAGCAGCAAGTGAAATTAGGAGTTTCTAGATCAGTCATCCACATAAAAATCTCAGATAACTCCTTGAGAGAAACCTAGAAAAGAAACCAAACCTTTTCTCATAGGTGAATTTTCTAATCAGAGCAGTTCAGCTCCTGTAGGAGTCAGGGCACTGATTTTCAGAGCAGCAGAAAGCCTTTCAGTGACCAGTCACAAATCTGAGCCCAAGGAGAGCACAACATAGGAATACAACACACAAATATCATAAACCAGAGGTGCTAGAGCTGTTCTTTGCCAAGGAATGGTGACAACATCCCACATGTCCTGTGCTGGATGAAAAGGAACCTGCTCTGGCCAGGAGAACATCAGGGTCCGTGCAGAACTCTGTGTTTGTCTCAGCTGGCTCATCCCTGGAGCTCCAGTTCAGACAGCCCTGAGGAAACCAGGGCAAGTGATTTACAGCCAAAACATCACTGTGTGGACAGCCCAGCTCTCAGTTTTACCCACAGCACTGAGCTACCCCAAGAGAATGGGAGATGCAACCCCTCACACCTCATGTACCAGCTGGGCTGGGATGGAACTGAGCTTCTCACACAGAGAGGTCCAGCACGTTTGCAAATCTCTTACAAAGCTTGCACAGCCACTGTGCAAAGGATGGCAGTGGGTTTTAACCCCCTGCAGCATCAGGGAGCTGTGATTGCTCTTCCCTGTCACCCCTGGGCTGACAACTGAGCAGGTACAGCCCCACCCCACTGTGCAAAGGAAGGGTGGATCAGGGATTGTGTCACAGGCAGCTCCATTTCCTCCCCAGCTCAACCTGGGAACACCTGGCTGCTCCTCTCAGCACGTTCCTTTTATCTTGTCTTGTTTCTGAGTGATTTACCTCCCATTGCCCCTTCCCTTTCCCACTCCAGCTCTGAGTGCTGATGAGGCACCCCAGGTGGGAATTTTGGGGTTTCAGGAACAGAGATTTTCTGCCCCACAAATACCACTCAATCCTGTTTCCTGAGACAGCCACATTGATGCTGCCCAAATCACCACCAAAAATCTATATACATACATAAAAACACACCCCCTGTGCAGCTGGTGGGGAGCAACACCACCAAACCTAGATTTTTAATGAAACAAAGGCTAAGGAAAGATGCTTGCTTTAGAAATGCAACACCTCTTTCCTCTCAGAGACCTGCAGTAATTAAGGATAAACAACTTAGATGTATCTTATTTTATTTGCAACACTGAAAGCTTCAATTTTCTTTCACTGAGGGGGAACAATGTGTTTCTTTCCAGTAGGAAGAAAATTGTTCTGTGATTATAATGACATCATGCTGCCTCTCATGGGTTGCTATAAGTCTAAAAGCTTGAAAAATGGAAGGGCACATGAAGTACAGTACAGCCTTTCAGCTGTTTAAGTACAAATTCCTATACATATGCATATATAAAAACTAAGGAGTAAGGGGACTTTTGTTTTTTCCTTGACTCTGAATTCTTTTTCCTTTAGCTAAAACTCTTATAAAAATTGAGATTGGAAGAAATTCAAGTGATTTTCAGCTTGATTTTTCTCTGTAAAAGAGCAATAAGCCTAAATGGGGATCCAAATACCTTTGACAGCAAATGAGAATTGCAGTTACATTCAAATTTTACAGTGCAATTTCACTGCCATATTTTTTTCCCACATGTTATACTAAAAAGTATTTGAACAGCCCAAGTTATGTTATAATGAGTGAAAACTGCTTTCATGTCACTTGTACAATTAAAATACTGAAGTGACAAAGCATGAATTTGTTTCCAACAACTCGAGTCTGCACCATGGAAAATTAGAATTGCTATATTCAACTCTGATTCATGCTTGAGCACTAATATTAGTAAAATCTGTTTACATCTTAGGGTCTTTGGGACCAAGACCACAATATTTATGTATTTTAAGTACTGTTTAATGTAAAACAGTGGCTGTTCATAAGTTTTGCTGCCAATCCTCATGTTGGGGAGTGCAGGGAGACCATTCACAGGGAAACCTCAGTGGTGCATGGACCAACCTTGTTCTGCCTCCTCCTCTGCTGCAGCCAGAGCTGGTTCAGGACCCTCTGAGGTCACCTGCCCCTTTTTGCTTCCTCTCATCACTTCTTCTGATTCAGGCCCCTCATCTTTAAGCAGCAGAATTCAGTTCTGCTTAGTTTACTGCCATGCCTAAAGCTTCCTCCAAGCTATGGCAATACTCAAAGGAGTGGCTGCTTTGAGCTCTTTTTTCCTGGGAGTCTGGCAGCCTTGTTGTCATTTTCAAACTGGGAGCATAAAACTCCCTTACAAAAGACTGAAGCAAAAGCCTCAGCCACTGAGGAATTGCTGGATATCATTACTCAAAACAACACTGCAGAAAGCAGCACGTTGCTTCTTTGCACATCACTGTTATTTGGGAAATGCTTTTATTACAGAGAAATGGAACAGTACATATGTATTTTGTGAAGCTCTGCTTATGCAGTACCAAAGAGATTACTTTCATGACTGAAATTTTAACATTCATAAGGGAAAAAAAAAAGGTTTTGTCTGGTAGTAGCTACCTAACTCTTGTGGGTAAAGGAAAATAGATCCATACAGATCCCTGAGAGCATGGTGAGGTTATTATTGGTCAGGAAGTGCTTTTGCAGAATTCATAATGCAATGACAATTCTTTATGCCAGTTCTACCATGGGCTTTACAACTGCACAGACTGTGCTGGTAAGAATCCCAGATATGCCATCAGACACTACCTGAGCTCACCCTCATTTCAGAGCTCCTTGCCCAAACTCAGAAATCTGCCAGGGAAAATCTCAGTTTTATAAACTGCAATGCAAATGTAGCATTCTATTGTTAAGACTGTGAGACCTGGGATTCCTCAGCATGGAAAAGAGAAGCCTCTGAAGTGACTTCATTGTGGCTTTCCAGGGACTGCAGGGAGCCTATAGGAAAGATGGAGAGAGACTTTCCACATGGAGGGGCAGGACAAGGAGGAATGACTTCAAACTGAAACAGAGCAGGATTAGATGGGATATTAGGAAGAAATTCTTTATTGTGAGGGTGGGCAGGCCCTGGCACAGGGTGCCCAGAGCAGCTGTGGCTGCTCCTGGATCCCTGCAATGTTCAGTTCCAGGTTGGACACTGGGGCTGGAGCAGCCTGGGACAGTGGGAGGTGTCCCTGCCATGGCAGGGGTGGCACTGGGTGATTTTTCAGGTCACTTACAACCCAAACCACTTCATGACTCCATGATTGTTCAAACAATGAGGGAAGATGAGGGAGAAGGGACTGACAGCATCTCACAGGCATTTTTAAAACCTTTGCCCATGTCAGTGAATTCCAGCCGAGCTGGCATCACTGGAAGAGGACAGTGACCCCTCAAAGCACCAAGAAATGAATGATTTGGCTGTGACACCCAAGAAATGATCCAGAATCATATTGGAATTGATACAAAAACTGGAAAAAACTTGAATTGCAATTTCCAAGCAGGAAGCTGCAATTCCACCATCCATTTGAGATCCCACATCCTGCTCAATCAAAATTCCCATCCAAGCCCTGAGGCAGCTGAGACTTACATGAGCTCAGAGAAGCTGAATTAGGATGGAAAGTCACACCCTTCTTACCAGACAGAGGAGTGAGGACATAGGTCTGGCTGCATCTGCAAGTGGCTCTTATAAATCATCCCAGGCTCTAATCAAACCCTGAACTGCAAATCTAACACTGAGTGCTGCTGGGCTGCTGCACTGAGGTTCTCAAACATCTTTTCAGTGCTGCTTTGGGCTGCCACAGCTGCTGTGGGTCTGTGATTTGGGGCTTGGTTTGCTCATCTTCCAAGGGCAAGTCTCCCCTGAATTAATGGTGCTGGAAAACACAGGATTTATCCAGCACCTGCTCTGAGAGCCTGATGAAAATAATGAGGGACAGGCATTGTTTGAATGTGTGAACTCCTTACAGGCACCAGAAATATTGTGCAATGGTATTTCTGCAACCTGTCCAACAAATGCCCATATTCAGAGCATGACCATCTGCAAAGGGTGTGATAAAACATTCCTGGAATGGTTTCCCAATGGTCCTGACAGCCATGAAATTTCTCATCAAACTAGAGAGAACATACCTATGGTACCCAAACTATTAAATTATATTAGCTTTTCTGTCCACTGTTGCAAGCACAGAAAGAAAAAAAAAAAATTAATCACCTGAAGAAGCTCTTCTTGGCCATGACTCCCACCAGTCTTTTCTCATCTGCAGCTCAGGCTGTGGCATCAGTGGACTGAGATCAATCAGCACACTGAGATCTGCCTTCAGGACCCCAGAACATCTATTCCTCAAATCAAATTTTTGAAAGCAGATCCAGCCTTCTGTGGCTGCCTGCTGAGCCACTGCTGAATGATTTCAGTTCAGTGCAAATTTTTATAAACATGGTGGCTTTTCTGTTTCTCCAGAGTGTACCACTGATTCCAAAACAAAGCAGAATCTCTACTGGAATGCAGATGCTGAAGGCAAAAATGCAGAAAAGCAGAGGACATTTTTTAAAAACTGTATCTAGCCAAGCCTACTTCAAATAAGGCCAATTACTCAACTCATAAACCTACCCAAATTCACTATATTTCTGAGGTTTTTATTGTAAACTGCCATACTATAGAATTCAAATTCCAATCAAGATCATTAAAGCTACTCCCTTTAAGGTCTGCAAATTATTTGCTACACTTGCAAAATGTTCTTTTTGGTGTTTTAAAAAGCTCCTCTAGTCAGTCTGCTATAATTACAGGATGAATAAGGATAAACATGTAGGAAGGCACCCCTCCTTGCAAACCAGCTGGAAGCCAGTTGTTATGATTTAAAAACATTTCCATGCTTCTGCTCTGGCAATGTTTAAGCACTTGCAAATATCCCAAAATGCTGTGTGGGAAGTGATAGCAAGTACAGGGAACAGGGAATGAAAATTTCAGTCAAAGAATTGGTGAAAAGAAGTTGGAGGTTGGACTGAAGGATCTTCAAAAGTCTCTTCCTACCCAAACCATACAATGGTTCCATGAAAATGGAATTACTGAACACTTAGGGCAGATTCTTGGAATTTCCTAAGGTGTCCCTGCCCCTGGCAGGGGGATGGAATGAGATGATCTCTGTGGTTCCTTCCAATACAAAGCATTCTGTGATTGTATGAAATGAGCTCTGATAAAAACAAAAGCAACAAGATCAGATCATTCTTGTTTTCTCTGGAAGTAATCTTTAGAAGTTTTTCTTTGACTTTTTAATGTGGATTGGGATAAATTTTGATGTTGGTGAGAAAAATTAATTTAATAGTCCAAGCTAGGTTTGGAAAACAGTAGCAAACAGTATCAAGCTATCTCTGCTTTATCTGTTTCTACCCAGATATTTGACAACACACATCTAAAAGGCATCTGTGCATGAATTATGAACTTCTTTTATATTAACTAAAGAACTGGCCATAGTGATAACAGTAATCAAGGATAAAAATGACTGTGTGCCTGTTTCATTTAGAGCATGAATAATTTATTGTAACTTTTTTTAATTTAACCTGTTCTGCTGAACATTACATTGAGATGAACAACATGAAAAATTAAGCACCAAATCAGGGGTCTTCTTCATGTCATAGTTTCAGTGCAACTGTTTTAAAAAGAACATCAAAAAGATTTGAAAAGTCATTAATGGAATTTCTTGTAATCTGTTATCTGTAATTCTATTCAGTGCCAACATATGAAATCTGATTTCATGGAATAATAGAAACACAGAATGCTTTGGGTTGGAAGGGGCCCTAAAGGTCTAATTCCAACCTCCCTGCCATAGAGAGGGACACCTCCACTAGACCAAGTTTCTCCATTTTATGATCATTTTTGCCATCCTGGGTGCCTCTTTGCACACTCCATGTCCTTGTGTGTTCTCACAGACACCAGCTGCAAACTGGAATGGGGCATTTCCAAAGAGTTTGCATTTGTCAGAGGCACAGTGATAACTGCATAAAGCATCTGGGTGACACCCCAAACCACCACGGACATTTCAAGTTTGTGCTTGTCACCTAATGTTAAA
The DNA here is from genome assembly GCF_903797595.1 of Erithacus rubecula. Taxonomy (NCBI): domain Eukaryota; kingdom Metazoa; phylum Chordata; class Aves; order Passeriformes; family Muscicapidae; genus Erithacus; species Erithacus rubecula. The sequence continues at coordinate 108,823,467 of NC_136658.1, read as the reverse complement.
GCACCACTACTTGTTTTGCCACTTTATTTCAATTTTATAGCTTTTTTTCCTAGAAAAAAATAAATTATAACGCACAAGCTGCTCTGCTGTGTGACCTTTCTCTTTAGAGTGGTCACTGAATCATCAAGCAGAGAATATCCCATACCCACATCTTCTTCCTTAGGATGCCAGCATTTTTGAGAAGGTGAAAGGGAAGCATTAGAAAAGCTTGGCTCTGTCCTGTCATGTTGTCTTAGTGTGACATGAAATTCTGTGACATGTGACATTAAAAAAGGTCACTTTGACAACCTGACTACTGGAATGCCAGCTTATTGCTCACCACTGCTGGCAAATGAATGGCAAATCATGAAAAATCTGCAACTAAAAATAAAAATAGTTCCCTTTTCCCTTGTATTTTATACAGTTTTATCTTGTGGAGTTTTAGAAGTGTGGAGCTCCAAAACTGTGGAGCTCCTCCAACTTCCCTCCAGTTTTCTCATTTCTTCCTTATGGATTTTTTTTGTTGCAATGAGGTTTGGTTTTTTAATTTTTAGAGAATTTATATAATCTTTTGATGATTTATGTACTCCTACTTACTACACTGCCCAGATAAATACTAAAATTGCATTTTTATTGCTATGTTTCAAATTGAAAAGACAGTGAAAAAAATAGATATGAGGAAAGCCCAGATCTTGTCTTTGAAGAATTATCAGCATTTTCATTTATCAGCTGAAAGCCATTCTGATCAGACAGAAGTTTTAGTCAATACCACAGAAGCTAAATATATAGTATGTATATTTTTTTATATATATGTACAGAGAATATAATTAGCATTGACTTTGTCATGGACATCTAATAGAAGACCATAAAACTCAAAGGATATAGGTTCTAGCTCAAAATAACAGCCCAGTTTTCATATCCCAAACACCTTAGAGGTGTGCAGAGCTAATTATCAGACACAAGCAAAAATAAAGAGTTATGTGAAATTTTACATTCTCAAAAGACAAAGTATTATTATTTATTTTGATATGGTTTTATTAAATATCTTAACTGAGTTCTCAGAAATGTAAACCAGGAAAACACTGATGCCCAGCCAGCAGTCTAGGGAATAAAAATAACAATTTCCCTGCAGCCCCCTGTGTCCAGAAAGCAAACTGAGAAAAGGGTTTTTATTCAGATGTCTCCTGAAAGGGACATTTCAGAAAGAATTCAGCCAAATGGCAATGCAAGCCCCCAAAAGGAAAAATCTTCCTGAATTCCAGAATCTATTCCTCACATTTATATTCAGCTCACTGCTCCAGCACATTTTTTAATCTGTTCCTTAGACTTTCACTGAGACAATTCATAATTGTTAACATAACTGCCTAAAGCCTTTTAGGTGTAAATCAGTAAGCAATGAAGTGAGGTGGAAAAGCAGCTTCCCTGCAACAGATGCGTGCTTGAAAATGAGGTGATAATAGATAAAAAGGTATTAGGAAGACTAATGACATACAATAACAAGCCTGTCTAATTGTGAAGATTTAATTAAAGCAGAGCTGCTGTGATGCTGATGCAGTTGTTAAGAGACTGGATTTCTGTGTCAGACCAAGATGCTGTTTCAGAATAATAAAATATAGACCTCTACAAAACCTCTAAAAAAAGTCTAGATCCCTGCATGTCAAAAAATGTTTTAATCTATGTGTTTAGTTTGAGCTGGAGTGGAGTTGGGAGAAAAAAAAAAAAGGTATTTCTGAGGTGCTTCAGCAGCACATTATTTGTTAAATCCTTGCCATTCTGCAATGCATTTATTGTCTGAAAATTTTGTAAACAAGATCGCACAAACGATGAAAAAGCTGGATGAGTGACAAGCTGCAAAACACAAAACAACATCTTATTATAAGGTTAGGTGGCTTGTGACAACTCGAAAGGTGCTCTCAGCTCTTTCTCACTGAATTATATTTGCAACTGTAGCTAGCACCATATGCTATTTGGCATTAGCCAAGATGTGTTAGACACCAGAACCAGATTTCTGAGAGAGGAGTGGAGAGAGCAGATTTATCCTGAGGCTCCTTGAACCTAAAAACTCCTTTCAATAATTCCTAATAATTTAGAGCAGGGCCCACAGTGAAGGGACAGGAGAGTCAGTGCTGTGAAGAGCAGCTGAGGGAGCTGGGAAGGGGCTGAGCCTGGAGAAAAGGAGGCTCAGGGGGGACCTTGTGGCTCTGCACAGCTCCCTGACAGGAGGGGCAGGGAGGGGGGACAGGGACAGGAGGAGAGGGAACAGCCTCAGGCTGGGCAGGGCAGGCTCAGGGTGAGAGCAGCAGGAATTTCCCCATGGAAAGGGAGCTCAGGGATTGGAACTGCCCAGGGGGGTTTGCAGTGCCCATCCCTGCAGGTGGCACCTGGAGGTGGCACTCAGAGCTCTGGGCTGGGACAAGGTGGGGATGGGCACAGCTGGGACTCGATGATCTGAGAGGTCTTTTCCAACCTTAATGACTCTGTGGTTCTATTCTACAATATTATCTTAGGAAACTCTGGTCTAGAAATGGAGGTAGGTGGTAAAATTCCCCATTATTCCTCCTTTTAGCCCAGTTCCTTTGTCCAGTCTTTTCTGGAAGGCTGATATATAAAACATGGGATTGGAAGGAGAGATAAATGCCTGACCTCAGTCTCCAGAAGTTTTTTCTTGAAATCTGTTAGCCAAGTCACACAGAACATTTTTCTTGTGTCTTCCATCACCTTGGTATATCTGTCTTTTCTGTCTGCTCCAGGGATTGTGCTTTCTCCTTTTTATCTCATTTTTCCTTGGTTTCCTCTTCATGCTGAGCTTAGTAACTGCTGTGCTCAAGGAACTCAGCCAGCATCTCTCTTTGGGAAGTGTTAAAACATGCAAGATCCAGCTCCTGGGACTCAGAAGTCCTAACATGACCCTTTCTTTCCCCTCCACCAATTTCCTTATTCACAGGGAGTCAATTTTTGCACCCTGTTCCAAGCCCATCAATACCACTGTGCCATGGGGGATTTTTCCTGCCAATCAAATCTATCCTTAAGATTGTTCTGAAAAAAGAAGTAATGCAGAAACAGCTGAGACAGGCAGCTCTGCACTCCTGCACAACAGGGGAGCCCAATACTCCAAAATTCTCACACCATCTGCACAGACTGGTGGTTGAAGAGCAAACACAGCACAGCCCACCATGACATTTCCTCTGCTTAATACTCTTATAAATTATATGTTCATCTTGGCATTTTCTTTGCAGATGGACTACCTGCAAAAATTACAGAAGGGAGGCAAAATTATGGGGAACAACAGGTCTGTGCTCACAATCCTGCTATTCACTTTGCAAGGCAGGGACACCTTCTCTGCCTTGTTCTGCAGTGTTTCATTGAATGGCTCAGAATCTTGAAGGACAAAATAGCACAAAAATATCTCTGAGGGACTGGGTAATGTATCACAAATGCAATTACTCTAGAGTTCATATAAATTCTGTCATTGTCTAAGTCAAATTAGGCAAAATACAAGTTGAAGGAAATCTTTTCCCTTGTCCCTCCACAAGACAACAACAGAAATTAACAGCAGATGGTTTGCAAATTATTAGTCATTTCAATAGTCATTCAAAGTCTATTTTAATCCTTTCACATATGATTTTCATAGTTATTCCTCCACTCACAGTTTTTTCTTTCCTAGTTATTTCAGCATTTCCCATTCCAGCCAATAGGCAGAAGTGAACACAGAACTGTGGTCCTGACTTGTACAGAGGGTTTGGTTCAGACTGGTTGCTATAAAAACAATATCTACAGCCAAAAAGGGAAAGGGACAAACACAACATTTTACTTAGGCCAGATAAGTAATTAAAAATTGCTTTTTCTATATTTACAGTTACAGGCTTAAGATAGCAGCATACAGGTAATGGGATTTATGCCTTCTAACCAGTGATTCCTCCCCAACAAACAGGTTTGATATTTTCTGTTTGCTTTGTTTTTTGTATTAATTGATCCCCCACATTAGAAAGAACATCCCCTTAAGGCTTCCTACATTTTCAGCTTGTCAAATGTTGTTCTGCTTTCACACACTCTCTCCTCACTCCTTCAACACTTTACACCAGGCCTGTACATCCCAATTTATTCCAGCTCTGTCTAATGTTAAAACATCTTGTTTTCAGCATCAGTAATGATATCTCCAAGGAGAACACGATTTAAAGGCTGTTTTGTGCATGAAAAGATTGTGCAAATTAAGTTTCATGAGTCTTAGAAAAGCAGAATCAGTTTTCAGCAGTTGAATTAAACAGAAATTACAAAAAAGGAGTCCTTAATTGCTCATGTTTTACAAAAATCTTTGTCTTGCACTGCTAAGTGTCTTTAAAACATGTTCACTCCAAAGTTGAATGAAATCTTAATGTATTCATACTCAAACTTTCTTTCTTTATCTCCATTTTCTCTTTTCCAGCTCACTAGTTCTTCTGGAAATAGGTCTGAGATCTTTCAAAATCAAAAATAATGGTTGAAAATACTGGAAGTCATCAAAACTCCTGGCAAACTATGAATCCAGAAAGGGCTGGCAGATTCACAACTTATTTGATGTCCAAGGGCATCAAACTCCAGGATATCTCTAATGGGAAGGAATTTTTTTAGTCCCCTGAGATCTGAGGAGGAAAGTCAGGCAGGATTTGATTAACCCAAAGGAAAGCAGGGAACTCTTTGAAAATTTTTGGGTTTACCTCTGTTGTATTGGCAGAAGGAAGATGCCTTTTGAAAAAAGCATTTCTCCTTACAGGTAAAACCATAATAGAATTTAAAATTTCCAAGAGAATTCAGAATAAAAGTAAAATCCTTTCTGTTTCTGAAGACTGAATAAAAAGATTCCTGTCACTCTACTTCCCTCTTCCAATTGCAAATGACCTTGTTTCCAGGAAAAGAAAGGACAAAATCACCTTTTTTGTTGTTGTTATTGTGTGAAACAAACTATTTGGTTTTATCAAAGGATAATTTTCCCAGCAAAACTTTTACCAAATTTGTCCAAACCCAACCATTACTAAATTTGCACCACTGAATTCTTCATCTGTAAAACAAGTGACACACACAGGATGTGCTTGCACTGACAATGACTTTTATTTGCAAGGGAGAATTAGGGGCTCATTGATATAAATGACTAAACTCCCAATAAATTTAGAAAGTCTTCACCCAAAGTTTTATTGCTTCTCAGTTTCAGCTGTAATTAAGCTAATTCAGGAAGAATTTTTTTTTATGAAAGGTTTGTCAGGAAGGTGGAGTCAGCACCCCTGGAGGTCAGTCAAAGATGACTCTTGAGGTGTTTTCCAGTCTCAATGATTCTGTGACTCCATAATGCCTCAATCCTACAAATTTCTATGTGGATGAGTGACTGCACTTGCTGAGAGATCTCTCACAGACAAATAAAAATCCCATTTTGTAGGGTTTGAAACCAGTAGGCAAAATGCACCTTGGGGCAACCCTACCATGGTAGGAAGCCATCCTACAGCTTGAATTACTGGTGAGCTCTGCACTCTTGGAGCCCTGTCTGATGTTTGACCTGAGAGAGAGCTCTGATCAAAGGGCAGCCCTGGTGTGAAAACAAATTATTGTGTGCAGAAAGTGCAGCAGAGGAGAGAAATCTCTGCATGTTTCACAGCTCTCAGTTATGACTCTGGGACAGATTCAGTTGGGATCTTTGCCAAGTGACCAACTAAAGGCAAAATTCAATTTTAGACCCTTGTGAACCTCATGGATGGCCCATGCCATAGCAAACTCTGGGGACTTTTTAATTTGGCCACATTAGACATAACTCATTAAATCATTGCTGCCTACAGAAAAATGGCCTTTTATTTCTGTTGATGTCACTACATTGGGTTTGTTTTCCTTCTTCCAGCCCAATGGTGAGTCATCATTTTTTATTCACAAGACTAAGGTAACATTTATTATTGTCACAGTTTATCAATAAATAAAATTTTAGACCAGCCTTGATCTGTTATTAATTTCTGCACATTCTTAAAGGACTGGAATCAGAATAAAAAACACCTTATTTATAAAGATATAAGATGCATTAAAGTTTTTACAGAAATTACAAAATTGTGTAATTTTCTTTAATATTATTTTATACACTGGTGATTACACTGTAGTTGCTGAATAAAATCCAGTATTGAAAAGAAAATAATTTATTGCAAAGTGTAAAATGCTCTTAGAACTGAAGAAATTCAAGCTCTAGCTTTAAGAGGAGAAATTTTTCTTTTGCCTTGCCTTTCACTGGAGCTTCTCCTGCCTCTCCTCATGTATCCAGACCAGCTGTGTTCCAGCTGTGACCTCACCAGCAGCACTTAGAGGAGGCAAATAACTTCCCTGACCATGAGCCTCCTAACAAAACTCAAAATTTATTTTGCTTTATTCACAGCAGAAGTTCAGGTTTGGAGTTCAAGGTGTTTTTGTTAGGAAAGAATGCATTTTGTTGTGCCCACTTCAGCAAATGCTCTATGCTTAAAAAGGTCATACAGTAAAAAACCTTTTTCATATTTTCTTTTATTGACTAAGATTTTTGTTTTCATTATTAGAGTTGATTTACAAGCATAATTATTGGTAAGGGTGGTTTCTCTGTGCAGCATAAGTCTGATTTAACAGACCCTGTGCAAACACCAAACAAAAAATGGTGTCCATAATAGAATTTAATTGAATTTCAGGATTCTGCTTTACAAAACCATGCTGGCCATTCTCAATCACCTTTTTCTGACTTTTCTTGCCCAGATTCACTGATTTTCTGTAATATAATGGCCTTAAATCCTGCAACAGCTTTAACATAAGGTCTTTCCTTTTGCACAGAGTTTATAGCATCAGTTCATTGGTCATTTGTACCACTTAACAGTCTGTTTCCTTCAGTAAAATTACTTCTCATTTAAAAAAAAAAATATAATAGTAGAGTAGTGCATCAGTGGACCAGGCTTTCCAAGCAGGTTATGAAATCCCAACATTCAATTATCAGCCATTTGCAGATTTATTCCTTTGGAAAAGTGTCTTTAGGGTTCTTTGTGGTAAGCACAATAAAAATAATTTCTGTTTTCTTGTAAGTCTGTACAATTCCTTTTTATGGCATAGAAAATTTCAATGTTCAAGAAGCATTTTGCAGAAAACTAATTTGCAATTATAATTTATCCCCATATTGCCATCCAAGATTGCACTTAGGAAGACAAATAGAACAGAATGAACTATAAATTTTCCTCCTCATTATGAATGATCAAGATCCTGCAAAGGCATTATGCCTGATATAAATATGTTAAATATGGTCTTTCACTAGTGAATTTAAGCAAGTTTGGTTTTATAAAAAGTGAGCTGAAAATATTTTTTGTGATCATGGAAGATCTCAAATTTTCCTGTGAGGGAGAAAAGGGCCAAGACGGAAAAAATTATGGGAGTAACAGCACTTCTGGAGAGGTTTTGCTGACCACCTGCTGCACTGAGTGGATGAAAAAGAAGCTGTACAAAAGCCAACATATTTCACACTTGTTTCTCTTTGGGCCTTTTTTCTTTTTATTTGCCCACATGAAGTGAAATAAAACATATTACAAGAGCATTTACACTAACAAAAAATAATTATGGTCTCTGAAACATTTTTAAATTGAAGTAATTGCTTTTTATGACCTGCTGCTGACTGTGATTCTACCCATGTTTTGCTCATTTTTTATCCTCAAAATATTATGTTATTCCATGCTGGGGTTTCAGTTCAACAGCCATCAAAAACTTTAAACATTTTATTTTATAAATACTGAGTTTATCTCACCATTGTTACTGGATTGAGAATAATGACATGTTGTTCAATCACATTTTTTGTGAAAATTGAAGCTCACTGATTCTTATCCCTCTCCTTTACAAAAGGATATTCTGGCAATGTTCTTCCCAAGGACAATTCTCTGAGGTTCATGTACATTAATTTAACAAGCACTTATACCCTACAAATATTTTCAAACACAGATTTTAAAAGCTTTTCTTTATAAGAGCTTTAAATATTCATATTTAGATATTCATGAGGGACTGGAGGGACAGGGTGGGGGAGAATGGATCACATTGACAAAAAGTAGGGTTAAATTGGATATTAGGAAGAATTTCTTTACAGTGTGGGTGGTGAGGCCCTGGCACAAATTGCCCAGAAAAGCTGACACTGCCCCAAATTTAGAAGTGCTCAACCCAAGCAAGATGGTCCTTGGAACAACCTGGGATAGGGGAAGGTGGGTGGGACAGGATGAAGTTCCATCCCAAACCATTCTATGATTTTGTATTCTATCTAAACAAACTGGGGTTTATTTTGCTTGTTGTAAGTTAAAGGACCAACAATCCCTTCTGTAAAATTAGCTCTTCTGTACAATGATAGCTTCTATACAATGACTTCTTCCATACACTCACAGCAGAATTCTGTCCCTGCCAAAATAATTTAAGTTTTCAATCTCTTCCCAATATTCCACCTGAAGACAGAGCTCTTGCACCAGTACAATTCTAGTTTGGCTGAAACTTATGCATGAGAGATTTGATTTCTACATCAAGGTAGCTGGGTTTTCACATTAAGAACAAATTTAGGAAACAAAAAATAATTTTTAAAATCCAAAAGGCTGTAGAAATTTATGTTACATAGGGTGCTAGGAGGTTTTGGGATCCACATAGAACTGTAGATGCATCAAGTGGCACAGGGGAGTGTGCCATGACCATGAGGTTGCCACATGCATTTTTTTTCCTCTCCCCCTGCCTTAGATATTATTATTTTAGCCACAAAAAGCCTATTTTCTCCTTAGATTTTATTATATCCAGTACAGCTGCATTGTAGTTTTTTTGAGGGGGGGAAAAAAGGATCAGGTCAAACTTATTTTTTGTAAATTCTAAGAATATAAGAAAGCAAAACATTAATATTTATAACAGGACAGCTCCCAGGCACTGTTACCATCCACACTGTGTAAATACACACTCAGCCTGTCACAGAACCTTATCCAGAGCCTCTAAATGGACAATATAAATGGACAAGACAGAGGGAAATGGAGAGAAAACAGAATTACCCAGAAGATGACCTGCCCAAGGTCACACCACAGCTGCCTGGAGTCACTGTGTGGACACAGCAGAGCCACAGGGGCAGCTCCACTCAAAGTTCTCATTTTTTTTTTAACCTTGAGTTACAACTCTGTCCATGGGACTACACTGCTGCATTTTAAATTCACTGAAAGTAACAACATGGAGTAGGTTTAGTCATTGGAAGAGAAGATAGGAGATTTCTTGCAATTTTAGTATTATTATCCCAGTCTGACAAGTTACTGAAGAAACAAGAGGTGTTAAAATGCTACAGAGCAGTATTAACTTTTTCAGAACTCAGATTCAAAAATTGATTTATTTCAAGCAATAAGGGGATCCTAGAGTTGTTGCCAACATTAAAACAGTCTCATGAGTGGCCTTCCTTTATTCCTTATTGCACCTTCACTCCCAACTCCTCTGAGCAAAGGCTCAGAAGATTGGAAAGGGTAGGAATAAAGGAAAACCAGTGGAAATCTTTCTTTCTCCAATACAGACAAATGGTCAAAAGAGTGAAATGGGTAAAACTTCTAAATATGCTGCAAGAGATCTGATAGCAATTGCAACTTGAGAGCAAGCTGCAAGGTTGTGTAAAAGTGATTATTTTTATATTTTTATAATCATCACATGAGACATTCAGAGCCCTGAACTAACATGCTTTAGATGGAATATAATTGCTAGCAAAATACTTTTACAAAAATGTGTGCAAATAACCACAATAATATGATATCAAATTGAGGTCAATTAAACAGAAGAACTGGAAATTCTTTTTTATGACAATAAAAAAGTTACTTCAAAATAATTGCTTCCAATAGATTCTGCTAGTTATCTAAAGAAGAAGATGGAAGTGTGGATTATGAAATGCAATTTGTTCCCTCAAGTCTATAAAAGCAACAACATTGTCAGCCATGTGATTTTAGATAACACCACACAATAAACCCATGGGAAGCATTAATAGATTGAGAAAGGGGAAAGAATTGCATCTTCTGTCTAGAAAAGTTACTGCAAACATAAAAATTCACTCCTAAAACAGCAACAATAACATTTAGAATAGGTTTTTCTGTTACAGATCACAGGATGAGCAGAGAAAGAAATCTCTTTGTTTTGTGGAAGGTTGTAGATGTGATTCATGTATTTGTACTGTTTAAGATGAAAAATCCAATCTCTTAATTAGAGAAATGTCCTGCCTGATACAATTAATTTCTAATAAATGTGGCCCATGCTTTGGAATACCCAGATCATAAATATTATCACATCTGTTTCTTAAGAAGCTTCAAACATGCCATCATTCTCTCTGACTTCAAATATACCATGTTTCCCTTCTGATTTATACAATGGGAAATGCAACTTCACATAAGAACCAAAGGAATATATATCTATAGGGAATTTATGGTCATTACTATTTCTCCAGGTTACAGAAACTGCAGTTTAAGCCAGCTCCTGGACAGAATGCATTATAATGCAAATATATCCTTTTCAATAAAAATGATTAATCTTTTCCACACCAACCTTTCCCACCTTCCTCTTTCTCAGAAAAAATTACTTTTCAGACTGTTGTGGGCAATCTAAGCTTGTGTGTCCATGTTCTCATCCAGCTGGAGATGAACTGGGTGCAGTTTGGGGGATGTCTACCCACGGTAAGTGTAAAATCCTAGAAACAAGAGGTTTTGACAGGGACTTTGGGTGCAGATCTCTTTAGTGTGTTATCCAGGAGACCAGACTTGAAAGATGAAGCTTAAAAGGAATGTTTTATAAAAAACCCTCTCTCTGCATCTGTTAAAAGGCACAGTGCCCAAGGCTAGGCTAAAGTGAAGAGCTTCTCAACAGATTAAGAACTTACAGCATCAGATAAGTTAGTCCATCTGGAGATCCATAAATACTAGAAATTATCAAACTATTGCTCCTAATTTGTATTTCTTTAGATGTGGAGGTTTGTCACCTGTAAATGTAAAAATCAAGGTACTTCTAACAACAAACATGACTCTGAGTATCTCAAAATCTTTAATTAGAGCCACACTGAAAAATAAAAAAAAATGTGTATGGCATAATATCCTCTACTATTTGTTTTGTTCTGTTGCATTAAGTGTTCACTTCAAGGCCATGATATTGTTCCCAACATCCATAGAGCAATGCCAAATAAAAGCATGAGATGATGTCAAAAAATTGGCTATGCTGGTATTTCCATCCCCTCAGCAATGAATACTTAGTGCAGCACATCTCTATTAAGACAAGGCTCTAAGTATCTCTTATAAGGAAACACTAATTTTGCTTCTTAATCCTATGACCAGATGTAAAAGTCAGATTTTACAAAGAGAAATTAGATCACCTGTTATCTCTTTATCCTTTTTCTACCACAGCCTAATGACTTGTTTGCATTGTTCCCTACTGCTGGGTACAGTCTTGATTATTTCAATGATTTCTCCACAACAATCAACACTTGTTTCCTCATCAGTGTGCTGGATGATTGGTATCCTTTTCCCAGACTAATTATTTTACATATTTCTATACCACACTCTTAACCATCTGTTGACCCAATTACCTAAATGATCCAAATCCTCCTCAGTCTGGTTGCAGTTTTTCATTATTCCTTTTAAATTCCACTTCAGCAACATCCATAAGCCATGAGGGCTTTTTTCCCATTCTTTCTCTATATCAACAGATCTTAAGATTGTAGTCTAGGGGGTCAGATCCCACTGGAGAATATTCCAAATCTGATTCATGGGAAATTTATTTCTTAAAATGATATAAAAGATGATACCAACCAGGATGGAGAGGAGCTACTCAGAAGAGAATGTAGTGACAGGAAAAGGGAGAAACTGGCTTCAAACTGAAAGAAGGTAAGGTTAGATTAAATATTACAAAAAAATTCTTTCCTATGAGGGTGGTAAGACCCTGGCACAGATTTCCCAGAGAAATTGTGGGTGTCTCATCCCTGGAAGTGTCCAAGGCCAGGCTGGATGGTTTTTGGAGCAACCTGGGGTAGTGGAAGGTGTCCCTGCCCATGGCAGGGGGTGGAATGAAATTATTTTTAAGGTCCCTTTCAACCCAAACTTGTCTGTGGTTCCATATACGAAACTCCTGGCTCACTTCCAATTTTAGGTCCAAATGTTAATTTGTCTGCTCAGGTTATTCCAAATTTCTAAGAGTTTCAGAGATATTTCAGAAATATGGAGCTATCACTGCACACATAAATCATTTGATTCTCAGGTTTGCTGGGTTTGTCTAACACCAAGAAATCACTAAACAACAAAAAGGAGGCCAACAGACCACTGGCTGTTCATGTCCTCAGATGCCCCTGAACATTTGAGGTGTTTTTCTGACATTCTGCAAGGATTAAACATTGCTTTCTATGCATGGAAGTGGGTTTCTTAATTATATCTCACATTTCATATGAGAATGGCTGTGATCCCAACTCAAGATGCTACAGGAAGCTTCAGTAAGCAGCAGTGGCTTTGAATTTTACAGGAGAAGATTCCCATACAGTTTGTTTCTGAGAGGGAGGGGGATGGAGGAGGGTTTCTAAGAGATGGTAAAAAGCCTTTTCTCACTGTAATTTTTAAATAAGTGGGAGAAATCAGAAGGGAATGGCAGATGCACAGAGAGAGTTAAAATGCTGGAGGGTTTTTAGGGCAAGGGATTTGCAGTTTGCTCTAATTGCCTGCTTATTCCTTCATTATGGTTGAAGGGTTCTGGTAATTCACCATTATTAAATATTCAAGGTCTGGTCTGGAGGAAGCATTCTTCAGGGATTGCTCTCATCACTCCAGTGCCAGCTGAAATCCTGCTTTGTGCCTGCCCATGTGTGCAAATAAAGCTCTGCTTTTCCTGTCTTATTGACTCCCTTTACTAAAAAAGACTCCAAGCATTGCGGTAATGTGAGATTATTTGGGAAATTAGTGCTTGTGCATCTTTCATGGAACTTTCCTCACATTAGCAAGAATACTGTGTTGGCTTTTTGGGAGAAAAGAGCAAAAATGTTCCTTCCCCTGAGTAGCCCCTTCACATCTCCACACTCCCTCCACTCCCACCATGCTTTTACTCTCTCCTACCTTCATCTTCCTCACCTACAGACCTCATAGCATGAAAAGTCCATTCTCTTACTTCCTTGTCAATATATTGGTGAACCAGTACAAAAGCAGTCATAAATTATACAGCAATGTCAAGTCCCTTGAAGAGCAAAATGTCAGTGCTGCTGTGGAAATATTGCATTACTGGAAGGGCTCCATCAGTACCAGGACCCTGCCATAACAGGGAGCATTTACAGGGACCAAGCATCCTTTCTCCAGGTCTTCAAAACAAAGAGGCACAAAATACCTCCTTCTACTGGTAGGGGCAAACACAACTAAAAAAAGTTTGAGAAGAGTGCTTGGCTACTGCAGAGTTTGGTAATGTTTTCATTGAGGTCTGCAATGGACACCTTCCACTATCCCAGTGTCCTGAGGTTACTTTAGGATGCTGAATTGTATCCCCATTTATCTGTTCAGCCCAGAAATAAGTTCTGCACCTTTAAAATTAAATACGAGAGAAAAAAATTTCCAGGGAAGTGGTTTCCTTCCAGATTTAGCCTAAACCAGGACACCCAGGTTGCTCCAAGCCCCATCCAAGTTGGCCTTGGACACTTACAGGGATGTGCCAGAGCCTCACCACCCTTTGAGTAAACAACTTCTTCTTAACACCTAATCTAAACTCTCCTTCAGTTTGAAACCATTCTTCTCCTGCCACTCTAGTTAATGATGCAGAGCCCTGTTGCATTTTAGGCTAGAGGTGAGCAGCAAAAAGGATAATGCAACATAGTTCCTGGTGTAATGGAAAAGCAAAAGAGAGAGAGAGAGCTTTATTTGAAGAAACACTACACTTTATAGGGTAGTATGTGAAAGAATAGAAAAGACTCACTGGTCCAGGAAGGCAACACCTCTTTGAAATCATGCTTTCTGCAAAACATCACGAGACACTCACACAGCTCTCACACCCTGCAGGTCTATAATCATTGTTACAATTTCTTACCCTTGTGCAGCCTGAGAAAGGCAAGGCTTCAAGGCTGCTTTTTCCCTGGTTCCCAGCAGCACCCAACAACAGAGCCCCTCTCTGACTTCCCTGCAGTCCCATCGGACACTGGAAGGTGCCCTGAGGTGTCCACAAAACCTCAACAACCACAACTTTCTCATCCTGTCTCCAAAGGGGAGGTGTTCCAGTCCCTTACCAACCTCATGGCCTCCTCTGGGCTCTCTCCAGCAGCTCCACATCCTGCCTGTGCCCCAGGGCTGGGCAGCTCTGCAGGTGGGTTCTCACCTGAGCAGGGCACAGGGGCAGAATTCCCCCTGATCTGCTTCCCACTCTGCTATGGATGCAGGAGACCTTCAAACAGTACATGAATTTTGTCACCAGCAAGAACCTTCTTAGAAGGCTGAAAGTCCCCCTGGAACTGCCCTGACATAATGTTGTCTTCAATGGCCAGCTCTGTAAATGAGTTTTTGCTTCAGCAGCTTCCAATGAGCACGTAACGTAATTTCAAATCCAAATATTATCCATTGCTACTAAAAAAAATTACACAGAAATGGAATATCCTTTCTCAGATCCTTATTTATGATTCCATACCCAACTAAACTTGGCATGAATTGTGCTGGCTTTTGTTCTGGCCAACCTTGGAGAGCCAAAGCAGATATGGATGGGCAATGTTCAATGTCCTGGATTATGCTGAGATTTTTTTAATCAAAAACTACATGTAATTTATCTTTTGCCTGAAGCCAATTTTTGCTTCAATTTAAATTCTGATAACCTAAAACAAAATCTGAAGAAAACAAAAGAGAAGAACCTTGCACTGGTCATGCAGAAGCAAACAATTAACCCTTAACAACCTGATGGTTGACTTCAAACTGTGAAACCAGTAAAGGTGATAATTTTTAATTCTGAGGATTTATCACTAGTCCAGTTTGTATCTTTGAAAATTTTAGAAGCAAATTTTCTGTGTCATTATTGCAACTCTACCAATTTGACCCAACTTTGTTTTGGAATTCCTGATAGAAAGGGGAAAACTTAGATTTGCACTCTAATCTTAATAAAATAAGTAAGATTTTCTTCTTCCTGGAACCACTGAATAAGAAAATTCTGAACAGATCTAAGCAAGGATTTTCTGAAAATGCTGTTTGCCAAAGAGAAAACAATCTGGTCAGACTCAACCTAGTTGCAAATTTGATTGAAATTCACCAAAGATTTTCTCATAAATGAAAAGGAATGTTTGTTGAAAACTGATTTTCACAAAACTCTGGTTTAGTGGTTTGAATACTTCAATACACAGATGGTTAATTTATTTTCTGCCTAAATAACATCAAAACACAAATCTTTCTCTCCTTGGTGAGTGCCCTGACTGCAGCCTGGTAAGCATATTTGGATTTTTTTTTCTCTGCTTTGCATAACTGATTGAATGAAGTTGATAATTCTTACACATTTGCAATAAGCCTCCTGTCCATTGCTGCTGGGTTTTTTGTGAGGTTTTTTTTTAAGGTGGCTTTGACTTCACACTCATCTTAAAATATTAAAGTAGCAACTGAAGCAGAGAGGAGGAGAGGGAAGATGTTATTGTGGTTTCAAAAATAATTTAAGAGAATTCAATGGTTCCTCTCAAATGCATGTGTATTACTGAACATTGCCTTATTTACATAAAATGAAAGTGTCAACAGGAGAGACAAAAAATGTCCTTTATATCCTATGAATGTAAATAACCTGTACCTGGGATTATGGGTATCCTGCTGAACAGGTAAAAAAACTGGGATTAGTTCCCTTCTTACATGCAATGATCTGGATCCACATCTCCTACATGTTTTATAACTTATACACTACATAAAGAAGCTTCTTTGCTCAACAATATTTAAAAAATTAAAAATAGGGCAAGCACATACTGATATTTCAGAATACTTCCCCATTTTCTAGCAGTCTGTAGCTTAGGGCCCTCCTGAGTTTTTGATGGCATCTCTGCACTGAACATTCCCCAGTGGGATGTTTCCTGCCATGAATTTGTCCAAGCACTTTCCCAACCCATGTAAATTTGTAGTGTCTGTGACATCCTGTGCAATAAGGCTCTCAGCTTAATTATGCAAGGTGTGAGGACGTGCATCCCATTGCTCATTCCAGTCTTCCACCAGATAATGCAATCTGATAGCTCATTGTTTTGGGGGGGGGGGAAGGAGGGAGGAGAGAGAAAGAGAATATTAATTTGTTACCACATCTTCCCAAGCACCTGGGATTTTGTCATCTCCTGTCTACATTACATAATAATTAAGTTTTGCAGTATAGGATTATTCTGCACTCTCAGATCCATTAGAACCAGCTGTGTCAGGTTTCTCTGAATCTATCCTGAGCTTCTGTCACCTCACCCTTCACACCCTTCACACTCGTGCTGGTGACTTCCCAAAGAACTCTCTTAAAACTGAGACCTACCCCTTAGATAGGTTTTTATACAGGTGTACAACTCTTCCTCCTCAACAGTTTTGAGTTTCTTTTGATGCCTTTTGGCACTGCTTATGTCATTTTGTTGTTGTTTTTTATCCTGATATTTCACTGTTTTTGAGTATCTGGCTTCTAACATTCCTTTTGCCTGTTTGTTCCACAGACCTCATTTTTGGCAACTGATCCTTTGTGGTTTTTTAGGTACAGCCTTATCTTCTCTTAGCAGCTCTCTCAGACATTCCTAATATATTGTCCCCCTGTACACTCTGGCAGAAGTTTAATTTCTGTTGTGTCTGTAAATAAATGTATTCTTTCCTCGATGCCTTTTCAAATTGTTTCTAAGAATCTTTGTGGTCTGACATGTTGTGTTTCCACACAATAAAAACTACCAGAGGTTGAGTTATTCCCTCTTTGCTGGTTTTGGATATAACATTAAGTTTCTGAAGGATGATTTCTTTCTTTTGCTATCCTTCTTTGACCACAGCAGCATTTGATAGATGATAGCTTTTTAACAGGTGACACTGTCCCCAGTACATGATCCTTCAGCTGTAGCCATGATGCCTGCAAAGATTTTGTGCTTTCAGATGACCCTTTTAGTTTCCTATTTAAAAATGCTTCTTCATTTTTCTTGAGAGTTACCTTTTTGCCATCAAGTGTGTGAGAGGTTCTCTCACTCCTGCCCTGCTCTTCTCAGCACTGGTGAGGCCACACCTCAAAACCTGTGCCCAGTTTTGGGCTCCTCATTTCTAAAAGGACATTGAGGGGCTGGAGCAGGTCCAGTGAAGGGAGTGGAGCTGGGGAAGGGTTTGGAATATGTGAGTTAGGAATGGCTGAGGGAGCTGGGAAGGGGCTGAGCCTGGAGAAAGGGAGGCTCAGGGGGGACCTTGTGGCTCTGCACAGCTCCCTGACAGGAGGGGCAGGGAAAGGAGCAGAGGAAATGGCCTCAAATTGCAGCAGGGCAGGCTCAGGGTGGAGATTGGGAAAGAAAATTCCCCTGGCAGAGTGGTCAGGATTGGGATGAGCTGCCCAGGGAGGTTTGCAGTCACTGTCTGGGGCAGTGCTCAGCACAGGCTGGATGTGGCCCTTGGGGACAGGGCTGGGGTGATGCTGGTGGCACTGGGGTGGCACTGGGGGATCCTCAGGGGCTCTGCCCACCTCCATGACCCTAAATTCTGTAAGAGGTGGAAGGGCCCACAGCTTTGGGCAGGGCCTGGGTCCCTCAGGATCAAGGCAAGGCTGGCACTGCCCCTCCCTGGCTTTCCTCCAGGAGTTTGTTGTCTCTCTGCACCAGTGAAGCCTCAATATCCCCATTCAGGTCTGACATCCCAACCTGCCTGCTTCACACATTTTGGGGGTGTCAATTAACACCAAGTTTTTCTCACACCCATACCAATATCACCTATTTTATAACACCACAATTAAAGAAAAAAAAAAAAAATTGTGAAAGGCAGTGCCTCACTTTCCTCACCCTGCTACTCCAGCAGATCATTTTCTGAATTTCATTTCCATTGGGGAATTTTTTCCTCTTCCATTTTTAAGTTTGCAGCCAGACCAAGAGACAGCTATTTTTCCCAGCTCAAATTTCAGCAGGTCTCAAGGAAGAAACTAACATTTTTCCTTCCTTCAGTGTTTTTCCATTTGATCATTATTTATCACTGTAAGTTAGATTTGGGTGTATTTGCATATGTGTGCATCGAACAGAAAATGTAAATTCAAATTTAATTGCACTGAAATATGACGTGAAATACAGTTATTATATCAACTTTAATAGCATCAAGGAAACAAACATATCTCAATACTTGAGTTAAACTGTTTATTTATTGTAATCTGCATTAAATCATATGGTTTATACTATCCAGAAGGGCAAACTGGATAACAATTTATTCCTTCCACCTTTAATATTTCTGCAAGTACATAGTTCTCTCACACATCATAATATCTAATTGCTTTTTCTTTTTTTTTTTTTCCTTTTTCTGTCTTTTTTGGCCCTGAAGGCTTATATCAGGACATCAATAACATGCTACATGAATTATTTTGACTTGATCTACCTCTGTGTTATTGCAGACACAGCAGCCTTGGCTGGGACTACAACTTTGACAGGCAAATTCCAGTTTCTTTAGTCATCAACCATTCTGAATTACCAAAGGAAAACTATTAACAAATTTCTGACATGAAAGTGCTGCCTCTTATCACTGTCATGCAATAATTAGAATAAGCAAGCAGGCAAGTGCTCATTTTCTCATTGAGCTGACACATCTTTAGTCTTACCCAGCAGAGCTTTGATACTTAGCATGTCACATACCTACAAAAAACACGAAATTTAAAGTGGAAAAGTTTTCCAAAGAAAAGTTCCAATTCTGTTTAAAAACCTGTGATGTTCTACACTTGCAGAAATGGCATTTTGGAGGTTGCAGACTCCTGATAGGTGAAAACTGTAGGAAAAGGAACTTTTTTTGGTTGAACCACTTGTCCTTTAATTACAGCTCCTAAACTGAAAACAAATCAAATCTTGAGACATTACAAGGCTTGACACATCACAATTCAAACAAAAACAATGTCACCAGAAGGATTTCCCCAGTGACTTTTATCCAGGGAAGTGCTCCTGTATTTGCCTAAGTTTACTTATGTAATGTCAAGGATATTAAAACAATAAGTTGTTCTTCAGCCTAATTCAATGACTTCCTTTCACTTTGGGTGAATATGTAAATTAGTGAAAGGAAAGAAAGGCAGGTGCTCATTTTTCATGATATGGGGATGGCCTGTTTGTCTTTCACTGTCTCTTTCTAATCTCATCTTCAATTTCCAAAAGTTGTCTCACTCATCCAGCTATAACCTAAAAGTATTTTCATGTTACAGAACTTTTTCTCTGTCCTGCCCATGATGAACAACTCATGTCTGTATGCACAGGCATTCCCCAGTTACTGTCTGTAGTGATAAAGCTGATTTGGTGATAAACCTGGCTGCATATTTGTATGTAGGAAATAGACCAGAGCTTTCCCATTCTTATTATTTTGAAAATACTGTTTTATACTGATATTCATTTGTAATAAGTGCACGTTTGAGTATATAACACCAGTGATTGAATCAGCATTCTTTCTGAAATGATCTTCTTTCCAAAAGAAGAAAAATCACATCTTTGAGCAACAAAAAAATTCATGCTGTACTGGCATTATAATTTTTTTAATATATATTTAAAACTAGGTAGAGGGTTTGAGTAGAATCAGCAAGACAAATCCCTTAGAAACCATGGAAAATACTGAACTTCAATTAAAGTTGTGGTGATTTCCCCTCTTTAATTTTTAAAAGTTGCTTACTGCTGTGATACTTCGCAGAAATCCTTTGGGCCAAAAGAAGTGGTAGCTGTTTCCCCAAGCTGTTAATGAATTTCACACTAAATATTTTGTAATCTTTAGAAACAAGGGACTTAACCTAAATTGCTTTCCCATCATTTTTAGAAGATGGCAGTCTTCCCAACTGTAACATCTGCATTTTATTTTTACTGGTGCTCTAATTCACAGCACTAAAATCTGACTCTGATGGTGCTGTCCTGGTTGAGTTTCCCTCATTTCAAACCTGCTTGCATAGCCTGTGCTGGTGATCACCCAGCCCAATGCACAGATGGTGGGCAGAGAGGAACTTTCAGTTTCCAGGACTCCAATTAAACTCTTCCCCTGGGACTTCCACCCCCCAAACAAGGTCACTTGGGGTCTGCCCTGTGACAGTGACAAATAATGCTTCTAATTACAGAAACCCAAAACCCTCTTAGTGCCATTTGCAGTTTCTCAGTGACCAGTGAGGGAAAATATTTCAACACCACACTTTGCTGATTGTTAAGAGATAAACATGTATTTGCAATTAATGAGAATAAGCAATAAGAAAAATTTGGCTTTAATCTCATTCAAGCGTATGGCGACACATGATAATATAAATTAGGAGGACTGGTGACAAGCTCTCAGGGTGAGTGGAAACAACCAGACTCAGAGGATTTGTGCAGCAGCAGAGCACCTTTTCAGGCTGCTGGGGGAACATTCATTACCATGTACCACACTTGTGTTTCATTAATACATAACCAATGTGCAGAATTGCTCCGTTAATCTTGAAGATGAATTACTCCTGTCAGGGCTTTGTTACAGACTTATCTCCACCACCAACACTCGTGAGCTGAGACAATAACAGCAACACTCCACTTGCTCTGGAGGATGGGGAAAAAGAATATTCCAAGTAATTAAGAATACTCAATTTAGACAGTTGATCTTCTATTGCAGGAGCTGGTCCTGTAGGTTTCACTAATGACACACTGCAAGTGCCAAGCAGCAGCGTTAACCTGCACATTCTTAACCTGAAGGAAAAGCAATTAATGATTCTGTGTGATTGTGGGATCTTAACCAGTTTCTTTAGCTTCTTGCTTTCAGCCAGAAACAAATGTATAAAAATACCACCAGAGATGAAAAGGTCAAAGGTCAAGGAAGATTCAGCTGTAATTAACTTCTGAGTGCATTGCTCTGCAGAGAACATGCTTTAATGGCCATGTTCATATGCTTGGACTTGTTTTATTTTCAGTTCAACTCCTTGTCAGATCAGATTAATGTGCTCCTAAAATGATGTTTCTGCAAAATGGGGGAAAAAAGGGAAGTCTTGCAGACTGTATCTGAATTCTTGTGATTGCCCTGTCACAAGCTTGCACTTCTCTGCTTCACCAGGGATGTGTCAAAAGCCAGGATGGGCTGGGCCAACACCAAAATGGGCTCAGTTCCACCACACAGGAGGGTGGTGGATCCATCCCCAGGCTCTCTCTGCTGCAAATGCAGGGAACTGGAACCTTCAGGGGGTTCATTCCATAGTCCACAACTCCAGCCTTGCTTCACAGTGAGGAAAACTTACCAAACTCTCACAGACTGACCTCTACCAACACAAATTTTAATTTGAGATGTGTGTCCACATCAGGTGGAAGTGGTAAACACAGTCCTGTCTTTACCAGGCACTTGAGAGATGGGTGGACTTGGGTCCAAGAAACACTATTTTAGTAAGGGTATTTATTTTATAACAGAAAGTGACCTTTTCACTTTTTCTGCAGTCAAAAAGGGAAGCAAAAATAGATTCCAAAGAAAATCATATTTCATTTTGTTAAAAAAAAAAAAGGATAGCTCTATAGGAAAGTGCATTGAATAGAAACATAATATCAAATCAGTTTTACAATCAGTAATTTTCCTATAAATCCAATATATTATTGCAATTACTTTGTCAGTAGAATTTTTTAAAAGTCTGTTAATAGTGAGTGCTGTAGATCAATGCATTTTACTTCATCTTCCCTATGATCACTCTTCCTATGTTTAAAATAAACTGTGCTCTTGTTTTGCAGAATGTAGATAATTAGCATGATTTTGCTATGGTCATTTTATTATATCCCATGGGAAAAAATGCGACTTGTCAGTTTGGCAACAATCAGGTTATACTATTAAAAAAAAATTCAACTTTAAATACAAGTCAAAATTAAATATTTTGTGGAAATAAGTGGAAATAAGAAGCTTGGTAGACAATAGCCTATAGAAAACTGAATATTTGGGAGTCCAAAGACTCATGCACTTAAAATTGTTTTTAAGGTTTACTAAGGCAAACATATGTTATGTGCTGCTTGGGCTTGTTTTTTAAGCAAATGGCTCCTTTTCTGGGGACTTTCTTTATGGAACAAGTTCATATCTATATATGTCCATTCTATCTTATGTCTAACATCTCATTACCAGGCATAAAGTTATATTTTTATTTACTGCTAAATTGTACCCCTTTACCCATCAGTTAAGCCTTGTTTCTAATCCATATAGTCCATTAAAACAATTTACAAGTTTTAGAGTACATTGACCTGAGATGTTTATTTCCTTGCCTGTATTTGGAGGAGACAGAACTACACAGTGGCAGAGAAACAAGGAGATAAAAATGGCTTTGCAAAGTTGTGGGTTGGAGATTAGAGAAAATTCAGACCGACATTCTGCCTCAGAGAGGATGAGATTGGTGGCCTGGGGAGGGAGGGTGAGGTTACAGCCTTTAAGCCATGCCATGCAGGAAGATCCACAAGAAAATCTGGGTCAGTCACTCACTGAAGATTGCAAACTGCTCAGCAGTAGTGGCAATCTATATTTGGCCTTTGTGTAAGGGAGAGGCAGGAGATCCTCACTCGACCCCAG
Source organism: Erithacus rubecula (assembly GCF_903797595.1). Classification (NCBI taxonomy): domain Eukaryota; kingdom Metazoa; phylum Chordata; class Aves; order Passeriformes; family Muscicapidae; genus Erithacus; species Erithacus rubecula. Next base: position 108,800,842 of record NC_136658.1, on the reverse strand, counting down.
CGCAGCCCCAGCCAAGGGGTGAACGTGCTACAGGGGCTCAATCTCCAGAAGGTGCCCCACTTTCAAGTATTCCAGATGTGAACTCCTTCCTACAGACTTTCTGCTCATTTAATTCCTGTTACTGGCAACTGGTACCAGAGAGCTTTTTTCCTTTCTTTTATATTTATTAATTTTTTTTTTTAATATCTGCAGTTGACTACTATTTTGAATTGCTTGAACATTTATGAAGAACATTAGTATTTCTAGCAGAGTTCTATGTCTCAGAACACTGAGAGGACAAATCAAGCACCTAATACACAAAATATAGTAAGGTCCCTCAAATAGTACTTGTAGGATATACAAATTTCTACAGAAAAATTTCCAGAATAAACAGAAAAGAAATGGGTCAGAGCAATAAACAGATTTTGGTTTTGCAAAAAACAGAAAGAGAGGCTGCAACTTTTTGAGCACTCTGCAGAATTAAATTTGTTTCTGCTTAACGAGTGAGGAACCAACATTTTCCTTGGCAAGGTTGTTTTTCCTCAGAATGACCAGAGATGCAGCACATTGTGTTTCCTAATGAGAATGAGGTGAATGAATAGCCCTGCTGTTTTCCCTATTATTCTTCTTTCTGCCTTTTAATGGTGCATTACCAAAATGTGAGCTGCCTTTCTCTGAATTGCTCCTGTATTTACAGATCCCATTAAAACCTTTCAGGTTGCACTGATGTGTGTTCTAATAGTTGATGGCAGCACCTAATGGTGTGAACAAGATGGGAACTGCCTGATGTTCCTTTAAATGACAGTGGTGAGTTACAGGTCATGGAGAGGAGGACTACCAGCAGCCAGGGTTCCCTGGAAAGGTTTCTGCCTTCTTTGCATCTCATTCTCACACGCTGTTTGGTGAGTTTGGTGAAAGCTGATTACCCTTGCCAAATGGGAAGAGCATTCCAGGAGTATCCCAGTGTGGATTGCCCACTGGAAGAGCTGTGTTGAAGGCATAGCTGTGAGTGCTCTCATGGTAAAAGATCCATAACACACTCCCTGGAACACAGGCCACAAGTGAAATACATCATGACCACTTTTAAACACACAGTCATGGTATATATTAGCTCTAAAAACAAAACAATCCACACTGGGAATGCTGGATGCATTCCCAAGGAGTGTGGGAGAAGAGTTTTGAAGGCAGTATTCCTACAGGAATACATCCACTGAAACACAAGGCCAGTGCAGAGGAATCCCCAGGGAATGTGATGGTGTTTGGGTGGCAATATTTGCATCTTCAAATCATCAAAGTGAGTGTCTCACTATTTGCTATGTTATAGATAATAGTGAAAATAAACACAAATTGGCCAAAAGTGAATTAATCATTATTACAAATGAAAAGCTAATTTATCAAAACATCCAACATGATAAAAAATTAGTGAGAAATTCAAAATCTAAGGTAAAAACCACACAGTGAATACATGACTAAATGCTAAAAGTCATTTCCAGTGGTTTAAATACACTCTGCAACATTGTGATAGCATCAGTGGTGATCAACACAAGAAAGAAAAACAGCAAGGGAGGGGGCTACATTTTTGTGTCTGTGTGTAAGCAATCTTTTATTCTGAAGCTTTGGAACATTTCAGTCTCTGAATGTGGCTTTTTAACTACCTGAGCATACTTGTGGTGATTAGAACTGAAGAATGCTGCATGAATCTGCTAAAATCAGCAGAGAGGTTTTAAAAGCCTAATTGCCACAGGACCCTAAATTAGCTTGTTTTGTGAGCCTAAATCTAATTTATACCTAAATCTAACTCACCTGGCAGGTCTGCTACTTCATGAAGCAAGAATCCACCAGTAAACTCAACTGGGCTGGTCTGCAGAGCTTTGATAATAAACTAAAGCAGAATCTCTCTCTCTCAAGAAAACCAAACCAAACCAACCCAAAAAATCCCCCCAAAACCAAAACCATCATTAATTTAAATTACTTCCTTTTTTAATTTAAGTTATACTGATTGTAACCACTGGCCATCAGGAATCCTTTCATTTCTACCCAGGTTTAAGTGATAAAATGTACACATTTATTTTCCTCCAGCTTGAGTTGATTTTCACTTTCCCAAGACAACCATTAAAAAAACTATCACACCAACTCCTTCCTGACGGGCTATTTGCACAGGTTTCTAAAAAATCAACTCAGGATTGTCTGTCTCAGTTCTTAATTAAGTTAATCAGTTGTAATTACAGGTCTAAACACTTCCTCTGCACTTGCCAAAAAAAGCCTTACTTTTTTTCTCACTGCCTCCTATCAAATTCTCCTATGAAGAGCTCAAGCAACACCTGCTCCACATTAAGATCTCCTACAGACAGGTAACAGTGATACCAATTTTAATATCGGGTGGTAATATCTAATTACTGACAGAACATCATCATAAAATGGTTATGAAAGTAATAATTTCATTCTTCCTCAGCAAACACCACCACAAAGTCTAAGAGAAACTGATTTGCTTCCATTACAATTAATTTCAAGGAGCTGCCTAGTTTTGTCACCATAACTTCAAAAAATGCTAATTAATTCTAAATCAGAATGTATGTAATTAGAACAGCTTTCTGCTGAAAAACAAATTACCTGGTGCCTTTGGGGTGCACAACACAGAAAATATTTCATATTCCTTTCAACAGCATAAATATTTTACATTTTAGGCCATGAAAATAATGTGCCAGCCATAAACATCCCATCTTTTCCCTCTCAAATGTTTAGAGACTTTTCTTCCTCCTAGCAAGAAGACACTAAATGAGTTGACAGTCTGCTTGCCAGTCAGTTTAATCTCACTCTCTCTCTGGGTTTGTGGGAAAACTGTGGCATGCCAAGTTATTTTTGGCCAAATGTTACAGTATGAAGAGCCTTCAGGAGCCTTCGTTCAGTGAGTGGACTAAACTGGCAGCTGTTTTACCTGCAGAATGGGAATTGATGTTGCCATGGAAATAGAATAACTTCTTTTTTTTGTTGTTGTTCTTGTTTGGTTGTTTTTTTTCTCCTGTCTTTGCATATTTGGGTTTGCTCAAGCACAGAAATCAGTTTGAGAACAATCTCCAAAATAATGAAAGTGCAGGAGGACTCCTGGAGGGAGCTCAAAATCTATTTGCATCTATTTCAGACAATGGTCATTTATGGACAAATCCCTTGAGTTTATCTTGCTGAACAGGAAGTAGGTGAAAAATAAAAAATCCACATTTCATCCTCATCTGTTGATGACTGCCATCTATTTTCCATTGAATGTTTCATACTGATCAAACTTCACAAAATTGGGCCTCTTTCAAAAGGCAACAGGGACAGTTCTGTTTGCTTCCACTATTTTTATTAAAACAATCTGTGGCATAAAAGAACATAATAAATGCAGATAAGGCTTACAAATTAGCAATAAGGGATTTATACTTCTGTACATACAGTAGGACTCTCCAGCCACACAACAAGAGGAGCCCAATTGTGAAACTGTGAAATTTATGTTCCCTGAGATGATGCAGTTCCCAGAGAGACCTCCCCACCCCAGCCTGTCTCCATCTTTAAAAAAAAAATCAAAAAGACATTTCCACACAGTCATGTAATAATTGTCCTTTCATGAGACAGTGCCTGAACCTTGGACTCTTCAAATTGCCCAAGTATGAAGTCACTGAAGCTGCTGCAAATCATGTTTTCACAGAGGGAGCATTTCACAAAAGGATGGCATCACTGACACAGTCAGTCATGCTGATTTGCTGTGCTCCTTTCAAGCCTTCAGCCAAAAAACAAGGAGCTGAAAACCTCAGAATTTAACTCAGTTTAACAAAAAAGCCAAGAACTTGTGATGCCTGAAAAGTAGTACCACAGTCCTTGCAGACAGAAAAGCCACAATAAGAAGTTAAAAACACATGGGTTAAGTAGAAGTGATTTCTGCACTAAGAGGGATGTTGGTGAGAGACAAATCCACAGCAGGTTGGGATTTTCATCAGCACAGATTAGAAGCACAAGCCTTGCCAGAAGCCAGTAGGGTTTGTGTCCTTTGTATAAGAATTTAAAAACTGATAAGTGCTTTGTGGCACAGCATGGGGGATTTTTGGGGGGTTGTTGGTCTGGGTTTTTTTATTATAGTAGTTGAATGCAATGGGTTTTTTTATATTGCGGTAATTTCATCTCCCACTCAAACCTCAGGGGAGAGGCAAGATCTTCTGAAATTTACTGAAACAGTTGCACTTAAACAGCTACAGACCAATCAAGGAAGAAAAAAATGAGGCTGCTGCTTCTTGCTGAAATTCTTTAGATTTAGATAAATGCAAACACCATTGCCCCTCTAGGTCTTCACATTTTCTTTACCTTTCCTCATTTAGTTCCACATCTACTTGAATAAATATTTAACCACATGCACCAGCACTTCCCATTTACTCTCTCCTTAGCTTAAAGATTAATGTGGATATCTGAGGAAACATCTTAGCTTAAAACCATGGAGAAATCATTTTGTTCATACATGCATTTAGGCAGCCCCATGTTTACCTGATTTGCTTAATGGGACAGAAGATTTCACAACTTCATATCAGCCTGAGAGTGAGGAAATGTTGAAAGAAAGAAGAAGAAAGGCTGTTTCCCTGTGAAAACTTTTTATGGACTCATTTGTGATCTTGATTGGAATTTTGTCACTCTGGAATCAACAGGAAAACTGCCACAGTCTGCAGCAGAACAAGAATTTCATTCCTATTCTAATTATTGCTTTTATTTTTTCCCCATAAATGAGCATTCCTGCTGGGTTCTATAATTTTCTTTTATATTCCCAGTGCAAAGTATGAAACCACCGTCGAACATGAGAATGAGGCTTAAATTTTCTTTTTTTTTTCAGACACATCAAGGACAAAGGAAGCCTTGTACCTGCATTTACCCTGCACAAACTTACAGTTTAGGGATTTTTTTCTACTCTAATATTGCAGATAAAAGGTTTTGCTTTCTGCAGTAGCTAAGGAAGGGGCATACCTGTAACTCACTGCTGATCTGACCTTGCAGGACAAGAAATTGCATTTATCACATCTATAGAACATTCAGATTATTCCAGGCCTCGACAGTAATACTACCTCAGATTTCTTTATCAACAAGGTCACTTTTTTGTTTTTGCTTTGATTCTGAAATTGTGGCCTTTAAACTTGAGCTGAGATTTACCTCACCCCTTGTTGCTTTTGAATGATTCAGGGACAAATTAATCTTATGGTAAATTCACCAGTTTTTGTGGGTTCTATGGTGATGAGCTTCAATCCAGCCTCCTATTTTTTATACAATATGAATATGAAAGACAAATGAATAGCAAGTAATCACTAAGAACAAATTGCATTTCAAACATCCTGCTTGTATTTAATGACTCCTAGCCCTGTATTTTTAAATTACACCGTATTTAGGCAGTGGTATTGCATCCACAAATGCAATGTAGCACCAATAAATATTTCTCTGCTGACATGCAATGCAGGATTCTCTCCACAGCCACACATCACACCTTTTGTCAACCCAGCAGCCTGTCTGGCTATGAGTTAATACATCTGTTCCTGCTGGCATTAATAACCTTAAGAGTCTAACCTGGGCTTTGCTTATTCTGCATGAAACCCTTGGATTTTTTAAAAATTTTCACAAATTTTCAACTAGAGTATCTATTAGCTATTAGTATTTGATACATGCACATTAAAAATGAACAGTTAACTCCAATAACGCCCATTTTTCTTCTTTCTTCTCAGTTTAACAACTTCATATTTCCTTATTCCACTTCATTCTGTTGTTAATTCTCCTGCTGCCATCATCAGCTCATCAGGCAGCTAGAGCTACATCAAACATTTCAACCTAAGTTGAGAAAGAAATCTTAGCTTAGAGCAAACTGAATTTCAAATCCCCCTTATTCATCACAGAGCACACGTGGGAAGGAGAAAAAAAGGACATAAATGCCCAGATTTTTAGCTCACTAAGATATGTTTAGAAATTCTGGACCAGTAAAAAAGTCACTCCCACAGCTGTGGGCACTGTCAGCACCTGCACAGAGCAGCACAAAGTTACAGCCAGCAGCAAATGCCCTTGTCATTTCAGAACCCTTCCCCAAATTTCACTGCTTTCCACACCCTCCATCTAACATCCATAGGAAATAATTCCTATTTTTATTCTTATTTATAATGATCTAAGGATAGTTTTTCAGTCTGACACAATGTCACTAAGGTTGGATGTAGGCTGCTTGAGATGTCTAGAAGATTATTAATTTTTGTTTAAAAAGAAAAGATGAAAAAAAAAATTTAATAGAGGAAAAAACAATAATTTGTAAATGCCAATATTTGAGATTCATTCACTGCCTGCTGTTCTTCCAATAGCATCTCTTCCTGTAGGAGATATATGCCATAAAATGCTTAAAGGGTATTCTTTTTTTAACTCAGAAAAGCTGCTTCCCAAACCTCCTTGAATGCAGTTTTCCAGTTTTCCACTCCCCAGGCCTGACTCAAGGCCAGTGAAGCCAATAAACAGCCACTGTTTCTAATGACCAGGGATCCCTCTGCCACAGGACTTTACTGCACAAGCAGATATCCAGATAGGGAGAATTAAAAAGCAATCATCTCCTGCTGAGACTAGAACAGATTCCAAACTGCAGCCAAGGCTTTTTGGGCTTTTTTTTTTTTTTGGTGGATATGTGCAGGCTTTGCAGATGAAATGCCAAAAGCAGAGAATCTGATTGCAGTGACCTTATTATTGCTCTAAAGATCCTTCAGTGGACAGCAAATGTGATGAGCTGCTAAATAATTGATTATTTCAAGAACTTAATGCTGAGTGCTTTTCACGCATCACTACAACATATTATTTTATAGGTGTTGGTGTGTCAGCAAAACTCTGAACCACTCACCTACACCTCTGGCTGAGTAGGAAAAAAAAAGGAGAGAAGTGGGAGTCAGAGGTAATTCCCTTGAAAGATGAAAAGCATGGATTGCCATCAGCCTCAAAGCTGAACTGCAGTGAAATTTTGCTTCACTTTTTTGCACTTAAATGTGAACTCCTGATATCAGTATTGCTGTTCAGGAGATGTTATTTGTTTATGGCAATAAAGCAGCAAATTCTCATATGCTTGGAGGATTTAATGGAAATTTTCCCAGCAGGTAGAAAGTTTTACTCCACCCACACACAGTGTGTTCCTGTGTGGCAACAGATTTTGTACCTGGACATGGAGCAAATATAATGCAACTTATCTTAATTTATTTTTCTTCTCAGATGACCTTATAGCTTGCCAGGTCAATAAAAGTCAAGAGAGGTTCCCAAATGGTTAAGAAAGACGGCAGAAACAGACAATACAGAGACACAGGAGTGCTGTTTTTGGAAGTGTGCTGAGACCATTTTTTTGTAGTTGTTTTTTTCACGAGGATGGTAAAATACTGGAAGAGAAGCTGTGGAACCTCTGTCCTCAGAGATGTCCCAGATTTGTCCAGTCATGGACCTGAGAAACCTGATCTAAATTAAATCTTTTCTAAACAGGAGGTTGAGTTGGATTGGCTTCTGGATGAGCCCTTATATGCAATTTATGATACTGTGAGACATGAGTAGGAGGGAAATACTTGGCATCTCTAACCTAATTTTCAAACTAATAGAGAGATAGAGAGATCTCTATTTAAAATATTACCCATTTAAAACTAAATGCACTTTGTCAGGATGATAAAACCTCTGGTTCAAAGTTCAAAGCTGTTACGAGCATTAGCATTTCTAACAGGGGCATACACATAAAACCATCTTGAATACTTAAACTAAATGGACAGAAATTCAAACAAAATCTGAATAGGAAAAGAGGGAATGAATAGGTAATTGACCTGGTTTTCTTTGCCCTGATCTTAGCCACCATTACTGGTACCAGATCTAAGGGAAATCTTCCCCTCCTCTGCAATAAGCTTCATTTTTCCTAAAATGCCATCATATCTGGGAGGCATTTAGGAGCAAGCTTGACATTCTGAAACCATATGCATTCACAAGTGAAAGAGAAACAAATAATAGTGACAACCAAGCTGTGAATAGCTATTAACATCTCTGGATATTGTGAACTCTCTTCAGACAAGCCTGAGCGAGAATTCCTTTGGTGTTTCAGTTATTTAGCTGCTCTCAGTTTTCCACAATTCTGGCACTGTTACACCCCAGTGATATCACTTGACTCTGAATAAACTGAATTTGCTGTAATTTGCACCTATAACAAAAATCACTGCTTTTGGCTCCAATGATTAAAGTATGACATTAAAAAAAAAATAAAATCAGAGCTAAACAAGATGCATGAAAATATCCAGTTATAGTCCAATAAAAGCATCTTAGATATCCAGGTGCAAATATGACTTTGGTGCAAATTAATTATCAATGTTTTACACAACAGATTTACTGATAGGAACCATTTCCTTCTTTAGTCTCCCTCTTGCCTAGTTTCTTTAACTGTATTTTACTTGACATCCTTATTTATTTAACATGACTGGATGACCTAAAATGATAGTTACTCTGAAAACCAAAGACAATTAGGACAGCAAGGCAACAGCAACAAGACCAGAATGCAGGAACAAAGAAACTAAAATAAGAGAACATAAGTTTTGGTTCAACTCACCTTTCTTTCCCTCTCTGATTCATGTCTCTCCTATTTCTATGAGATAATACATTCATTCTCTTGATAAGCTTTGAAGTAGTAGGTAACTCCAAGACAGAATATTTGTGTATATGCAACAAGAAAGCAAGAAAATATATTGAAATGGTTTGTTGTTATGGTTTTTTTAAGTCTTTCTGTGTGCTGTGCAGGTCTTTACCAAAGAGCCAACAAATATGCAGCAGAAGTGCCACAAGGAAACAAAAATGTGGTTTTAGGTTCTTGAAACAGAACTCCCCTGCAAATATGAAAATTCACTGAGAAATTAAGAGTATATTGCAATGTAATTACTTCTGGACTGCTATTTACAATTTTACTTTTGTCACCAAATATAATTTTTTTTTATTCTGTACTGCAATCAAAATAGAGATATCTGTGGTCAACAAAAGTTAGTGACAAGCTAACTCCAGCACTCAAAATATCCTGGGTGTTCTGTAACCTGGGGCAAACACAGCAGCTCCTGTGGCTGTTCCTCCATGGGTACCAGCAGGTCAGATGGAGACCCCAGAGTTGGTGTAACTGATATTCCTCCATGCTCCCATTCCAGAGATGTGGGAAGAGAAAAACCTGGATAAAGAGGTTTGAGGAACAGAAGATCTCACAGCATGTGGATCATGGAAATGGTGCCAGCAAAATAAAAAAGGAAAAAATGCAGCAAAATCAGAAAATAAACTGGGATGCAAAATGTCTAAAACTGGTTAAGAAAGTCTTTCTCTGAACTTGAATATATCTTCAGATTCTTCTCTGAAGTGATAGGTACACAGAATTTTCCTAAAACCCAGATGTTGCTGAAGCCAAATAAAGAAAAATATCATTTCCCTGCCTCTCTTTCCTCCAAGGACAATGCTACATATTCAAAACCCAACTGAGAATTCTTAGGGGACCTAAAGAGGTGCCTATGAAAAAGATATTATTTAAGCATTCTTTCTACATAGGGAAACGGACATAAAATTTTATATTTGTGTTTATTTGGATTACAAAAGTAGGCAGGCAACCAGAAGTTGGACAATGGCAGACAAAATGGATGGTGGGAACTTGCTCTCACAATTTTTATCCATGTCCAAGTTCTAACAAGCAAGAATCTAATAGTAATACTCATGTATTTCCCTCCACCACATCCTGTTTTCTGTGGTTGGAAGATGCCAGTCTCTGTGGAATGTGTGCCTCATTTAAATGCAGAATAAAGGAGAGGTTTTGTATTTTCTTTCTTGCATATTAATTGCACTGATTGATACGACACTGGTCTTCATGCTTTGTACTTTCTTTTATTACCTCCTATAAGCAGTGGAACTCCATTTAAAAACCCTGAGATAAAGCCATGGTAACATAGTAGAGAACAAAAAACCAGCAAATAATACCCTGGCTCTGGGCAAAAGGTGGTGGGAGATTTTTATTTTTGTTCAGTCTAAGCTAGACATTCCTGATAGCAATTAATATTCTGCTATATTTCATCTTTAGTTATTGTGAAAAATAAAATAGACTCATCTTTATGCAGAAATCTTGGTCATTAGATGAAGCCAATACCCTCATTACTATTAAGAATAATTTTAGGTATTATCAGTAAGAAGAAATAATCGACATTTGAAAAGTAAGATTTTTTTCCTCAGAGAAAAATCCTATTTCCCCCGTATTTTGTATATGAACTTATGTACATACATAATGCATATGTTTAGAACCCTTTTATTTAATGGGTTCACTGAAAATTCAAGTGTTTCTGGCAAAGATTCAGAAAATCAGAAATATATACATATATACATATTTATCTGAGATTACATGCAGCATTTTGCTATTGGAGAATATTCCTTAATGCCTTTAAAATACTTTCGCATTCCTCTCCTCCCACATTCTTAATTTAAATTTAAATGGAGGCACCAACACTGGAGATGTAAACTCTTTCTGTCCCTAATTTCATAGGAACACTTTAAGCACCTATTGGAAAACGTGATCCCAACTCAAACCTGGATGAAAAGCTGGCCCTCCAATTTGACAGTAAATAATTTTTTAGCTCCCACACCCCTAAAAAACTAAACTGCAGGACTGTGGCTCTGAAAGCCAATGGCCCAAAGCCTGTTCACCCCAATGGGAGACTTTCATAGACTCCAGTGTTCTTAGTTTGGGCTCAAAAAACTCAGTTTAAAAGTCTTTCATGACAGAATGTCCCTCTAGTGGCAGCATTATCCCAAATTCTGCTGTTCCCCAAAGCACCAATGCAATACACATTTAAACACCTGAGCTGATGATAACTGCTGCAAATTCCAATTCCAGAATATGGGGATTGTCCCACCTGGCAAATGCTGATTATTATTCTCATCTCCAAAGAAAAGTTCTATATATAGAAAGGGAAAACAGTTATTTCCACATTGGTTATTGAAAGATGGTAATTACATTTCAGGTGGGAAATATTTTATGTCTAATTCAGGTTGTGGATGATTATGTGCACCATGCCAGTTATTAGGATATGCATCAGTTGGGATGGGCTCCTGATGCATCACACACTTCCTATAGACATATTTAAACTGAAAAAAAAAAAGAAATCTGACAAAAAATCCTGCTTCTGATAATAAACAAAATACTGAATTTTCAGATCATGAGAAATTATTACATTTCATCATCTATTAATTTTGTAGGGAGGCTAAAAGCTGATGTGTCAACATTTTTCAAAGAATGTGGAAAATATGTTCCGGAGTCTGAAGTATGTCATTTTAATGTTCCAATAAAAGTGAAACATTTTAGCATTCCCAGGGCATTTTTTGAGAAAAAATTGTGGTAAACTCTTCTTTTCTGTCTGTTCAAAAATATCTAAGTTGAGGTTTGGATCATCTTTTTCACCAACAGACCAATTCTTTCAAGATTTGCTCTTCCCAGGGTTAAGGAATAATTGTTCTAGCAGGGCCCACATGTTGCCCTGTGGGGAGTGAAATTTGAGAGCTGAATGGCATTATATTGTTAATAATAATATTGATATTGATTTTGATATTTTTCTGTGCACAACTTTATAATCCAGCTGTACCTGCTCCAATGCAAAAAGCTGACCAAAATAAACCTTTTCTGTCTTCTGAGAAATGTGGATGTCAAACTAACCTGACCTGTGAGAAAACATTCAGGCTGTGATTCCAATAAGGATGTCTTGCTTAACTGCTTTGGAAAAAAAAATATTTCTGGGAAAAAATAACAGAATGCAACTGAAAGTTATTTCAGGGGAACCAGCTCTAAAGTCAAACCTGCTCACAGAGAATTGGAGTGGGGGGAATCCTGGGATTTGCTGACATGCCACATCCATGATTTAGTCCAACAGCGGGGGCCGTAATCATTCCTCGAGGCTGTGGCAGGGCATGCTGGGCAGCTGAGAAATGCAAAAAATGAGAGGAAGCTCATCTGTAGATTGCCTTCCCTAGGGCCAGTTTGCCAGGCTGGGTTAGATCACTCTCTGGTGACAGATGGCTGCAAACCCCGCGGGGCCAGAGCCCAGCCCAAGTTGGCGATGGTCCATGGGAGGTGCGCGTGCCGCGGGTCCGGCAGCTGCACTCCCCAGGGACAAGGGCAAGGAGCCTGGAAACTGCCCCCAGGAGCTCCAGCCTCAACAACTGCCTGCCCTGCATCCCAACACCCAGCCCTAACGGGAGCTCTGATGGTTCTGAAGAATTACTGCCATGGAAGAGGAAAATCACCGTTTATTTCTGCAGAGTATTGATTGCCACCCCGCGAGCAAGTCTAGACCGACACACCAGCTGAATCCAAAACATGCCTGGTGTCTTACAGGACAGGCTCCTTCCATCCTGTGTTCCACATCATCTCCAGCTGGGTTTTGGCAGTTTCAAATAAAAATGATCAAAAGTTAATGGTTTGGGGAAGCAGAAGATTGCCTCGATTTGGTACACACCCATCAAGAAAGAGAAAAGGAAAAATGTCTCCTTACAGGATTCTTGTCAAATTCCCAGTCACTCCACACTTTCTGAAGGCTGTAGTCGTTTTATTGCTGCTGCTTCCAGAAATTTTGATCCAGTGGCAGTTCTTACCACCTAACATTGGCACAGCTACATCTGGTAATGCTGTCTCCAAAGACAGCAGGGAGAGCCAAGTAGGAAACACCTACAGCAATCATTGGATCAACTGTTTCCCAAAAGTCTCTGCCAAATATTTATCAACTATTCTATAAAAGCCAATAAGTAGATTGTGCTAAGAGGAATTGCCTTAAAACCTTTCAGAAAAGAAAAGATATAATTCTGTTATTTCAAAAGATATGCAGTAGCTCAACATAATATGCAGGGAAAAACTAATAAAAGGAACACTCAGTGCAACATTGACATAATTATCATTTGCTTTTTAATACTGTACCATCATATAAACACAGCATGTTCTCAGCTAAGTATAGAAGTTTGTTGGGAATAAAAGTACATCTGATTTCCTAATAAATTAGAAGAGTAAGGAACTCCTTTAGGAAAAAAAAAATCAACAGAATAAAGACCTTGCAGTCACTCTTAGATGTCAAATACCATTAAATACAACTTTGTCTGTTGCTAGAGAAGATAAAAGCTGTATTTAAAAGCCTTGCCAAAAATGTCCTTTTCAGTACTAATTAGCATCAATGGTCAAAGCTGCTAGACCAAAAGAAGAACAGAGAAAGGGAGGACAAGAGAAATAAGTACCATCACTGACACTAACAGGATTTTTTTAAGCTTTGTCTCATGATACATTAAAGGATGTTTTTCTTTTAATATAATGTCCTAAGCTTACAAGTGCTATGAGCAGATGCCCTTCTCAATCTGCATTAAAATCAAGTCTAAAGGCACACAAAGAAGAGCCACAGCAGAAAGTGCCTCTTCCCACTGTTTACCCAGATGAGAAATTAGCAGTTCTACAGTGTAAAATGAAGCTGAGACCTCCTGGTCGTGTTTGAGAGCACTTCTGGTTCCTACTTCAGGACTTTTCAGCCCATTGTCTGGATCAAGAGGAAAAAACTGAAGCACAGTTAAAGAGAGTGAGTCCACCTGACTGTGTGGATTTTGTCTTAATGCTTTTTACAGTCATGTGAGTTTTAGAGAGTCTCAAAATGGGCAATTCTACTGTTGCAGCAATGATATTCATCAGGAATTGCAACAGGTTTGCCTTTTCCAACTTTGGCTGTGCAAAACTGTCCCTTGTTGACAATGAAAGCATCAGAGGTCAAGAGATGCAGGAGTTTTTCATGTATCAGAGTGGAAAGTAAGTCATCAGGTCTGTTCTTCCATGGTGCCAAAAACAGCTTTGTCTTATATTTTCAAAGTTCTGGGGGCCAGCCTGTGCATTTGTCTTCCTTTTCCCTGCTACCTCCATCAACCTGGAACAGCTTAAAAAAATATCTTAACCAAAAACCCAAAACATCCCAACCAAAAAACAAACTAGAAAAACCTCCAGACCCCGGAGTCTTTTCCATGATCACCTCAATTTCATTCATTTCCACAGTTTAATTTCTTCCAAATATACAGTCCCTGCTCACTTCTCATGCACGCAGAGTTAAGTCTGGAGCAACTGTGGAAGTGCTGTAGTTCCATGGATATAATCAGACATAAGAATTCCTACATTTCATAATTACTGCCAACTCAGAATATGGGTCAGAGCCTAAAAACTGATTAGCCCCTTGAGCTTTTCGTGTCTCTTCTTGTCACAAGTGGCATGACAGGGGAAGGAGAATAAACAACCCTCCCCCTCACACTCAGCACACAGTCAGCCTGGGGCACTGAACCCTGGATGCACAGGCTGGAGCAGCACTGCCATAATTGATACACCAGCTTCCCAAATCCATCCTGTCATCCTGCTTCAGCCCTTCTCACGAGGAGCTCTTCCTTCACATCCCTCTCACACTGACCATGCCCCAAACTCTGGGAATTGCTGCTAAATGCTTGAACCAAACTTTCCTGAGTTGAAAGCCTGGTTTGCCCTCAGCATCCTGCCAATGTTTGTTTTATTACTGGAATAATCATCACAAGTAAAAGCCTACAAGAAGCAGACCTTAGGCTTGGGCATCTTTTCATTATGGATCATTTTAGACTGTTCATGTCATACTGAAGAGATGGAAATGGTTTTGCTCCCTATGAGTCTTGTATGAGAATCAATGAGTTAATGACGAGTTGTTCGACTATTGAGTCACTCTGTGTTTGGGATTTCACCTGCAGGGATGTTCATGAAAAGAATGAACATCTTTTGTATTCTGAAAAATGGTGTTCCAAAGGCCCAAGGGACTCTTTTTTAGGAAATTATCTTCAGTGTATAAAGTACAACAAACCCAATCTCTTTCCATGTAGTGAAACCTATAAATGACCAATATCAGCATTTCCACAGCAAGCAGGCCCAGTGAGGCACAGCATATGAACAGCAAAATTTTTTAGGATGCATTATGTTTCTGAAGAGAAAGTTTACTTACACAGACTCACACTTACTACATACACTAATTAAAACTTCCACTCAACACCTGACGCAAAAATCAAAATGCTGAGGAAAAAAATCAGGTCTGTTTTGTTAAGACAGAAAAAGAAAAACAGAAAATTGCCACTTGAATGAAAGTTTATGGTATTCCTTTTTTCATTTATTTTAAGTCATTGATCTCTGTAACTGCCATGACAGGAAATTATATTATTGCTTGCTGTTCATTTTCTCCTAATTATCAATGCAGTTCCATTGGACACCCCCACCTTGTCCCAGGAGGCAGAGACACAAGGAACCCAAACTGCAGCTTAGCAAAGTGAATGGCCCATCCACACTCCATGGAAATCAGGTTTGTCAGAAACAGAGCCTCAGATTGCTGCAGGTTAGTTTGCCTAAGCAGTTCCAACCCACATGGGATGAAGAGAAGATGAAAGTCAGCAGAGAATCCCCAGTTCTTCCTGTGTAAATGCATTTTGCTTCACATCTAAGGCTCACTAGGACGGGCTGGATGCAGCACAGGAGGAGGAATCAGGAAGGCAAGATGAGATTTTCCTTTCCAGCGTGTCTCATGCAGCCTCAGAAATGCTTCCTGACAGCTCCTCGTGTGTTGGAGAGGAATTCTTCGATGTGCAATCAGCAAGGGGGTCTCTGTAGATGCAGGTTGGCATATGGTATCTCAGATTTCTCAGTGACAAGTGGCATGTTATCAGAGCAACAGAGTAGCAGGGAAAAAGACGTTTTGCTAATCACTCCCTGTTGCCCACACCCTCAGGCAGAATCATATTGCTTTATGCAGATGAGCTCATAACAGTTTCTCCAATTTAGCTTTTATATAAAAAAGTGCCAGCTCCTAACGCTGTGTCAACAGGCACCCGAGGGCCTTCCACTTTACATTGCAAGTGTATTACTATTTAAAGATGAGCTTTTAGCTTAACATCATTGCTTGCCTTCAGAGTTTAATTACCACCCTCCCCATGAGGCCCAGTGAACCATCCACTCCTCCCACGGGAGCTCTGCCTGGCAATGATCTTTAACTAAATAAGTAAATGCCAAATAAGCACTTCTTAAAGATGCAGTGGCTTGTTCCCTGCCCAGCTCTGATGCTGCAGAAGCCAGGCTCCGGTTTGGATCTCCCTGGCATTAAGCCACGTTGAAATTAGAGGTCTCAGTTATAAATCTCATCTTGCTGATGTGAACTAGAAAAGGGGATTTAAAAAAAATTTTGATTTTTTTTTCCCTTCTGCTGTGCCTTGTGTTCACTTATCCCACATCATTACCTACAGACAGGCATAAATCATTGAAACAAGAGACTCTTGTACCCAGTTGGATCAACTGTGTCTCACAACATTCTATACAACCTGGATTTCCTGCAATACTCCTCCAAATTATTTTCCCACATTTCTTTCCACCACCTCTATCTGCAGAATTAGAATATTTGTACTGTGAAGTAATTAATTCCTTTGAAAAAAATATCCAAAACTTATAATGGGTCAACACAGATGCACTTAATTCTGTAACAATTCAAGCTACTGGGCCAGACAGAGGCTAAAGACTCAACAGTGTCCACAGAAAGAGCAATTTAAACAGACTTTTTTCAGATAAAGGAGACAAAAAATTGGCACAACCAGGTGTGGTTTCAGAAATATGAGAGTATCACAAAGCAGTTACAGTAAAGATGATCCCAGAT
Source organism: Erithacus rubecula (assembly GCF_903797595.1). Taxonomy (NCBI): domain Eukaryota; kingdom Metazoa; phylum Chordata; class Aves; order Passeriformes; family Muscicapidae; genus Erithacus; species Erithacus rubecula. The sequence continues at coordinate 108,784,148 of NC_136658.1, read as the reverse complement.
CTTAGAACCCTGTAGCCAAATAATACCAATCTGTCTTTCAGGGCAGCATCCACAGCTCTGACTGAGCTGGAAAGGAGCAGAGCAGGGATCTGCTCACCTGATTTCTCTGCTAACAGGAAAATTCCCCACTTTGGGCAGATCCCACCAGGGCAATAATCACATCACCAGACATGGGCTGTGCTTTCTGAGGCACTGTCCAGCACACATTGCAAATGATCATAAAATCACATTGTGAATGTGCCTCTTGGAGCTGTCCCTGGCTTGAGAAACAACATTCAGGCCAGAGTGGCTTTAAAGAACAATGGGTCTGAAATTAAAATTAGGCTTTCCATCATATAATTATATAAACATAAAGGGTTTGATTTGGTTTTTTGTTGTTGTTATTTTTTTGCAAAGGTACAAGAAATCCCTTTCCTCCTCTGTGTTTTAGAATACAAAGTCTCTACTCATAATGTTCTGGAACAAAAAAAAAAAGCGCTTCTGTTTAACCTAGAGAGGGAAAAATACTGTTTTGTTTGAGCATGAGATTAGAAAAACATGCAAGCATTAAGTAAAGGGAGTGCACAACATCACCATCTTCAGAAAAGAGCAGAAAGCTGCAGTTTCTTGCAGGCTCCCTATGAATTATGGATGTGGCAGCAGGCCTCTGGCAACATTTTGCTATAATGTTAATTTTTCTCTTTTTTGATTTTCTGTTATTTGTATTTATAAGGAAAGCTGTCAAGCATCAAAACCCAGGAATGTTCTTAAAATATTTACTTGGTCTCTGAAGGTGTGAACTGCAGTTGAATGAAACCAATGCTTCCTCATCTTTAAGCTCTTGTTTTTATATTGTTTTCCTCACCAGGGTACCTGAATGTTTCACAAACATGACCACTCCTTCCTTTGAAAACTAACTGAAATGAAAACTGAGCACACATTTCTCCACCTGTGCATGTTGCAGGGTTTGTTTAGTTACTGTGGCAAAGCCAAGCCCAGTAAATTATTTTTTAAATTCATTTTTTCTTTGCCTTAGACAGAATAATTCCAAATAATTGAAATGGACATGGCTACAATTTCTGTATGCCTTTTAAGCTCTAAATGTGTTGATTTACAGGAATTTTGTCTGAACACTGACTTGGCCCATTTCTTTGAGAAGATCCTTCAGTGGCAGATTTGGAGAATGGCACAACAGGGGCTGTGCTGCCAGAACCCTTCTTTGAACCAGGCTGCAAATACTGACAAATATATCCAGGTGCAGGGATCCTGGGCTCAGATCAGCCATTGCTTCTCCCCTTCATGATATTCATATTTTCAATAAAAAATAAAATAAAAGCAGTTGTCACTTTGGACTTCTTTTTGATTCTATTCCCAGTGCATTAATTTCTGTGGGGTTTCTCTCTGGTGGTTTACCTGTGGCTGAAATAAATGGTTCTTAAAGCCTGCACTCATCATTTCAAGGGAACAGGATCAGAGTGAGAGGCTGGAAAAAATGCTGGAAGTGAGGAATGAATTGACTCCTGTGGAGATAGAAGGGACAATCACTTTAGAACCAGGGATAGGTGACTTCCCTCACTTTGCACGTGTTCAGACCTGGAGCTGAGGCACAGACAGGAGCAGCAGGAATGCCCAAAGCACCAGGCAAGCCAGGAGGAGATCTTGAACCAGCAATCCTAAAGACTGCCACAATGGATGCCTGATGCAGGGCACCAATGGAAATTCACATATTTTCTGGCTTTTAAGCTGCTGTCAGTGTGGAGAGATGCCAGGAGAGGGCAGAGAGCAGGGATCCCCCAGCACAGCTTGCCCAAAATGGTCTTGGCTGTTCCCTCTGCTGACTCCTTCCCTAAGCTCCTCTCATCCAGGACCTGGGGGATAATTGTGTTTTACATGTTATTAAATCACTGATGTCAGAGAACTTAGAAAAGCACCACAAAATTTCTCTTATATCAATGCTGCAAGTTAACAGAGAAAAGTAAATTCACATCAAATACTCCCTTAAATTTTGATGTCCAAGCATTAAAGAATAGAACCTTCAATTAATAATAAACATTACTGTCTTTAGCTTAGAAAGTATTTTTTGCTTCATCAGAAAAGAGAGCCTTCAACACCTCTACTAAAGGGCACCAATTTTTTTTTGAACAGGAGAACTAATTCAGCATCAGCTTTTACTATCTTAGGTAGTTTATACCTTCTCATCAGGCCCAAGCAAAATACCAGCTCAGCTGCAAATAAAGACCAAGCCACAGGCATTTTTTGGAAAAGTCTGAAGGGGGACAGGACTGTCTACAGTTAGAGGAATGAATAAGTACTATAGAAGTGCTATAGTTTATAGAAGTGGACTTATTTTACCAGCTTAGAATGTCTAATTCATAAACTCATGGCAAAGTGGGTTTTTGAATCCTACCACAATTTCCCATCCTGCTTTGACTCTGTTAAAGGTGTTTTACAGTCTTTCAACTTCTACATTTGCTCATGTCTGTGTTTTCAGAACAGAAAGACAGAACTTCCTAAAATGATGTTGGCAAGTGACTCATTCTGGGAGTCTTCAGCTATTTTCTCCACATTAAATAATCATACTGAAGAGTTTCCCACATGTTACCCAAATCCTTGACAATGCTATTCCAGCTGTAAAATCAAACCTCCCTTGTGTCACAAGACCCTTCTTTGCATGGTTAAATGAAAGCAGCAAGTTCTGCCATAAGCAGCACAGACTGAAGAGCTGGATGCTGCTACAGAGCCCTCCCACAGATTCATTCCTGCTCTAAATATGATAATAGTATTATTTCATGCACATACTGTAATCACTGAAATATGTCAGTGATCTGTTAACTAGCATTAAATATCAGATAAAACCAGATTTCTTATGTTTCAGACATGGATTACTGGTAAAATCCAACCCGGAAATTGAAGCAATCCTAAGCATCTTTCTTTTTCTTTTCTTTTTTTTTTTTGTATCAACATTTCAACTCCAAACCATCTGTACTTAATTGTAAGACAACAAATTGTCTAGAAACCAGCGAGGATTAAGAGGACAAAGCTTCTTATGGACTGTTTTTATTGGAGAAATTTAAAGACTTCTAAGATCACAGCACTTCTGTGCTTGTTTTATTTTGGTCGAGCCCTTGTACTTATCTTCCAAAATGGAAATACATAGAGTACGTTGATCACTGCCACAGCAGCAGTAAAGAGGTTTATCAGGGTCTTAAACTTAGATGAGAAATCCACTGATAGCTTAAGAGCTGGCTGACATTTACCCCTAAAGTTCATGCAGGGCAAGCTGCTGAGCTCCAGTGCTCCAGTGACTCCCAGAACTGGAGGAACTGGGCCAGTGGAGTAGGGTGGGAGACATTGTGCTTGTCATGCTTTTCATGTTGCAGAGAAAATAACTTTATTTATGTGGAGTGAGGGACAGAGATTTGGCTGCTGCTGAGTGGAAGGGAGAAAGGGAAGAGTTTCACCAAAAGGGTCACCCAAGAGTCTTTGGTGTGGATGGAGCCACGTCCATCTCTTCCTGAGGGACAACTTCAGTGTCCTGAGCACCTCCAAAAGGTTTTGGAATGTTGTGCTCATTCAGCTGTGCTTGCACTCTTTTCCATTTATTCCCTTTGCCAGCCGTGATTTGTTTCAATCACTGGCTAAAAAGTAATATTGTGCAATTAAATAACAATTCATGAGATGAAGAACCAGCATCGACCTGTCCAAGTCAGCACTTTGCCCACCTGCCAACTGCAGCTCTCTTCATTAAAGCAGCACTTGGTGCATCTCCCAAAGAAATCCATATCTGCAGAAGGGAAAAACCTGCACATCTGCCAACAAAAATTTCCTTTTCATTGTCTTTAAGCACCTCTTTCTTTTATTCTCTTAGATCCTTTAGAAAAGAAATTAAAAAAAAACAAAAAACGGAAAATAAAAATTCAAGCTTTCTCTAAAACACATGAAAAACTGAAAAAATCTCTTAGTGGTATGTCTCCTGGGACTTCTTATGCACTCAATGAAATGCTTTAAAACAACTAGTAAAATATTTAAAGTTGAGTGAGATGGTACAACTAATAATCTACTTGTTAAAATAAACATGCACATTTTTAAATAGAGTAATAAAGAATTGTCTGCCTGGCACACAGACAGCTCTAAATGGTTTCTACATCTTTGAAAAACTGGATGATATTGGCTGAATCCAAGATAAAAGTTTGCCTTCAACATATTCTTTTAAGGGTAATTTTTTTGTTTTTAACACTAAAAGGTCAAACCTTATCTAGGACAGTCAATAAACAACATCATTTCTACATTTTGTCAGTTAGAAGATATATTTAAGATCATTATGTTCGAGGTTCATGCAAATGAAGATTACATCCTTTGTCCCCTCCTCAATTTTTTTTATTACCAGTTGTTGTTAACATTCCTATTTTCATTTTAATCAGTTGATTTTCAATAAATTAGCAAAAAATAGAGAAGAACCATGTCTTCATTTTTTAATTTTTTGAAGGAAAATTAACTCTACATCCTTACACTTAAATGTTATTTTACTTATAATTTAAGGCGATGACAGAATGAGAAGTTACAGGGATCCAGTCTCATGTATCCGTCAGTATTGAGATGAAGATTATTTCAGAATTAGTGCTGTCCTTAAGCCCACTGCTTTACTGGCTTTGCCAGCTCATAAATCCAATTAAGGCTCCAGGCTGCATTTTAAAAGCTGAAGAGTCAATGTGTAAACCCACAAACAGCACGTCCTCGAGGGCAAATGCCTGTGGCCTCATAACCTCCTTGTCTCAAATGAAGCTTTTAATTTGATTTTTTATCCTCTTTTATATCTACAGACATGCCTAGCTGTTCTTAGAAGTAATCTTTTAAGGGCAAATTCATATAGATGTGCTAAAAAAGTGCATTATGTCCATACCTCCTGGGCAAGATGGGACTTCTGAATGGGACATTTCAGTAGAATTGTTTCAATATTTTAAATCCTAATTTTATGCTTCCAGCCTTTTAAGCAAGATTCTATTCCATCATTAATAGAGAAGATGATAATTTTCTATCTAGGAGCATTTTCAAGAAAAAAAATTGAAATTGTGTTTGTTTAGAAGTAAAAACAAACCAAAAGGATACTCCAAACTCTGTAGGTTATTTATTCTAAAAATTTATTTCATTTTTTTGTGTCTGCTACACATTGTAACACAATGAAACAGTTAATAATACAAAGTAACTTTTATTCAGCTTTTTTTTTTAGTGCTTATTATTTGTTCTACTGTGTAACTCTAACTGAGCTTCTCTAATTCTAGTTTGGCAAAATTTGGTCAAAATGAACAATTGTTTTATCTATTTCATAGAATTTTTTAAAATTTTAATAAATTTCTTTATAATTTTAAATTAAAAGACAGACTGTTTGTAGGGGTTAGTGTAAAAAAAAAAAAATTTTGATTTCTGCTTAATAAAACTCAGCTCACATAAACCCACACAGAAACTTCACTCTTGTCCATATTTTAAGGCTTATTCTACACAGACCATCCTAAATAATGTTATCATTGCCATATGTGCACATCATACTTCTGTCAATGAAATTATTGCAACAGGGGGAAGAGAAAATAAAAAATTAAAGGAAAAAAATGTGAAAGCCCCAACACCAAACTGAGTTTGCCTCCCAACCTCTGATTACTGAGATTACTCTTGATTTCTGATGAGAAGCATCTAAAAATACCAGAGAATGCAGTCTTGCACATCTGCTCATTATGATTAAGGATATTCCAGATTTTCTAGATTGCCTAAAGTGGGTCAGAAGCTTCAGGAATAACTAGTAAATCCCAATTTCTTCTCTAGAATTCAGTGCAGATGCACTAAAAAATCCTCATTTATGTCCAGGACTGCTGGATATCCCCAAAATTCAGATAAACATCAACTTCCCATCAAAGAGTTGCAGAATAGCAGAGACTCTAAACCAGAAATCTCACTGAGGGGGAAAAAAAAAATCACCTAAACCTCCCAGAACTTCTATTCATTGAAGCTCCTCAAAATGAAAGATTTGCTCAAATTTTCTACAGAAAAAAAAAAATAAACAAACCAGCTAAAATTAAGTCAAGTCAAATTAACCATTCTTGTCAAAGCAAAGTGCTTTGTCCAGGGCACATTTGAGCTGCTCTGGGATAATTCAGGGTTTTTCATGACCTTTTTTTCCCCTTCCAAATCAGGACCTGCAGTCCTGGATGTTTCCCAGGATGAGCCAGGCTCACTCATGGCCAATGTTTCCCTCCTGCCTTATCCAAGAGAGGAAATTTGTTCCTCCAAGACAGATGTGACACTCCAAAAGGGTTAAACTATGGCAGTTAAATCTTGTAATAACTAACTATTGTCATAATTTTATAATCTCTGTAATTCCTAGCTCTGCCAGCCAGATCCTGTTCTGTTTTCTGCCATACAAAGACACACAGATATTTGAGGTCATTAAATGACTGATCCTGTAGATTCAAGGAAATAAAGCCACTATTTATATGTGGAAGGGTAAAAGCACAGAATTCATGAAAATATACAAATCTGTGAAGTTTGAAACAAACAGGGAAATATTTGTTATGGTTAAAATATTTCATAGCAATGAAAGCTTTTCTGGTATTGTTCAAGAGCACCATAATATAATGAAGTTAATTTAATTAATAGATTGTATAATATTCTTTCTAACCCTATCCATCAGGCTGTTAAATTCAATGGAATTAAGTTGATCTTTATAAAAACTAAGAGATGATGTCTCTTTCTGATTAGAAACATGTAAAATAACTCTAGAAAAAAGGTCAAAAAGCAAAACAAATGCTACAACAGAACATACAAGTCATCTTTTTAAGAATAATAAAGAAATTACCTGGTTGTACTACAACTCCAATGTAAACACCATCCTCAGCAGCTGCGATTAGCTCCTAATCTGAATTCATAATCCCTAAAAAACAGCTGGGATTTTTTTCATAAGCCAAAACTCATATTTTTCTATCATCTTTGGCCTCACAAAAAAAAAAAAAAAAAAAAAAAAAAAAAAAAAAAAAAAAAAAAGCCAGATTTGTAAAAGTCATCATTATCTCCTTGGCCTAAAACAATCAACCTAAGCATAAAACTATCAGCATGGGGGAAGCTGAACCTGGATGTAATGCACCTGTCCCCTAAATTGGCTCCCTGCTGGATATTATGTCCAGTGTAAGAGTTCATTTTGGACTTCATGATGGGAATTTGGCACAGCTGGGATCCCTAAAAGGCTTCCAAAATTTGAGGGCTGCCTTTGCTTCTGTGGCACTGAGGATTATCAGAGTGCTCTCATCTGGGAAACTTTTAATTGCATTTTGTCAAGACACTGAAATGTGTTAATACAGATTTCAAGTTATAGAATGTTGGCATTAATTGATCCAGCAAATTAGGAAGTCACCTTTTAATTTAATTCCTTTCTTCTTTCTGTTTGGGATGTGTTTTGGTGATCCTTCCTTCATTTTTTTAGGAGATACCTTACACTTAGGTTAGTTTCTCCTCAGTTTAGGAACTTCTATCATTTCCCGACAACTTCTATTTCCTCCAGTTGTTTCTTCTCCTTGAAACTCTTCCTTTCCCCACCAGCTTGTTCTGGCCTTACCTCTGACTTTGTTTTTCCCCTTCTCTGTTTTTCCCAAATAATCTTTTACATTTCTTTTCAGCTCTTCTCCCTTGTATCCTGCATTTTCTTCCATTGCACTGAGTTCCCTCCCCCACACATATTTACTCACAGCTCTGCTCCCAACAGCTCTCTCTGCCTCCCCCTGACCCTGCCACATCTGTCAAACAAAATATATCATATTCCCTGGATGGGATATGGATCTCTGGGGATATAAATCTCTGAGCAGTGCTGCTGTGTTGCCCTCAGGAGCTGCTGATTACTGAGGTGGGGAGAAGAGGAATGGCTGTTCCTCCCCATTCCTCTCCATCCACCCACGGGGGAATTCGTGGAACCAAAGGGATTGTTAATGATTCCTTCCAAAATGGAAGGAGAGCAACCTAAATAACAGGACTAAGGGACACCAGGGCACAGACCTCTCTTTGTTTTTTCTGAGAGGAGACCGAGGGCAGCCAAAAAATGACATCAGGAGCTGGGCCAGCTGAATATCCTGAAGGAAGGCCAAAATCCCTGTGGAATGCTTGTCCCATCAACACCAGTCTAGGACGACACTGCAGGCACAGAAAACACCAGCAAAATGGTTCAGACTGAAGTCTTTCAACTGGATTGCCTCAGAGATCCCCCTCAAAAGCAGGAAAATCTAGGGCGAGATCCACCTCATCCAGATTTTTTAGGTGGTCAGGTGGGCACCATGTAATCAATGGAGGGAGTAGGACCTTTCCAGAAGGAATGTTATGCTTTTCCAAGGAATATGCCTTTGATCAGGGAGGTGAAATTAGTAAATATTTCTATAATTCATCTGAGAGGAGACTAACACAGCTCTTTTTGGAGAAGATGGAGCCTTTCCATGACAGACAGGCAGCCACTTCCTTCCCTGTCCCACTCCCCCAGTGCAGCAAGCACTCCTCTCTTCCAACATTTCCAAGGAAAGCAGAAATTGGTTTTCCAAGGTGGGAAAACATAGTATAGAAAGCACTATAATAACTTTATACATTATTTTTACACAATTAACCTTCAGGCCATGACAGTGAGGACTCTCTGAGCTCAGTTTGAAGTGCTGAGAGCCCTACAAGGACTTGGAGGGAGGGGCAGCTCTGCCTGGCCATGTTTTAACTGAGTCCTTAAAGAACACAGTGTTCAGAGTCTCAGCAATATGGTTTTATGGAATCTGAATTGACACATTATGTAGAAATCTGATTTAGCAGTGGTCATAACTGCTCCAGGAAAGTGGTTTCTGTGCTGCAATAAACCAGGTTTATTGAATAGTTGTCTGGTAATCAGCCTGCAGTATGATTATTATTATTTACTATCACCTGATTTCACCCTTTGTTTAGTAATGGCTGAGGTTATTCATCATTCCCTGACAAATTAAATTGCCAAAAGACTTTCATCCGTCTTTCACAGGAAAATTATTTCCTAAAATATTTTGAGAAGCATTGCTCTTTCATGTGCACACACATTTATTTATGCACACACACGGGGGCTTTATGTTTTATTTCAGAAGACATCACAGCAAGATAAAGGCTTGGCTGCTAAGGCTGCTGTGGTCTAGCTGCTCTAGTCAGTTCTTCTCTGTTAATTCTGGTGCCTACAGTTGTTTTGTTTCATAATTCACCACGTGAGTGCCTGCTGGAAGCAATTTTAATACCTGATTGCTCTTGGCTCCCAGTGAAGGAATGTCCTTCATCAGGGACAACAAGATGGGGTTGGTGAGAATTTATGAAGCAATGGCTGGATGTGACTACTGGGTAGAAATCACTTTTATTATGTGCATAAAATCATGTTTGGATTAAAGGACAACTGCATTTCTCAAGATGACAACCTATCCAACACCTTAGACATGAAAAGAAAGCCTGCAGTTTGGGGCTTGATTTCAGTGACTTTTATGGAGGTTTTCACTTTGACTGACCTGAGAATTTTAGGGATAACTTGAACACAATGGGTATTCAGTTTTCCTGTCTCATAAAAAAGGTAGAGTTGGTGAAAATAATTTCTGTAAAATAAACATTGAAACCTACTTAGGTGCTGGAGTTAAGAATCAAAAATAACTCAGAGTCACAGGAATTTTATTGATGACTTTCTTTCCATCACATTGATAATCAAGGTAGTCCCAAAGGTGTCATTATTACAGCTTTTAATAAAGATAGATGATATATTTTTTTTTTTAAATGTGTGCTTGTGGTAATTAAAACACCTTGCTGCCCTAAGGTATGGTTTGATTCATCAGAACCTGATTGAAGCATCCTAAAATAACTCTCAACTATTACAATTCTTGTGCTTGTTGCTGTGTGAACAAACCACAGGGGTTTTCCTGTGATTATTTAATAATAATATTGTGAAGAATAGAGAGGAATATAAGGGGAATAGTGAGGAAAATAACAATGTAGACTCACCATGAAAGAACTTTCACAGAGATAAAGAATTTGGGGAATTTTTAAGGAAAAACACAATCTCATCAGCAATGAGGGAGAAAAAAAGAGATGACCTGGAAGCTGAAAATGTTGTTACCACCCCTCTCCCACACTTATCAAAAGCCATTTCTGCCTTCCACTTCCTCTGTTGGTAGATCTAGTTCACTAAGGCCTCCCCATCAGATGTTCTCCCTGCTGAATGTCACATCCCAAAGAAAATTCTAAGTCAACCCTTTTTTATTATTGCTTGAAAGGAAAAGTTAATATTCAGAGTCTTATCATGCAAAGCTGATCACACAGAGCTGACCATATCCTCCTGTAAAGTGAGAGGAGAGATCAGGTGAGAGAATAAACCTAAGATCTAGAAATAATTCAGGAAATAATTTCATTATTAACATCTTATCAATGATACAAGAAAAAGAGTTAATCTCCAAAACTGTTCATTTTCCATGATGGCAGAATTGGCATTTGGTCATCTCTGGGACCTGCATCTTCTCTGTTCTTGCTTTATTGCCAGTTTTGGCTGAACAGCCTTTCACCACATAATGAAAAACTTATTTTTGCTAAAGCACCCAGATGTTCTAAAGAAATTGTGTCAGGTGGAGTCTGACTTGGGGAAAATTTGAAGTGTAAGATGAACTTAAACATTTACTGAAGACAAGAACAACAAACTGCATTCTGAGAACATTAGAGCTGCTGCAGCTGTTTCACAGTCCTACCAATGAGTGCTTTTCTTCCCCACACAGGTGTTTTTTGTCCTTCTCTAAACATCTGAAGGACTTCAAAAAAGGAAAGAAAAATTTGAAAAGAAAAATTTTGTCTGCTAGCTCAAAATGCCCACCTGAAAACTCAAACTGTTCTTAGGAAAGCACTGGGAACAGAGAGGAGAAGAACAAAGTACCATGTTTTTTGTGGAGATGGCAAAGATGCAGTTAAATAAGATTAAAACATTTCTGGAATTACCAAAAGTAAATGTTCAAGGCACCTAGAGCTCCTAAATCTCTCCTGCAGTTTCAGCAGTGCCAAGATTTCACTGGAGAGCATTGTCTGTATCAGAACTGCACAATCCTCCCTCCACAACTGCTCATGAGATGTGTTTTAGGACAGGCAGAGAGGTTGGGATCTGTCTAAGAGGCATCAGTGTTTTTTTGTTTATGGGCTTCCTTGTCTTCTCATTGATGCTGTTTACAAATAGCTCCAAAGAAATAAATTAAATTAGTCCAGTGTAAAAAGAAACCAGGGAGAACAAAATTATGCCAGCTGGTCTTTGCCTTATGTTCTTCTTCTATTAGACCTGAGGTTTTTGAACCCAAAACTTCATACCATAATTATTCAATTGAGGTCTTAGAACAGATTTTGTGCTGATTTTATTTAGACACAGTCAAGAAAAAATTTCTTGACTGCTTTTTTCCAGCTCTCATTAAAAAAAAAAAAAAAAAAAAAAAAAAAAAATACAGTAAAATTCCTTATCGCAGATAATCAGGCACCTTCTGCTCCTGGCAGGTATTATACTTTCATCCTGTGCTCCTGCTCTTTCCCTCCCAGACTTTATTTCTAGGAATTTAGATATCACTTAACTGTAATTTCCTTACCTAAATACTGTTATTTCTGTTTATTTAAATAAGACTTTAGTCGAATATTAATATTATTGTACATTTTCCTCCTTTCTCCAGTATATAACCCCTCACAGGCTGAGTGCTTTAGACTCACTGATTTCTTGGAAAATTTGAAAATTCCCAAGAGAAATTCAAAAGGATTTCTATTCCTCCCATATAACTTGACTTTTCTTCCTTCTGCAGGTATTTGGCTTTGGAAATCCAAATAAGAACATGGAAAAGTGGAATATGGTGGGGACATGTATAAAATTGGATTTTCATTCCTTGTTGATCCTCTACAGGCAACACAAAGGAAACTGATGGAATACAACCAGGAAGCTGAAACTGGACAAGAAATCAGAGTTGCAAAACTTCAGGTGAACTTCTAATGGATTTACTATTCAAGATGGAAAATAGTACAGCTAGTAACTGTAAGGATCTATTGAATTTAAAGTTAAACTAGATTGAAGAGGATATTGAAGCATAATTTTTGCTTTGTTTTCTGCCTAGTGGTAAAGGTATAAAATTAAGTCAATCAGACAAAAGGTCTATTTATATATAAAATGGCTGAGGTACATTTCTATTCACTTATTCATTTAAATAAATAAAAAATTGCATGAGAACAAGTAAACAACTTCAAAAAATACCAACCTGTATCTCATCAGTATTTTTGAAAATGAAACATCGTAAGAAAATCAAAAGAAAACAGACTGTTTAAAAAACAACTCCAGGGATGCACGTGTACAGTGCTCCTGTGAGAACAGCAGCTGTTAAACTCTGATTGAATTCCCCTAAGATTAATTTATTCAATAAGTGTACCAAAGGTTTTAATAAAGCAGGAGTTCTGTGAAGCAAATATCTTTTAATTCTTCTTTTACAGCTCTATTTATTGCAAAGCAACTCTCAGCATTTCCAAAATTGTATAAGCTGTATCCAGTCTCCCTCTCCTCAATCTGAGGAATCTGCAGTAATCCTGTCTCTTTTTTTTTTTACTTTAATTTATGATGCTGGAGCTTTATTGAGCATATAACACAAGGAAAAATATCTGCATCCTAAAATTACAGTGCACCTGGCAGTAATAACCCAGCAAATATGAATTTCCCCTCTGCTTATTTGACAGTGTGGCCAGTTTTAATTCTCTGGTTTTGTAATGAAGGAAGAAAGCTGCTGGTTTTGCCAAAGTAACAAGGAATTTGGGAATGCATTCCTTATCTCACCTTATCTGGCAAGTGGAGAAGAGAATCAAAATGTGACAATACCAAAAAATAGAGACACTTTTTCAGTTTTGCATCAGCTTTGACTTAAATAGTGAATTAATTCTTGTGTGTATTCCTTGTCATTCCACATGAAGATACTTCTTGAAGTGCTTAATTAGCTAAAACATCTAAAACCAACAGTATTTTACCCTTTTCATTTATTAATGAAACTATTTTCAGTTTAATCTTTATTTTTCCTCTGGCATACTTGCTCATATGAAGTGATTGATTCTTATTCTGTAGGATATACTTCTGTATTTGTAGATTTCTAGAATATGGTGATCTTTCTTTGATCTTTTTTCTTTTTCCTTTTGATCTTTTTTCCCCACCAGTAAAAAAACTACTCCTCTCTACTCCATTTTTTCACCATATAAGACTTCAAAAAAATCCCTTTTCTGTTTTGCTTTCTTTATTTCTTGCCTGCTTTATCTCTTGTTTTCACAACAGAACTTCATAAAATTACTTTGTTAATTTTTTAAAACTTTTTCTTTAACTTTTGTAGTAACACAAATGACCAAACCGCAGTATTTGAGATTAGTATTTCCAGAAATGCTCCCTATACTCATTCATTTAATCACAGGGTGATTTGGACTGGAAAGAATCTTAAAGATCATCTCATTCCAGCCCCTGCCATGCACCTTCCACTATCCCAGGTGACACCAAGCCCCATCCAACCTGGCCTTGGACACTTCCAAGGATCCAGAGCCATCCACAACTTATTTTTAAATAATCTGAGCACTTGAAACTCTCTTTTAAATCTGCCAAAATAATATTTTCTTTCCCACATTTTGACTTAGAATTTCGCCAGATTTTTTTTTTCTTCTAATGCCAGTTAGTTCTCAAGGTGATTATTTTCAAAACTGTTTTCACAGTATTTAGTGGTAGTATTTTGTAGTCTTTAGTACTGGTATTTAATTAGTACTTAAATACTATGCCCATAGTGTTTAAATATTTCAAATACTATTCTCACAACATTTAAAGGGAATAGAGATGAGGAACAGGGATCTCCAGTCCAACCTCATACTCAAAGCAAGGCCAGCTCTGAGATACATTGACCCAGCTGGGACTTGAAAACCACCAAGGATGGAGCCAGGAAAAGGAGAAAACCACCAAGGAGGGAGACAGGACAAGAGAAAACAATCAAGGATGGAGATAAGACAAGAGAAAACCACCAAGGATTGAGACGGGGAACAGAAATCCATCAAGGATGGAGATAGGACAAGGAGAAAACCACCAAGGATGGAGACAGAAAAAGGAGAAAACCAACAAGGATGGAGTTAGGAAAAAGGGAAAATCACCAAGGGTGGAGACAACACAAGAGAAAACAACCAAGGATGGAGATAAGAGAAAATCATCAAGGATGGAGATAAGACAAGAGAAAACCATCAAGGATGGAGACAGGACAAACTCTCTGGATAATCCACACCAACATCCTGCTGTTCTCGTGGGGGGAAAGCTGTTCCTTGACACCCAAGCTCATTTCTTCATTTTGCTCATCCTCCTGTCCAAGAGGGACCTGCTGCAGGACCTGCAGTGCCAGGATGTGATGCGACCTTGTGTCCAGCTCCTTATCCCAACTCCCAGGGCTTTTCCCACTTTTCCCACTGCCCAGTCAGGCCCTGCCAAGGCCTTGGTCCATCCCAGTGCCAGGGAGAAGGAGGTGGGTTGGTGTGGATGGAAATCAGGAAGCTCCTACATGCCAGAGACAGCAGAACTGTGCAGATACTGCTCCTGCAAATGAGGCAGCAAATCAGAAATCTGCCCTTCAAACACACACACACACAGGTTCCAATCTTATTTATCATTAATTTCAATAAAAATCATTTTAAAAAATATTAAAATCCAGTCAGCAGTGCTGTGATTTCTCAGCTTTCTGCCTCCACCCTTAAAGAAATAGATGAGGCAGAAGAGATGCCAGAACGTGGCATCTTTAGGATTTGCCACTGGGCTCCAGCCCCACGCTGAGGCAGAGTGAAGCTGGATAATCAGGGTGTTTTCCAGCCTGGAAGAGCTCTGTTATCAGCCTCATGCAGGCTCTGACCCCCAAAGGCTGCCTATTGTGCAGCAGCCCAGCAGCATCTGGGGCTGCCAGCAAGGACAATGGATTGACCTGCTCAGCCTTTGTAAATTGAAGCTGCCTGGGAAAATTAAAAAAATTAAAAAAAATTTAAAAAAAGGAAAAAAAGAGAAGAAAAGAAAAAAAAAAGCGAGAAAAAACCAACCCAACAAAACCACCCAACCCAGGTTTAACAGCATTAGCGTGTGGAAGAAAAAAGAAATACAAATATCAGGAATCTTCAACTGTCACTGCAAAAGTCACATGCCTGCAATGAGTCTGATGTAAAGAGCAAAGAATGTTTCAGGACAAAACAATGGATTGTGTTTAGCCAATTAAGGGTGCTACAGGTTTAAATCATGTTTTATTTTCAAATAAATAAAAGGTGAGACAATAAACTGCAGAAACATTGGAGTGAAACTGAGTTATTGCAATGAATATGCAGCAAAATGCAAATATAAGGGAATATCTAAATCAGGATATATAAAAAAATGGGAAATTAGTTATAGATTTTCAAGGCTACCAGTAAAAAATGGTGAAAAGCAGACAAAAAGCACTGATCACAAAAATATTTGCTTCACACAAGGACATTTTCATTACAGGATTTCTGGAATGTTCTGACTGCTAAAGAGGTTAAAAGATTAGTGACACCAGGAAAATTTCAGTAACATTGAAGTTAAATATTTTCCACTATGGATTATCCATCCACATTGGGTTTGCAATAAGGTGTGTGTTTATACTTTTCTAACACAACCCCCATTAGTGATAATTAGATATATACAGAAAGCAGATTACACAAAAGACATAATGTATGAGCACTGATTTAATTTCTTCCCAGAAAGAATTTCAAAGGTACATATACCTCCTATTTTTCATATTTAATGATACATTGCATTGTGGTGACAAACTGGTATTTCGGCCTTATTAAATTAATCAGTAAATAAATACAAATATACCATTCCTATGTAGAGGTGAATTCATCCTTGCACAAGGAAAACTCCTGTGCAGTGCTCAGTGATCCAGTGCCTCCTAAACAGAAATTGAGCTTTTAAGATTGGAGAATTCAGCTGAAAAGTCTTAGCAGAAAAATACATATCTATAGGGGTGTTCCCACCCCTGGCAGTGTCCAAGGCCAGGCTGGATGGGGCTTGGAGCACCCTGGGACAGTGGAAGGTGTCTCTGCAGGGCTGGCACTGGATGAGCTTTAAGGTCCTTTCCAACCCAAACCATTCCATTATTTGCAAACATAGAGACATTATTGACAACAATGCCCAGTAAATGACAGAAAACACAATTTGCCTTTAAATCACTCATGTCTTCATATTTAGAAGGGCCTGACATGGAATTATAGTTGGAAAGGAATCTTTCTGGCCTGTGACAGATGTATAATTTCTTTATCAACTTTTGTTACAAATACCACAGGAAAATATCTTGATTAATGGAAGCAAAGTTCCCCCTCAAATGTAAATATTTCATTTCTCTAATTAGTACAGCACATCCTGCAGATTTCATAGCAACGGAAGGAAATATACCCAACACCACAGCCCAAACCACTCCTTCAGGTAAAAGTTCCTGCTGGCCAAAATTTATAACCCTTCCCAGACCCTTTTGCACCATGGAGTTGTTGATTTTGGAAAAAAATTGAGAGTCATGTCCTGCATAAAGTGCAACTAGAGCAGTGACTTGGCATTTGAATCATCCTTTCTAAACCTCATGTGGAGTATTTGCAGTTAACAGACAAAAAATATCCCTATGTAATAACTACATTGCAAAATCAACTTTCAAAAAGCCTCTCACTTTCATTTAAGCAACAGCATGCACTGATTCAAAGATATTCAGGGTGTTATTTCTCATTCAAACAAGAAAAATGGTCCTTGCTGTGGACCTTCAAGTACAATTCACTATTCCACTGTAAACACAGGCAAAAACAAAAGGAAGAAAACCACAGTTCAGGTTTTTATGTTTCATACTGGTAATTACTTGATTCTGTATGCCAGAATTTATAATCATGCATTTATCTTTCTTTCTGGGGCTCACCTGGGTAATTACATTAGAAAGTAGTGACTGTGGTTTCAGAATAAGATGAGGATCAATTTTTGACAGGTCACCATTGGAGACAATTAAAAGCAGCTGCTTGTAGCAGTTGGGATTACACCAGTGTGCTGGTTTAATGCAAACTATGCAATCAATCTGGAGCACAAGGATCTTTTGAGGACTGAATTAATGTTTGATTGAATGAACTCAGGCATTTTACAAGCCAGAGTAAGCAAAGTGCTCAGAGCCATCACACAAATACTAATTTGAATAACAGCAAGGATGTCAGCACAAAAGCTGAAATAAGGAGCCTTGTTGGAAGCAAAGGGAGCCATGGTTTTATTCAGCTCACATTGAACTCCCCTCTTTTAAACAAAAAAATTCTTATTGTAAATGGTGACAGAGAGAAGATGGGGCAGTGCCTCACAACTCAGAGTGCTCAGACCTTTTCTAGACTGAGAAACCTTCAGATATCCAGGGAGGTTTGCAGTGCCCATCCCTGCAGGTGTCACCTGGGGATGGCACTCAGAGCTCTGGGCTGGGACAAGGTGGGGATGGGCACAGCTGGGACTGCCTGGGCTGGGAGGACTTTCCCAACCTCAGTAATTCTGAGATTCTGTGATTTGATTTCAATTCAAGCCACATCACCTAACACTAATAAAGGATTTCTGCTTTGAGGAAGGAGATTGCAGTGCTTTAGGCAGAGCTGGATGTGTATTGATGTGCTAATCTGTTGTCCTCACCTTTGGATTCACTGTAATTTGCCCTCTCCTATAGCAGAGAGAGAGACAAGGAAGCATGCTATTCAGACTCCAAATATCTTGTATATTCTCTAAACAAAATTAGCTGGCTATGGCATTTTATGCAAGGGCATCCATTCTATTTGCCCAAAATAATGAAAAATCAAGAATCCATTTTAATTCTTCTTCTGAGCACCTGATGCCTGAAGCATCCAGCAAGAGGCATAAGAGATCCTGCAAAAATGTGTCAAAAATGCCCTTTTTATAGCTCCTGCTTATCAAAACCTCAATCCTTATATTCCCAAAGCAAACTATTGAATTTCTCCATCAGTAATTCACCAGCTATCAGCCTGACAGGAAATCCTGGAGGATGGACTTTTCTGAATGAAGGGATAAATTAATCTTTCTTTCTTATCCCTGCTGGTGTTTGCTTATATTTAAGGTTGATTTCATGAGATCCAGGGAGATTTATGTCCAGTGATTTATGCATCACCCTTGCCCTGAGTGAAACAGCAAGTGTTTGCAGGCACTGCAACACAGCAAGAAGAAATGCGTTGGAGGGAGGAGAAAAACAAGAAAACTCAGCCTCAGTAATCTAAAAAGCATGTACAAGGTGCATTATACACTTGTTAGCAACTGTTAAAACTTAAGCAAGGTGATGATGAACACAACTGGAATGGAAGATTAAAATAGGATTTGTACCTTCTGTTGCTCCAAAGGATTTGGCAGCATGGGTGTTAAATGTTCAGTATCACTAAAATCAAAACTCCTGCAGAATTTCTAGTATTCATTCTTACATATTTTGGTTTAAAAAGAAAAAAAAAAAACAAAAACAAACAGGGGCAAAAAGGATTATTTAGTAGCCTGTATTGCAGAGAGAAGCACTGAAAATTGTGTGTGATTTATTATATTAAAATGCCACTACATCCTACAGGGTTAATGGTAACAACAGTCACGGGAAAAGAAGCAAAAATTTCATCTAGAAAAGCCTTTCTGTGCAATTTTTGTGGGGGATTCATTATTTTTCATATGAAGCATATGACCACCTGCTCTGAGCACCAGCAGTTTGCCAGAGCTGTATTTATTTTTAGGCTTTTTTTTTTTTTTTTTTTTTTTTTTCAAAATCTGCCTGTCCAACCCTGAAAACAAAAACATCCCTTTAGCCAGATTGTCCACCACAGGTACAGTCTCAGCATGAATTGAAATCCTCCATTCACCCCCCCTGAGCCAGTGCTGAAGGGTCTCTTCCTGCAGAGCCTCCTCTGGGTTTTGTTTAAATTCCAGTGCTGTCACCCAGGCCAGGAATTTCAGCTTTGGGATTCTTTGCCAGTCACCTTCAATCTGCGTTACTATGGGTACTGGAAAAACCTATTACTGTACAAGGGTGGGAGCCACCAGGAAGCAAAAGCACTGAGATTGGAAGAAGCAACCAAAAAAAAAATTAAAAAAAAAAAAAGAAAAAAAAAAAAAAAGAAAAAAAATCAACCCAAAAAATAAAGGCAAACAGCAAAGAAAATTGGCAGTCACTCGTAGGATAAAATTTTCTACAATATCTCTTTCTTAGGAATGCCAAAAGCATTAATGTTATTAGAGGCAAATAAAAATGGAAGGTGAGATGGCTGTTCCCTGCCCTGTGGTGTCACACAGAACATCTATTGCACGCTGTCTTTGCTGTGTTTCTCACCTCTGCAGGAATACTCTGGGAAGTAAATATCATTCACATAAGAACAGCACTCTGTCAACAAGTCTTTTTTACCACTGAAATAATCAATGAAGGAACAGCAATCTGCCCTGCAGCCTTCTGCACTCTCCAACGTCTACAATGAGATTTCTACATGTTGGCAGTCAATACAGTTCAATTAATGTTTAATTCATGCTTTCTTCCTGAAGCAAGATGAAAAGACAGAACATTTATCAACAGCAGAACCACAGCAAAAACAAACACTTCTTGTTCCAATATTACCATCTTTTTGAGATGCAAGGCACTGTAACAGAGAACAACCAAAATGTCATCTGCCATTTGTTTTCCAGAGCTGAATGAAGTTTTGCAGATGATCAAATAAAATATTAGCCTGAAAAAAAAATATATATATGGTGAAGGGAATTCTTCAGTGAAAGCAGGAGCCACACTAAAGCATCTTTATGATTTTCAATGAAGACATTCTGGAATCTCTACACAATCCCATTGTATCAAAGTGTGTGTCAGCTAAAAACCCACTAAAAATCTTTTATTTTCTGAGCCCTGTGTTTGTGGTTATCAGGTAGATTGCTGGCCATCCAAGTGAATGCTGACTGCTTCTCAGAGGCTGTAAAGAACTCCCTGCCAAACTGCATGATCCCACTCTTGACAGCAAGCATCTGTCTTGCTAAGAGACAGTGTTTTATCTCTATGACTCAAATGTCCAGGGCTCTAAAAATAAGAGTTTAAAATCTAATTCATGTCTATGGCTTAGCTAATAACCCAGCAGGCCTCAGTAAGTGCTTTTTCATTGTTTCCTTTTTTTATTCTTTCCTTTTTCAGCTTCCTCTGCTTAACCAGCAGATCCAGCTATTCACAGTTATAAATTAACCTCTTAAACTCAAACCTGGATCCAAGTCCATCCCCAGGAAAGGCTGGTGAAGACAGAGGGTGAGCTCAACCAGGGCTATCTGATCTAATGAGCATCCTCAGCATTTTGATCTGTTGTGACACTTCAATAAAAAATATTCCCTGCCCCTTATCTTGAAACTTCTCATATCAAAATGTCTGAGATTTCAAAGAAGCAGAACAAAAAATCCTTTGTATTAAGTGCTGGAGCAGTGGGAATGACAGAACAAAGGCAGGTGACATTTTTACATACTTTTCAGGATGCCAAATTATTTTACACAAAGGTCATCATTGTGTACTGAAGACAAGGTCCATAGCACATGCCAAGAGACCAAAATGCCACTGACTATGAGAAATTTTGCTTTGGTTACCACCACCCTGAGAAGAAAATTGTTTTATATCAGCAGCAGTTCTGTGCTAGGGTACACAACAACCTGAATCTTTCATGCCAGGTTTCAAAACTGTACCAGAGACAACTGCAGACATCAACAAGCACATGGGCTCTTTTCTTTTTAGATATGTCCTGAAGAGATGCCTAAATTTGGCCACGTATCCTGAGAATTTAGTAATTAAATTCTGAGTATATTGACCTGGATCAACAAGTAATTAAAGTATTAAATGCTGCACATGACAGCATGAGAAGGTCTAGAAAATGGAATGGAAAGAAACACTGAAGGAGTGGAAGTTGTTTAGTCTGAACAAGAAAATATTTTGGAAGATAAACCAGCACTTTCCAAAGTGGAGAGTGGAAGAGAGAAAATATTTGCTCCAGCCACCATAGGTTTGACTGGGTGGATTTAGTCTCAGTTCAGGAGAACAGTTCAGCCAGGAGCAAGAAGCTCAGGGAAAGCTCAGAAAAGGAACAGAAATCAGGGGATCCTGCCCTTGGGCAGAGCATGGCACAGGAGAGATCTCAAGATCCTTTTGAGAGGAATGTCGGATTTGTCTTTACAAATGAGCTGTGGATCTGCTGGTACATAAGACCAGCACTGAGATAAAATAAACAATGGGAAGGATTCCACTGATTGATGAATGGAAAAAGATATTTGCCTTCACAAACTAACTGTAGGTTTGCTGATAAATGAAATTGGATATTGGAAGATGAAAGAAGCAATGGGAAAAATCCAGGAATTCCATAAGAATTAAAAATTAAAAGGGAGGGTTATACATTGGAGGGGAATCTCATGTGTCAGGTGTTCTGGGAAGTTTGTACCTCTGAAGTACCTCAGCCAGTGGGAAAGAGAGAGGGAAATGTGGCTGGGAAATTGGGAAAAAAAGGAGGCTGTGTCCTCCAAAAATTGGAGAGATCCCAGAGGAATATCCCATGGTCTCTCCCTTTATTCCAATAAAGCCAAAAAGACTCCTCTGTCTCCTTTTTGGACATAAACCCCTGGTGTTTGTGGATTCCTTTTCCTGACATTCCCCAGCTAATTGTGGGGTTGCACAGCCCATGGATTGCATGGAGTGTCCATAGATGGCATCCACAGGGTACATCCTACCCAGGGGGTGTGCAGCACAGGATTATTCTGGATAATTACAATAAACCTACCAATAGAAGGGAAAACACTGGGGAAAATAACAGTGTAAAGAGCATGATTGTGTATGACTCATGTACAGCCACATGGCCAACAAAGCTGTTCCTATGGGTTAGGGTGGATGACCCAGCATCAATCCTCCACATGCAGAAGGATGAACCTGGAATGTCAGGCCACATGTTCAGGGTCACAGCCATAATACTTGCCAGATTCTCATGGTCCTTAGCTCACCAGGCAACTTGGGAAACAGGATGTATGAGCCCAGAGACAAGTTTTTTAAAAACTCCAAGGAAAATGCTTGAAAGGAAATACACTTTATTTTTGTTTTGGTTAGGGTTTTTTGGGGGTTGTTTGTTTGTTTTGTTTTGTTTGTTTGTTTGTGGGTGTTCTCATTTGATTTGGTTTGGTTTGGGTTGGGTTTTTTTGTAAACAGCCCACATGCTGAGGAAAATTGAAGGTAGATGTATGGAGGAAATCCTTTCCTGTGAGGGTGGTGAGGCCCTGGCACAGGTTGCCCAGGGAAGCTGTGGATGCCTCATCCCTGGAAGAGTCCAAGGAAGGAGTCCCTGCCTTTGGCAGGGGGCTTGGGATGAGACTTCAAGAACTTTAAGGTCCCTTCCAACACAAACTACTTCATGATTCTGTGCATGAAGGAAGGAATACCTGGAAGAGAACTATCTGTGCTCCAAACACCATGGGACATTTCTCATTTGGAGGGAAAAGACCAACCAGCCTCAGGTTAAACCCTCCTAAGGAAAAGCCTGTCTAGGCAGCTGCAAACTGAGAGCTCAATAAAGCAGTAAATGATAGTTCTCCACATCAGGTGATGGATTTTGATTCTTTCACTTTTATCAGATTATGCTGAGTACATGAGAAAATAAAAGCAGAAAGGATGTTTCTTGTCTCATAAGCACAGTTCAGATAAGGACAAGAAGGGAAGTTGTGCTTCCCTTTCAAAAGGCAGTGGACTGAGGAGGTATTGTTATTCAGCTGCCAAGAGCTCTCTCCCTTATGTATAGACATCAGTGTTTGCTCTGAAATATTGTCTGATATCTTAATTGGAGGCTACTTTTCACACATGGAGAAGTAAGGCACTGCTTCACTTCCTTGCAGGGACAAATCCTGTCCTAGTCCCTGGCAGAGGGATATTGTCTGGAAGGGGCTGCCACACTTTAACTCACACAGCCTCATACTCTGGTGGGCTCTGCTTCAAAGAGTTCCCTTTATATTATCCAGGATTGTTATGGAGTGAAAATTATCCCCTGTTCCAAAGTGCAGGTTCCATCTCTTGGGATTTCCTGGATCAGAAGGGCTGGCACAAGCTGGAAAAATCAAACCTGCCAAAGTGAGGAGAGAACAAAACAAACCCAAAAGAGCCCCACTGAACTGTGAGCATGCAAGTACAGCAAGAACTCCCCAGTAAAGTGGCCCATGGATAAAAAAAGGAGATCTGAACTCATTATTGTGAAAGTGGCCACTGCAGCTGTATTTTTTTTTTTTAATGCTATATGTATGATCCTAAAATAATCCAGCTGTGCTTATAGGAAAAGTAAAGGATTTTGCATCTTCAGCTTACTCTTACTATCCTCACCATTTCAATTTTGCTTTCAGCACACTTTTCCACAAAGATATGGGAAAAAAAAAAAAAAAAATAAACTAATGACAGAATTTTAATAGCAATAAAAAATATCCCAGATGTACAGGAAATTTTTAATGATTTTTTTTTTTGTAGTTTGGCTTGGTGAGGGTAATGCCATATATGTTTTAGAATATTTCATCATCCTCAGTCCACATTTTTACTTATCTAACTTGTGAAGTGGGCACCTTATAGCATCAATCAAGTGAAATTATTCAAATTTTTGATTTTTAGAAGCATTGAGATGCCACTCAAGAGGCAAATCCCCACCATAAACCTCACTTCCACCCTGGAGGAAGCTACAGAAGCAGGTGTGCAGTTAAAACAGCAGTGTTACCATGGGATTCACTTAATAATATAAAATTCTGATAAATGCTCAAGAATTTTATTAATAGCTTTGTGGTAGTAGTTAGGTAAAGCTACCAGTATGCAGCAGTTTGCCATATCACTTCTCTTTGAATTGATTAATTACTTTGACTACTTATCCTTGTGTCTTTGCCTGTCTGCTTTTTCCCCTGAAGAGTGTAAAATGACATTTGTGATTGCTGCAGTTGGAGAATGAGATTTTTATTCGAAAAGCAATTGCTACAGAAAGGAAGTTCAAGAATTTTTTTTCTGGTTTCTTCCATTTTTAATAAAACAAATTAACAAATTATCCAATTTTCCTTCAATCTTGACCTATCAAATTGCTGTTAAACACCTGCCAGGTGAAATGCTTTTTCCTTTCACAAGGAAAAGATTTCAACACTTAGTTCACCAATTCAGCTAATGTTTAATTCATTTCCTTGTCAGCCAGCTAGATTAAAAGAAAGAACATTTGTCAACAGGAGGGAGGCAACAAGAATCCAGCTTTGCACTGCTAATTTACAAGAGCACCAAGTTCCCCTTTCTGGATAAAACCTGTCTTGGGAGGAGGGAGGCCAAAGTTGAGATTGCAAACCATAAAGGAGCTACTGGAGCACTGATGATGGATCCTTTAGGCAAAGTCAAATTTATGATCTAGTTAAAATGGAATATCCTGGCATCTAATGTCATCACAGCACTAATGAGATAGATCTGTTGCAGCAAACTGCCTTCTCCCGTGAAATACATGATTTTTTTTATTTCCTCTGCTTCAGCTTGCCTCTAGTTTTATGCCAGGCAGAGTGCAGGAGCTGAGTGTGCTGCAGGTGAGGATTTTTCCCCAGGTGCTTTGCAGCATTTGTGCATTCAACTACCACTGTAAAACAGCACCAGGAATGGAAAACACAGCTCAGGGAAAAAAAAAAAATAAAATGCAGACATACATGTGGAGACAGACATACAAGAAGACCTTCAGAAAAGGGAGAAAGGTAGAGAAATAAATCTTTCATTTCTCAGACATTTGTATTTCTTTCTGAGTCATGAGAAAAGCAGTGATTAATCACAGGCAGCTGTCATGAAACAAGACACATAGCACAAGTTGTATGTGAAATGTAGACATTACCACTGGAATCACAAATCCCAGCTTTCCTAATTGGAGATTCCCTCCACCAAAATGGAGACTATACTGAAAATGCTCATTTTAAGATCCATTACATCTGTTGCAATAACTCAGAGCTTTGACAGCACTATAAAATGCTGAGAATATCTGGATTCTGGTTTATTCCTCATATGTCTACCCTTTCCAAAAATACATTGATTTTTATAGGTATGACAAGCTGGTTCAATTCATCTCTATGGGAAGCAATCTTTCATATCTGTACATGAATACTGGGAGATATTTTGAGCATACCAGAAAGGGTAACAAATGCAAACTGCTGTAGGCTCACATATCTGAATGACATCCAGGAAACTGCAGAAGTGCTGCAATCTCTACAATGTAATGACACTGCATCAGATAATGTACTCACCTGATGGAAACTGCTAAAAATCATATAAAGGAAGCACAAGGGGAGGAAAAAATAAGCAAATATGTGCAGGAATAAATACAATGACTAACCTTCTGTTTGCTTCCCTCTATTCCCCCCACCCCAGCTGCTTTGATTTTAGTGTAGACAAGTCTTTGTTGATACTGCAGCATGAAAATGAAAGTGGAAGGAGGGGCAGATTAACCCTAAGAGGGAAGAAGAACCTTTGCAGAACTCATTTATTCTCAGTTTTTCAAACTAATCCATTTGCAACTCAATCTTAGCAAAAAGGAGAGAGGCTCCTTGTTGCAATGTTCCAGGGAAAAAACCTAAACCAGCTCATATTGATCAGTGTCTCAGCCAGAGGAATTCAAATCCAGATTTTCCTCTCTGCATCCACCTCAACACTGTGGCTGCTTGCAGCTTGCACTCCATGTGTTTCCAAAGGAACCTTTGGATTCAACTAAAAATTGACATTTAAGCTCTAAATAAGAAAGAAGTCTCTGCACCCACCTAGATTTAACCTCTAACTGAAGTTCAAATTAAGGATTTCCTTTTAGTCTCTGGATTATAAATATCTTCCTACACCTCTATGTTTCCCCAAAATTAGGTACAGGCTCAAAAATCTTGTCCATTCTGACCCCATGCTTGCAGAATTTGCTGCTAATCTTTCCCCTACAGCAACACTACATCTAAATCTAAAGCTTCATTATTTAATTATTTTCTAGCCTGTGAGCACAGCCCTGAAAATGAAACATGAATGTAAACTCAGGCAGTGGCATTTTGGAGACTGCAGCAGAATTGGGAAACGAGGCCACATTGTTGTAGATAATAGAGAATAATGATGGAATTGTAATGATGAAATTGTGGAAGGCTAACCTGAATCTCAGTTTATATTTCATTAAGAGGAGTCATTTAACTATTTATGGGCTTCTTGGGGTGCTAAATCTAAACAGGAAAGATGGCAGGGAAATGTGAGCTTTGCCACAGCACCATGGATAACCTGTCCCCACAAAAGAGCACCAGTAAAATGCTGATCCTGGATTCTCCATTAGGGACAGCCCTAAGCTCCCTCTCTCCAGATTTCTCTCATGGTTTTATAGGAGTCAGCAATGCATCATCAGCAAACAAAAATCCTCAGAGTGTTGACACTTGGGATTATGAAATCACAACGCCAAGAGTGGAACTGAGCACACAGGCACCTCATGGGACAAGGTGCTGCTACTCCCTCTCCTTCACAATTCCCTTCACCCTCCCTTTTATTTATTACAAAAAAAAAAAAAACCTGCTGGCAACATTCCAAAGCTCAAAACCACACAGCAAAGACACCTTTATGCAGGTCATGGGTCTTGGGAGCTGCTTTCTCCTTTTCCTATCAGCAGCATTAGAAACAATGGCTAATGGGGCTGATATTCCACTGACACACAAGCAGGTCTTAATTGCTGCAAGGGCAATTTCTGCCAGCTTTTCACAACCAGGGCTGCTTCTGGCAGCTTCACTAAGCTTATTTTTGCAATACATCATTCACCTGTTTACAGCTCCTCCTTTAATGAAATTCCCACCCCAATATTGGGTCGTTAAAAAACATTAAGGGTATTCACACACTGAATCTCATGGTCTTTCCCATAGTCCTGAAAAATTAGAAACATCAAGAGGTGTCTGTGATCACTCAAAGAGGCTGTTAGGTTTGATTTGAGCTCTTTTTTTCCATCCTTCAGAAGAGAAAAACTGATATTTTTTTTAAATTATATGAATAAACAAACTTGAGAAGAAAAGGCTGCATCATCTACTGCCCACTGATAATGGCAAACCTGAAGCAGTAGTAAACCAGGAGGAACATTTTCTGCCTAAGCTCAGGATTTTTCTTCCCTTTTGTAAGCATCAACCTCGTGTCATTTTGAATGATAGTTCTTTTTGTCTATTTTCCCCTCCAATCTAATACCTGTCACAACCATCACACCACCAAGAGCCTTCTCATAGGCTTTAGTTAACCCACTGATCCATGGAAAGGCAGAACTTGGAGCCTGCAGAAGCCTTTGCTTCCTGAAACCTATATTTGCTCATAGCTTGCCCTTAAAATCTTAGGTTTGTGCATATCTTGGATCCTCCACCTACTTTACCTTTTGATAATGGAAAAAAAAAAAAAAGCACAAACTCAGCTGAGGCAGTGGGAAAACAACATCTAAATTTTAAGTGTTGAGTGATAAAACATCCCTGGAGATTGGAGATGGTGGGGGAAGGATTCAAAAGCATATCAAATTAAACATCTTCCAGTCCTCAGGGGCACAGTCAGAGGGGGAGGGAGATGCTGTCATCTCATTTCTCCAGTCAGTGCTGCCTGCAGATGCAGGTTAGGGAGGAGAGCAGAAATCCATTTGTTGAAATGCTCTTCCCTCAGATTCATCTGCCCTCTCTTCTTTTTCATCAGAATTTCTTCCATTTTCACCATTTTATGAGACTGATGTTTTGTGGTTTTTTTTTTTAAATGAAGTCCTCTGAAATATTAATTCAAATATTTCCCGTAAAAAAAAAAAAAAAAAAACAAGCCAACCAACAAAAAACCCAAATAACAGGCTTAATTAAGGAAAGCTCTTTTATCCCTCTTTTTTTTTTTTCCTCAAATAAACCATTGCATTCCTCCAATCATTAATTAAAATTAAATTTTAAAAATAAAATCAATGGAGGCCTCAGAACCTATCAATAATTAATTAGGGAATTAAACTGATCAGCTAGGGGTGGCACACGTGACAGCACAGGTGTCCTACACTGGTGATCTGTCACACACCCTGATACCTCATGTCATGTGTGGGGAGCTCTGAGGGCTGGAAAAAAATGGGTTCAGCTCCCAATTATGGGGCTGCAGGACAGCTACAGGCTATAGATTGGCTGCTTGTTAATTAAGTGGCAAAATGCAATTTCAGCCTCTGCCCAGCTTTGTGCTGCATGACCTTCCTTTTCCCTCCCTCTCTGGAAAATAAAATTAGTTCCCCTGGCAAGTGACACCACTCACCTCCTCTAGGTTCTTCCCATCAACTTGATGTAGTGTTTTTCACTGCACTGTGACCACCATCCAAACCTTTCAGCAAAAAAAATAACCACACAACTGACTTCTTTTTATTTTTTTAAGGCACTGAATGCAATGAAGCTTTCAGATTTTTCCCAGCTGCTCTGAGCTGCACCAGCACCAATGGTGCAGAATCAAAATTCACAACTCCTCCAGCATGCTCCAAGTGCCCAGCTGGCACTGGGAACCACAGTATTCCTAGAGAACTCAGTGATGCCTTAAGATTTTAGTTTTTATACTTTTTCATGTAATTGTAATCCTGCTCTAAACTCCACATAGAGTTGGTCACACAACACAATTCTTCTGCAGGCAGGGAATCAAGGACACCTCACTGCCTCAGGCCCTGAGAGATGGAAACAAAAGTGAGTTGGGGGGAAGCAAACTTGGGGCAAATTACTTAATTACCTGAAGCTGTAATTGGAAGATTAACCCCCAATATGCAAATGGACCAAACTTATAAAAGTGTGAAAATCCATGACCCATAATCCATTTTGGGTGTAACCCTGGGGGGCTTCATCTGCCTGAAATGTACCTGAAGGCTCTTAAATAAATAGAGTTGGTTTTATTATCTTAATTTTGTCTGACCTCTGTTTTTAGGTAGCCCAAAAATGCATCAACAGCTGTGTGGACAGAGGGATTAAGTACAAAAAAGGAAAAAACAGAAAAAATTAACATCCAATAATGACTGTAGTGTTGGAGACCCTACTGCAGCACAGAGAACACAGCTCAGTCATGTTGGGGATGAGAGGAGGAGACACACAGAGGGGAGGGCAGAGCTGAAGGAGTTTTGGGTGCTCCTCAGAGGCTGGGTTTGTGATTTCCCCCAGCGGTGGGGATGAGTCAGTGTTTGCCACTGACGGGGCTCTGCGCTGGGCAGATCTGCAGAGCTCTGGCAGCCTGTCACCACCAGCCAGGCAGGATGGCACTGTGGAGTTAATAACTCTGGGAGACCGTAAACACAAAAAAAAACAGAAATAAAAAGGGCAATGAGAAATGAGAAGCGATAAAAGAAAATTACACAGCACCAAAATAGTGTTTCTGTGCCTTATACTGGATTTTTTCTGTGGGTTAGTTTTTTTGTTGGGTTTGGGGATTTTTTCCCAAACTTTACAAGCCTATATGATAGTGAACATCCTTTAAATTGATCTCAGACACCCAAAAAACTAAATATAACCATGTTGCATTTTGTCTATAGGAGTGTTGGAAAGGATAATGCAACATAGTTGCTCATGCAATGGAGAAGCACAAGAGAGCTTTGCTTAAAGAAATAACCACACACCGGATTTTTCTGTTGTTGCTGTTTTTGTTTTTGTTTTTTGAAGCTTTCAGATTTTATTCCAGCTGCTCTGAGCTGCACTAGCACCAATGGTGCAGAATCAAAATTCACAACTCCTCCAGCATGCTACAGCAGTGCCCAGCTGGCACTGGGAACCACAGTATTCCTAGAGAACTAGTGATGCCTTAGGATTTTATTTTTTTATAATGCAACATAGTTCCTTGTGCAATTGAGAAGAAGAAGAGAGCTTTACTTAAAGAAACATTACAGTTATACAGGGTAGTTCATGCAAAACAGAATAGAAAAGGCTCATTGGTCCAAGAAAGCAACACCTCTTTGAAATCATGCTTTCTGCAAAACATCACATCTCCAGCAGGTTCACTGTTACAATTTCTTGTCCTTGAGCAGCTTGAGAAAACCAAGGCTTCAAGGCTGCTTTTCCACTGGTTCCCTGCAGTATCCAAGGATGTAACCACACACATAGCCCAGTGGCATGATTTGCTCACTCCTGCCTGTGCCAACAAATCAGCTTGTTTAGCCTGATAACAGCATGGGACATCCCCCAAGCTGGGTTTTCCTCTCCAGGGATGGAGAGTCTCCTTCATGCACAGTGACACCTTTGCAGGATGCCTGCAGCCCATCTGGAAAGAGCACAGCTGCTGTTTGGCCCATAGAATCCCCAAAACTATTGAGGTTGTAAAACACCTTCAAAGTCAGAGAGTCCAACCTGTGCCCTGATGCCCACTTTGTCCCCAGCCCAGA
Source organism: Erithacus rubecula (assembly GCF_903797595.1). NCBI lineage: Eukaryota > Metazoa > Chordata > Aves > Passeriformes > Muscicapidae > Erithacus > Erithacus rubecula. Next base: position 108,753,734 of record NC_136658.1, on the reverse strand, counting down.
GCACTGAGTGCCACATCCAGTAATTCCTTGGACACCTCCAGGGATGGGGACTCCAAACCTCTCTGGGCAGCCCCTTCCAATGATTGTCAACCCTCTTCATCAAGAAATTCTCCTGATGTCCAGCCTGAGCCTCCCCTGGTGCAGTTTGGTGCCATTTCCTTTCGCCCTGTCCCTTGTTTGCTGGGAGAAGAGGCCAGGAGACCCTTGGCTGGCTGCAAGGTGAGCTGGCCAAAGTGTGCATAGGTAAACAAAACCAGACTAGAGCAGAAAGTCTCAGAAGAAAGCCGGGTCTCTCCTTATCCTAAATAAACTGGTACAGTTCTGAATTGGGTAAGAGAAGACAGATCCTGGGAAGGACCTTGCTGGAAGGACATTGCTGCAAGGAGGAAATTGTGGAAGCAGACATTGGTAGGAAGTGGAAACTGGAACCTGGATGTTTTGCTCTGTTGAGCTGGGCATCCCTAATGTACATTAAAGGGAGAGTGTGACATTAACTCCACTGCTCAGTGCTGGTCCCAGACTCACAGGTCCACTGTTCCCTTAGGCAGCCTGGCCCTTCTGAGCCTTCCCCAGGGCTCCCAGAAGCACAGTGGCTATCTCATGCTATGTTCCTGTTATTTTATATTTAGTTTGTTTGGTAAAAGATGGTGGATCATGGCAAACACTGAAAAGAGAATGGTCTGAAATTTCAAAGTTTGTTTTCCCAGCACTATTTGTCTATTTAAGGATGCAAATGTGAGTAAAAGCCTCCATGTAATGAGTAAATCAGAGTGCATCTTTTGGCCCCTGGTAAAACAAGCGCTCAGTCTGTGTGGGTTTGGTTCCCCACTGTTTCCTCTGAAGCTCAATGCTCACAGATGCAGCATCTCTTCCCTGCCTTCTTTCCCCAAACTGTTTTTAACCCAGTAACCTCCTTTTTTTTCTTCCTTTAACTGCCTCCACAGCTGGACTCTTTTTAGCTTTGGACACACCCACATTCTAGGGATGTCCAGAAAAAATTAACCAATTAAGTCATTCAAAGCCCCGAGCATAATTAACATTCATTTAGAGCATGAAAAGAGCAACACACCTTCGTGGGGCTTTGCCAATTACACGGTGTTTCAGCCAAATGCAAATCATGCCAGAATGAAAATTCCAAACTGAGCATTATGTTCATTTCTAAACCCTGTTAACTTAATTAACTCTTGGTTAAATGTGCACTGATCTCAGACATAAAGTGTGTTTGATGAGGCATGAGGCATTTTTCATTAGGCAAAAGAAAGAATTTGGAATGTGCAAACCATTTGCAACAAGAAAGGAGACTCCCTTCCTCAAATTGTGTACAACTCACACCCAATTTGTGGTCAGTGAAGGTTTATTTTCTACTTGTACTTTGCAATGCTCTTGTCAGTTTTACTTGGATCACAAAGCATCATTTGAGCAACTCTATCCATCAAATGTGGAAGATGATAATATTCTGCATTGTCAGTAGCATTTAAAATGCAAGAGCAAGTAATGTGAAAAATGAATAGACCATCCAACACTGGTTGTATTTAACCTGTGTTGCCACTGCTAAATCCACACACCAAGTGGCTGCTAGGTGCAATTATTGGAGGCACAAGTCCAGGTCCTCAGATTCTTTTTATTTCTAAAAATAAATAAATAGCAGAGAAGGGGCTTATCAATAGCAGAGCTGGGGCATTTTTTAGTGAGCACAGATCCACACCAGAAATAACTATAAGTTGTTTGCAAATTGATTATTATCTCTGGATACCTTGCAGATTTTTGATTTGTTTTTGTTTATTTTTTTAGGAAGGAAGGAAGGAGGGAAGGAGGGAAGGAGGGAAGGAGGGAGGGAGGGAAGGAAGGAAGGAAGGAAGGAAGGAAGGAGGAATGAAGGAGTAAGGAAGGAGGACAGGAAAGGAAGGAAGGAAGGAAGAGAAGGAAGGATGGAAGGAAGGAAGGACGGAAGGAAGGAAGGAAGGAGGAAGGAAGTGAAAGGGAAGGAAGGAAGGCAGGGAAGGAAGGAAGGAAGGAAGGGAAGGAAGGAAGGAAGGAAGAAAGGAAGGAAAGGAAGGAAGGAAGGAAGGAAGGAAGGAAGGAAGGAAGGGAAGGAAGGAAAGGAAGGAAGGAAGGAAGGAAGGAAGGGAAGGAAGGAAGGAAAAGGAAGGAAGGAAGGAAGAAGGAACAAGGAAGGAAGGAAGGAAGGAGGAAAGGAAGGAAAGGAAGGACGGAAGGAAGGAAAGGAGGCAGGAAAGGAAGGAAGGAAGGACGAGGAAGGAAGGAAGGAAGGAAGGAAGGAAGGAAGGAAGGAAGGGAAGGAAGGAAGGAAAAGGAAGGAAGGAATGCAAGGAAGGAAGGAAGGGAAGGAAGGACGGAAGGAAGGAAGGAAGGAAGACGGAAGGTTAAGGAAAGGAAGGAAGGAAGGAAGGAAGGAAAGGAAGGAAAGGGAACGGAAGGGAAAAGGAAGGAGGAAGTAGAAGGAAAGGGGAAGGGGAAGGGAAGAAGGAAGGAAGGATAGAGAAGGAAAAGGAGGAAGGCGGAAGGAGGAAGGGAAAAGTGAAGGGAAGGGAGGAGGAAGGGAAGGACAAGGAGGAAGGAAGGAAGGAAGGACGGAACTGGAGGATAGGTAAAGGAAGAGAAGGAAAAAGGAGAAAGGAAGGAAGGAAGGAAAGAGAAGGGAAAGGAAGTGACAGGAAATGGAGAAATGAAATGGAAAAAGGAACGAAAGAAAGAAGCAGAAAGAAAGAAAGAAAGAAAGAAAGAAAGAAAGAAAGAAAGCAAGAAACGGCAAAGACAGAAAGAACAGAGAAATTGAAAGAAAGAACGAAAGAAAGACGAAATGAAAGAAGAAAGAATAAAAGAAAGTAAAATGGCAAAATCAAACCTGCTACTAGATGTGATGACTGTACACTAAGGCAGGAGATTCCAAGGGTTTACGTCAGTAGGAAAGTAAGTCTGGCCCAGATCCTCCCAAAGCAAGGTGCCACGAAAAAGCCAATTGTTATTGCTAGGGAAGACAATCATTCCTGTCTGCGTTATAAAAAAGGAATTTAAATGGGATAACAACTCTTCTCTGTCCTAGAAACTGAGGCAGCAAAAAGCTTCCTCCCTTCCCCCCAGAATCCTCAGCACTGTAAGACAGGCCAGCTTCTAAAGAAAAGGCAGCAGGCTGGAATGGGCATCTGTCCTCCTTTCTCTACACAAAGTGGACATTCTGAAGGGGGCCAGGGGGTGAATTAAGGCCAGCTGGAAGAGCAATATCAAACTGATGTCACCCACATTTTGCACCCCTATGGCTGCAAAATAAACCCCAGGTGAGTAACATCCTCTTGTTGGCACAGAGAGGCTTCCAGAGCACAGAGAGCACTGCACTGACACTGGGAAACATGCAAGCAGGGCACCCTGTAGCCATTTTCCTGTCATTAGGTATGGTAAAGAACAAGAAGAGACAGATACCATGACAGGCCCCAAAATAACATCCCTGAGTTAAACAGAGTTATGGTGTCTGGCTGTGGGCTATATTTCCTGTGGCCAGCACAATAACATTTCCCAGCTTTCCTCAGTGCTGAGATGAGAGGAGATGCTCCCCTATCACCCTCAGAATAGAAACATTCAGACTCTGTAAGGCTACACCATCTCTGTCTTTTAGCATCAGCAAGTCCAGAAAAACTCCAAAGGGCATTTTGATTTCTGTTTCTTCTTTGTGATTGCAGAGCAGTGCAGAAGCTCCTGTGCTTATTTCTGCTGCAGCTTCCTTTGATGAACAATTTACTCCATCCCACCCCTGATTCCATCTCTGCATTCCCTGCTCAGGAAGGCCCTGAACACAGAATTTCCCTTGTGGCTGAGTGACCACTCAGCCAGTTTATGCAGCACTCTGTGAACACACAGCCACTTTTGTCACACAAGCTGAAGTGCTGCCTCTGCTGCTCATCCCCACATCCCCTAGTTACCTTATTCTCTAGATAAATTGCTGCATTTTTAAATAACATCTGGTTATCTTGTCAAAAGTTACTCTTAATTTGCTTCTTCATAAAACAGACCATCATACCCCATCTTTTTTTGCAACTCAGTACCAGCAGATGTTTGCTCAATATTTGCCCATGACAATTTCTGCTGATACAACACACATTACTTCAAAGTAACCCTTTGAACCTGAATTGGACTACAAGCCTCATACACACACTTTAATTTTGCATACTAGAAGATGCTTGGTTTAGCATGAAGCCAATTTGCATACTGATAGATCTCTTCCCCTTCCAGTCACAATATAAAAAGTTAACATACTGCTGTCTTAATTCAGTGTACATCAAATCTGATTCCTTTTGATGCATTCAGCCACCTACTGTCATTTTAATGCAATTTCCCTGAACATGCACACACCCTGTTTCATGTGAAAACATTTACACTGCCACTCAATTCAGTTAATTTTTCCCCCCAAAATATTGAAATATTCAAATAGAGGTGGATTCATCTCTTCAAAAGAGTCAACATTTTCAAGTTAGGGAAATGAGGAAAGAGAAACTATTCTATTTTCACAACAATTGAGTCAGAAATAGTTTTACACTGGAACTGCAAAGTTAATCAGTGATTTTTTTTATCTTGTGTGAACATCTACTCAATTTAGGTGAAAACACATTGCTCCTCAAAATTAACCATAGGAAAATAAGACAGGGGAAAGAAAGCAAAAAGATGTGAGAAGTACATATATCATGTGTCAGAGCAGGGTAACTACTCATTCAGTCCTGGCAGCAAAAAATGACAGCAAAAAGACAGAAAGAAAAGAAAGTCACATGGAGATAAAAAGTTCATACACAACTGCAGGATGCTTATATGCCAGTCTCACATCCAACCCAACAACAGCATTTTCCTCAGGAATCTAGGGAGGACATTTATCTGCATCAAAACACCCATCTGACTTTTTAGAAAGGTAACTTTTACTCTTTCTGGCATTTAATGGGCTCATTTAGCAACATAATTTAACTACTTGCAGTTCCTCAACTTCCCTGGTACAGATGATGACTTGTTGGCACCAGCCACATGTTGCTGTACAGGTGCATGAAATTGCATTGCTCAGGATAATTCTAACTGGAACCTTCTCAAAAAGCTGCCCAAGTACATGGTGTGGAGCTTTCCTACTCTGTAACTCTCTGAATAAACAGAGAACAGCCCAGGGAGAAGCTGGAGCTGCTGCAGAGAGCCCAGAGGAGGCACCAGGATGAGCAGAGGATGGAGCAGAAGGAAAGGCTGGCACAGCTGGGATTGTTCAGAATGGAAACGGATTTGGGGTGAGTTCAGTGTGCCTTTCAGTGCCTGAAGGGAGCCATGAAGAAAGATGGAAAGAGACAATTCCCAAGGGGCTGGAGTGATTGAACAAGGGGCAATGTCTTCAAACTGAGAGAAAATAGGGTTAGATTAGGTATTAGGAAAAAAATCTTTTTTTTGAGGGTGGTGAGGCATTAGAACCAGTTTCTCAGAGAAGATGGTGCTGCACCACCCCTGCAAGTGTCCAAGGCCAGGCTGGATGGGGTTTGGAGAAACCTGGGACAATGGAAGGTTTCCAGCCCATGGCAGGGAGGTGGAACAAGATGATTTTAAATGTCCCTTCCAAGCCAAGTCCTTTTATGATTCTTAGATAAATACTATATAAATACATGTACAATACACTCTTCTGAATCTCTTTCATGGCAAAAAAAACAATCCCAGCAAAAGCAAAACCAAAACACATCCTCCTTTATAAAATTTTAAAAAAAGGAAAGGATTAAGGTGTTGAGAATGCTACCACTTAGTTTCACTGATCCTTCAATGTATGAAGCACAAGGGCTGTTGCCCTCCTTTCTCAAAGCTTTCAAGATTGCACAACCACTTAAACAAGCACTGAGAATTTTGTTTACCCAGTTCCATTTCCAGTGATTGCAGAACACGGGGAAAGAGTCTGCAAAGATACAAAATTCTCAATTCTAATTTTGCCTCCTCACTGATATTACCATGAGGCTGAATCTGCAAGCAGAGAGCATCACCCATGCCAGCAGAGCACTGGGATCTGTCAGATTCACTGCCCCTGACTCACTGATTGATTTTGTTTCTCCCATTTCTGGGTCAGTGAATTCTAAAACGTGGCCATTTTCCAGGCAAGTATGAACTGCAGCAGACTCAGCTTGTGAATCCAGTGTGCTTTAGCTGTAGGTGGGGGGAAAGAACAGGATTTGGTGCTGAGCCTTTGTCATTAGCATTTATCTGTGCACGTGCACATGCACTTGCCCTCCAAAATTTCACCTTTGGAGGAGAAAACATTCCCTTGGAGACAGAAAGGGTTAGGAAGCACAGAATATCTCCTCATTATAATACTGACAGGTTTCTGGCCTTGAGCTCTATTCTTTCTTTTCAATAAGCATTTCCTATGGGTTTGAAAGAAGAGGTAAAACTAAGTTTACAAGGTATTTGTGTGTGAAAAGAAAGTGTGAAAATGGAGTCTATAAAACAGGAGTTCACATAATCATTAATAAACCATCTTCTCCAACTAAGAAGTCTCTATGGAATAGTGAAAATATATCAGATTCCCTGATTCACTTTTATTCCATCTGGGATTTTTTTTAACATTTTAAATAAGGTATTTCATCTTTATCCCTTGTCAAATCCCATGAATTTAAACAATACTTCATAAGCCTTTAAAGAGTAATCAGAGATGTAATTGCAGTGTTTTGTTAAGTTACTTTTGTGATTGAAAAAGGGGCAGCAACTCAACTGCTCAGTGCTCCATAAAATCAAACTTGGAAGAGACCTTCAGTATCATCCAGTTCCACTTTCACTTCAACACCATCATCATCCCCCAAAAAAGCCATGTCCCCAAGGGCCACATCCAGACACCTCTGGATCACTGAAGATGGTGGGTCCAACTCTCTGAGCAACTTATTTCAGTGCCTGATCACTCTTTCCATGAAAATTTCTTTCTAATACCTGAACAGAACCTCCCCTGGTTTAATTTAAGGTCATTTGCTCTCACCCTTTCACTTGGGACACAGCAGAAGAGGCCGAGCCCCATCTCACTGCCCCTCATGTCAGGGAGTTGTGCAGAGCAGTGAGCTCCTCCCTGAGCCTCCTTTTCTCCACATAAACAGTCCCAGCTCTCTCAGTTCTTCCTCATACAATGAGATGTTTTGCCTTTTTTTTTATTCAGTGTTGATTTCTAGAACACTGAGTTCATATGAAAAAAAAGGCACAAAGAGAGGGAAAAATATTCAGACAGATATCAATAGCAATTCTCAACCCAAGAACATGTTAAACTGGCTGTAGCAAGTCCTTAAGTCACTAGATTTTTCTCCCAAAGACGTATTTGTTTAGACTTCCATCCTTTATCTACTTCTTATCAGGCAAGAAATGGCTTCACAAGGAAACAAAGTGAGAACAATGCTGGACAAACACTGAATATTTATCCTCAGTCAGCAGGTCATGGGCTGGTGAGGTTCTTGAGGCAAACTGCTGCTCTGCTGCCCACCAGCAGAAATGTGCTTTCTATCAAAATAAGGAGTTCATTTATTTTTAAGTGACTGTGCTGGTTGCACATGGAGGGGGGGAGCAGGGCAGCTGCCTGAGGGAAAGCAACACGAGGCCGGGAACAGGAGGGGCTGTCCCATCTCTGAGGGCTTCCCCTGAGTGCTGCTGGAACCAATCAGAGAGCTGATTTAGTAGTGGACAGCTCGGAAAATGAAATAAAAAGTTATTTCGCTTTCACAAATCACATTGGATTAAGTTAGCTAACCTTTTTTCGGCTTCCGGCCTCTGGAGGTGCGGTGGTCTCTGGCTGGGGATCCGGCCTGGCTCTGGGCTTGGCCTCAGGCCTGGCCTGGCACCCTGGCCCAGCTCTGTGGGGAGCCCCTGGCCTGGCCTTGGCTTGGCCCTGGCCCCATGGCTCTGGCACGGCTTCGGCATGGCCCCGGCTCTGCGGGGAGCCCCTGGCTGGCCTCGGCTTGGCCCTGGCCCCATGGCTGTGGCACAGCCCTGGCATGGCCCTGGCTCTGTGGGGAGCCCCTGGCTGGCCTCGGCTTGGCCCCCCAGCCCCATGGCTCTGGCACAGCCTCGGCCCTGGCCCTGGTGGCCCCCGGCTCTTTGCTCGGCTCTGCTCAGCTCAGCTCAGCTCCCTCTCCCTGTGGCGTGGCCAAGCGAGGGGATGAGGGAGCCACCAAAGCCTCTCCCTTCCCCCCCACCCCATTCTGAAAGAAGAAGCCTCCGGGCGGCTTCTTCACTATCTGGATGCAATTTTAACTCTTTTTAATGCCTGGATAAGATTTTCCATCTTCTGAGCTCCCCTGAATGAGAAGAAATAAAGCATGGAGACTACAGAGGTCAGCTGAATGAGGATAAAGTTCCTGATGGGAAGAGATTGAAAAGATGCAACTGATGAGTAACTGAAAACCTTTTTTGTGGGCTAAGGGGGTGGTGACTACACTAAAATTCCTTTAAACTGTGAAATATACTTGGGGAGGATGGGTGCTTGAGAAGAAGACTTTTTCCCTTGGGGAACTGGAACTCTGTTTTGGGACTGGAATATGAACAGAGACATTTGATAGAGAAGGAGATGAAGAGAATTTTGTTTTTCAGCAGCCTGCCTTTAAAAGTGGCACACCAAGTATATGCATCATAACGCATAGCATGGCTCTGGAAGGACTGTGAAAATGTGAGGAAATTCATAGTTTTGTAGGTCCAGGCAGATGCAGACTGTGAAGGTGAACACACCCCCTAAAACTAAACCACAAAAAGGAACTTTTCTCTCTAAAGTGAACTGAAATGATTATTTAAGTAGGTAACTGTGAAGTGTTCTCTATATGTTGTTCTTAAGGAATGCGGAATGAAGGGAGGAGGGAATAATCTAGAAATCTTATTCTGAATTCTTTTTGTGTTATTAATAAATCTCTTCTTATATCCTTTTAAGTTTTAAGCCTGCATTGTCTTTACTCCTAAATCCTATCTCTAAAAGAAATGAAATACATTAAAATTGGCAAAACCCAAGTCACACCAAGACAGTCACCTTTTTCCATTTTAACATTTAGGTCATAAGTGATAACCATGGAATCATAGAATGGTTTGGGTTGGAAGGGACATTAAGGACCAGCTAGTTCCAAATGTCTGCCATGTGCAGGGACATCTTCCACTAGACCAGCTTACAGCCTGGCCTTGGAGACCTCCAGGGACTGAGTCCACAAATGGGATTGAGTGACACAAATGAAAAATGGGATTTCTCTCATTTCAGAGAGTGAGTGGTATCACAGGATCCATCCCTGGGGCAGCCTTGTCCCTATTCATGCCTGGGAAGCACCTGGTCTCCTCTGAGCTGGAGTATCTGTCTGGCCCTGGCCAAAATCATGCCCAAGAGCCCAGTGAGAGCCAGGCAGTGTTTGCACAGTCAGCACAGGACAGCCTGGCACTCCACCTCACTCCCTGCTGCTGTTTTATTTACCAGAGGAGATGTGGCCACTGAGCCCTATCTAACAACCATTTAAGTTGGCTGCAATCATTCTGCTCACTCTGATGCAACTTTGATTACATTAAGCAAATTGGAAAAAGGCCAGGTGGAACAGAAAGCACTCTTACCCTTGTTTTGAGACAGCGATTAACCTACATAAGAACATTGCTCATGAACATTATCAGCATCTAACCTCACCTCTCCTATCACAGGATGAAGGAATTTTACCTCAGAGATTTTGGCATTGTCTTCACTACCCTGAGCTGTCCTAAGCTTACCTTTCAGAAGGTTACCTGAGGAGTGGACTGAGAGACGACAGAGTAGGGAAATGACCACAAATCTTCCCAATGTATTCAACAATTATATGGATTAATAATAATTATATCTCCTTTGGCCTAGGAGACACTCTGAAAATTAAACTGTGTTATGCACTCTAACATTCAAGACCATAGCTTCCAGGTTTCACTGCAACTTTTGTGAAATTAGCAAAGTTTTTCCTTAAGTGTATACTTATTTCGTGTTAAAATCATTCTTGAAAGCTAAACATTGTCTATGATAGATAAGATGGATCCTGCTCTTTTGTTTATTCACAGTGAAGGACATTTTCAGGATGTCAGATTACCTGGGAGCTTTCTTTAATGTATTTATCTGAGCTCTAATTTGCTACAATCCTTTTGGCACAGAGACTGAGTGACACACAGCCATGATCTCACCAATGCTGACTGTAGAGTACTGTTTGAACTACAGTTCAGGAACTAAAGCAGTTCCTCTGTCCCAGGTTGGAAGTGGAAATGCAAACTTAGTGTAGATCAAGAAAACCTTTTTATTGCAGAAGAAATCACTAGAGAGACTTAAAGAGTCTCCTGAGGGAGGTGATTATGCTCTGTTCTACTCTGGTGAGATCCCACCTGGAGTATTACATCCATCTCTGGAGTTCTCAGTCCAAGAAAAAACATGGACCTGTTGGAGTAGGTCCAGAGAAGAGCTAGTAGTGATAGACAGGAGATAATGGTTTTAAACTAAAAGATTCAGAGTAGATAAAAGAAAAAAAAAATATTTACAAGGGTGGTGAAGCACTGGGACATGCTTTCCAGAGAGTTGTGGATGCCCCATCCCTGGAACATTCAAGGTCAGGCTCGATGAGACTTTGAGCAGCCTGATCTGGTTGAAGCTGCCCTTGATCATTGCAGGGTTGGACAAGATCACCTTGAAAGGTCTCTTCCAGTCCAAACCCTCCTATGATTCCATGATTTAATTTCTCATCTCTTCTTGAGCAGTGAGAGCTTTGCAACCTTTGAGATCCAGACCCTTTTGAGCTGCAGGTGCTTTGTTGAATGTGCCACCTTCCAGCTTCTTTAGCAATCATCACACATCACTCAGAGCAGGTGAACTGTCCTCCCTCTCCCTCTCTGGCAGTTACCACATATTTGAAACTCTACTTAACCTTCCCTCTGTTTTTTTTTTTTGAGCTACAGCACACGTTAGTAAACAGTCCTTGGTGTTTGTTACCTGATCAGGCACATGACAATTTTCAGTTGCCAGAACAAAACTGACAGCAGTTTTAACAAACACATGATAACACAGCCTTATACCATTCCTATTTCCAGTGGGAAATTCACAACATTCCACACATAGTCCAAACAGTGAAGAAACCAAACAAGAGGATGAAGTAGCAGTCAAAAAACAAACAAAACAAAACAAACAAAAAAAACCCCAAAAACAAAAAACAAAAACAAACAAACAAAAAAAAAACGCCCCCCAAAAAAACCAAAACCAAAACCAAAACCAAAATAAAAAAATAAAAAAATAAAAAAAAAGAAAACCCAAACCCAACAAAAACCCACCACAAATTAACAAAAAAAGTAGAACTAGATCATGAGTTTTGTTTGGTTTCAGAATAATTATACATTGAATGAGTTGATTTTCAAAGCTCATGGACCCCTCTGCTTTGAAGGACTGGTTGAAAAAAATTCTTCCCAGTTTGGGTATTATCCAGGGCATGCTAGAGAGACAGAGAGATGGGGCATTAATCCCACCTTAGGGTCATATACTACACTTATACTCCTGACACACCTGTCACAAGAAAGCAACTTTTTATATGGAAAAGCAACAGTGAGACTATATTAATATATTTTTATATGCTTAATGAGGCTTAGCTACAGAGAGAAACATGGGGTGGAAGCTCTCTCTGCAGACCATTAAATATCTGAAGGACTCAATGATCTGAAAAGAAATATAGGGAAATGAGAGTGACAGCTGATCAAAGGGTAAAAATGTCAACTATAGAAATGATGCTTTGGTTTCTAAAAGGTGAAATTGTACAGGAAGATCAACTCATCAAAATATCATAGGTTTACCATGCCTTTTTAAAAAGTACACCCATCAGGTGAATAACTCTCTCAAAAACTATCATGGTTTAATATAAATATTCAGGAAAGAAGCTATTAAAACTCAACATTACTTTTGTGGTGGGGATGGAGTGTTTGCTTTTTTGTTTTTGTTTTTACGGAATCAGAGAATCATCAAGGTTAGAAGATTACCATTGCAATTATCACAGTCATTCACAATTATCCAGTCCCACCATCACCCCAGCATCACCATGATTACCCCTAAATCATGTCCCCAAGTGCCACTTGGGAAAAACTTCACCTAGAAATGACCTTGATCATCAACAAGAGGATAAACTTTAAAGAATGACTGGCTTCAGTCATCCACTAGCCTAAAAGATTAATCTGAATGGTTTAACACAAAACTACTGGGATCAAGAAGGAATTTAAGAAATTCAACTACTTAAAGATCTGCCACAAATCCAGAAATAAAACCTCTCCCTCAGAAACAACAGTGGTTTTCTTGGTTCCATCTATACCTCTAAATCCAGGTAACTCAAGGAGCATCCTAGAAGAAACAGATCTCAAATACTTTTAAAAAGAAAAGAATAAACAAAAGTACAGGATCTGGCAATACTTTCCTGTGAAATATATTCATTTTCCAAAGACAAAGACTGATTTTTGACATCAAAGGTCTCTGGGATTGCAATCACCAGGCTATGCTTTCCTCAAATTGAAGAATAAATAAACAAGAAATTTTAACACTGAACAAATTTCACAAGTCATTAATCTAAAAACTTTAATATTAAAGACTTTACAAATGAAAGAAACAAAGCATCAAACTCTGTCCTGTATTGTTCACTGCACCTTTTCAAGAATTGAAAAGAGTGTTCTATTTTCTACCTGGCTTTGTTTGAATTTTGCCAATGAAATAAAATTTAAAAATCACTGTTTAATGACCCTCCATCTTTTTCAAGGTCAGATGCCTACTATTCACACATTCAGATTGAGAAGGGGAAGATTTGCCAACCCTGCTCCTTGTTGGGGAACTGGACCAGGAGAATTCTAAAGGTCTTTTACTCCATTAATGGTTCTGGGAATCTGTGAATAAAACTCCTGCCTCTTCAGAAATTGTTCCCAGCTATCTTAGTTGGGCACATGGTATCAATTACCATAATACTCCAGTTCTTTGCAATCTTTAATATATTTATTTTCACAATCCTTTTGAAAGGCAAGGAAGTCTATTATCCCTATTTTATAGATAGAGGACTCAGGTATGGAAATTTAAATAGTTTCTGCTAAATATTTCTATTCTGTTCCTCATGCTCAGGGTTCCTTGGATACTGAACATATGTGAACATTTATGCAAAAAAATACCAAAAAATATGCTGAAGTCCTCTTGAGTAATTTCATTTTCAAAATTTCATGACTGATTACTGCAATAATTTCACAGAATTGAAAGCTTCATTTTGGCCTCTTTTTTTTAAACACCTGAAAAAACCCTTAAAACTCATGTCAGGACAGGATCTTGTGATTTGATAACATACCCTGGACTCAGCCAAAGCCAAGCACTTAATTAAGCAGCATGATAATCTGAATGGCCTCATAAACACATTGGCAAATTGTAGATTTTATTTAATAGACATCACAGAGGTGTAAAAGTTTTCTGATAACACTAGCATTACCTTGGTATGAAATACAGATTACTAACTCTACTCAGAGGGAGGAAATGAAATATGAATGTTCTTAGCAAGAGAATCAATGACAAATTACAGCACAGGAGTTGAAACAGTTCTCTAAGAGTTCTATTCACAAGGCTCATTTAAATAATTCAAGAAGAGCTGCCCAGATTTGTGAACCCAAAAGAATATCAGCAGGTTAGCAAAGTAAATCAAAGCCATAATGAAAGAAAAAATAAAAAGACAAAATATAGTTAAACTTTATGATAAAACCACACCTAAATGCAATCACCTACTTCTGAAACTGCGAGTAATTCAAAGCCAACAAAGCCCAGGACATTTCTTCCAGTAAAGAGTGGTCAGGCCTTGGCAGGGGCTGCCCAGGGAGGTTTGCAGTGCCCATCCCTGCAGGTGTCACCTGGGGGTGGCACTCAGAGCTCTGGGCTGGGACAAGGTGGGCATGGGCACAGCTGAGACTTGATTAGCTTGGAGGTCTTTTCCAACCTCAGTGATTCTTTGATGCTGATTCTGGGATTTAACTAGAGATGCTTTGCATAGTTCTAGCAGTAGAAGCACATTTCACTTTAACACTCAGTGGGTCTAAACTTTTACTGCAAACACATAATAAAAACAATGAAGTGGGAAATGTAAATGTGGACAGGTTAGCAGGGAAGAAGATCTACACTGAGCCTCTACAAGCTCAGTGATATTTTCTCCTCTGGACTTACTCAAAACTTAATCACAACCCCTCACTATGTTTATATCCCCAGGAGCAATATCCCTTTGCTTTAGCACACTCTGCTCTATTTGTGGCACATTGTTTCAAAAATATTTTAAAGGAGGCACTCAGCATGCTGCTAAGACTCCTTCCATCAAAGCTGGAACAACACAGATCTCCACAGAAAGAGTTCACTCCATTTCGTGTTCAATCTCCTGAGTAGTGTGAATTTATTAACAGCTTTGAAGTGGTAAAAAATGTGAGATATACGTGCATGTGTACAGATGATCCAAACAGTATAAAAAACCAGCCAGGAAATCAATAAAGTAGCTTTTTAACAAATGCATTTCCAGCCGATCAAAAGAATCGCCTAACGGCTACACACAGCTGATCTAACACTCATTACATTATCATTTCAAGGAAACATCCTTAGCAGCTGAAAGGTGAAGTCTTTCTGTAATGAGCTCCTTCTCAGTCAGCAACAAGACCCCTTTTTATGGTGCTGAGACAAAATAAATATGTGACAAACACCGGGGAGGAATTATTCTCTGCAAATAAATTTTGTTCTACGTGCAAGTGCTCTGGCTTGGATTTGGTTTGCTGCTTGGAAGTGGGGAATTCTAAAGAGAAGGGGGTTTTTAATGGTGTTTTCATTAAAAGAGGGACAATTTAATTAACCAGTGGTTGCCCATGAGGGATGGTGTAGTGGGTGCATCCTGGATGGATGCCCCACACCTACCAAAGCCTTTCTTTCACTCTCCTCCACAGCTGGACTGGGGACAGAAAATACAGCAAAAGTTCATGAGCTGAGGGCAGAGATACATCACTCACCAAATACCATCATGGGCAACACAGCTCGGGAATATTAATTGAATTTTTTACCAACAAAATCAGAGCTGGTTAATGATAAGTGAAATAAACCCTTAAAAACATCTTTCCCCCACCCTTCCCTCCATCCCTGCTCTTCCCTCTTCCTACAGCAGAACAGGGAAACAGGAATGGGGGTGATGGAGAGTTCATCACACATTGCTCCTGCTCATTGCTCTCCACTACATTCCTCAAAAGATTCTCTGAAAGTTCCTGCTAAGGAAACAAGCACCTATTACAAATAATCACAACACTTTCAAAATTTTCTGGGAATTGTACTTTTTTTTTTTTTTTTAAGCAATGACAGTGGCTGGAGGCCACCACATTGCCTCATAGTTCATTCTAAAGTAGCAAGGAAATTCAATATCCTCCAGCTGTCTTTGGACTACAATCAAATTAGACTTTCAAAGGAAAGTGCTGGTTTCACAAAGTACCACTGCCTCTAAATTTGTCAGTTCAAATCACCTGCAGTCATTACCAAAATCTGTGCAAATTGGGGTAGCATGGACCATGATACAGGAGACAAAATATTTTTTCATGGGGATTACTGATAAAGTTATTGTTGTAAACTCAGGCAGGCTGAGGCTGAGTACTCTGTTTTCTATAGTAGCTTTTTCTCAGGAGTAATGTGATTTTCCATAAAAAATTTATTGGCACAAGAGCCTTCCCACAGAAGCCAGAAAGAAAATCAGGAAATCTTGTCCCTAACAATGCTTCAAGGGGAGTCAGGAGATCTTTCCTTCATGAAGGGCATAATGACCCCTCAGAATTAAGCACAAAACCAGGATTTATCTCTTCTGATATTCCATCTCTTCACTGTTAATGTCCATGTCTGAAGCTCTTCAGTCCAGCCTTGCTTGGCACCAGGTGGATAAACACACATGATTTTAGGGAATGATTTCTCTAACCAAACTGCAATGCCTTACTCTTGAAAACAAAAATCACATGTTAGAAATGTCTGTTTCTCTTGTTTTGCCATGAGAAGATAAAATAGCTCAGGGCAGGCATTTACCATGTAGGTGTTTGTGTGGGATGGGCTAAATCCCACACTGACATTCCCAAGAGGGATCCTGCTCTGCAGACTGTGGCATTTTAGTGACATGGCATCTGCACACCAACTCCTGCCATCCTCTGTGCAATTTTACAGCTTCAAAAGGGAAAGGAAACAGCAGCCTGCCCAGAGAACTCACAAACCAGCAGGAAAAAGGATATCTCTTTAAATCTGTTCTTTTTCCCCCTCCCTTGTCTTTCTGAAAACTGACTTTCCACAAGCACAGCTCTCCATTCCAAACTTCCCATCAGCTTCCAGTAGGAACTGGATACCATTCTCTGCTCTAGGACTACCAACCTTCATATTTTTGTTGATGTGTTGACAGATCTGCCTATTTCTTTTTCCCATCATCCCTTTTAAACTTTTCTTAATACTTTTTGTTTTGTTTTTTTTTTCTTTTATTTTCTATTTCTTTCTTTTTACCATCAGCCTTCAGCTGTCTCAAAGTGTTTCAGAGGATGCTGGAGGAAGAAGGTACTACAAAAAAATGTGGAGAGAAGTAGAGGGAGGAGAAAAAAAAAAAAAAAATAGTTTTATAATGTCCTTAAGACACCAGGCTGTCTTTTTACCTTTCCCTGGGGGACTGGAGCATTTCTGTTGCTTTAACCAGCTGTGAACTGCAAAAATTAAGCAAAAACATCCCAAATGTGTGGTTGGAAATTTCCTCACACTAAAAACGGGAAATTAATGATGTTCCTCAAATTGTACATGGAGTTTGTTGTAGATCACAGGGAAACTGAGGAAGATCCTTTGGCCACTAAGTGTTTTGCTAGAAAATAGACTCAAAATTAAAAAAAAAAAAAAAAAAGAGTAAAGCTTTCACTTCCAATACTTAGAATCAGAGGGAAAACCACTAAAATGATGCAGATCCTGCACTTTCCCTTTATACTTTATTTCTTTTTTGAAGTTTTTTAATATACCCACCTCCCCAGCTCCCAGTTCAGGTTATTCTTAATGAGGTACTGAAAATTGTAATTTAGGAACTACAACCTTCAAGGCTGGTGATTTTCAGTAAAGTTGATGACACTTTATGTAAAAGTTTGTCCTTGTTTGCAGTACAAGATGCTGAAGCAGACTTTTGTTGCCTTCATTTTAGTCTTGCCTTGCCACAAAGAAAATTGTGCCTTTTAATATTTTTGTAATTTATAGTATGGCCCTGCAATGGCAAAATATCTCCTCAATTTTTATTTCCTGACCTGTCCCCAAGGCATTTGAATATGCAGGAATTTTCACACTCTCATTTTCTTCTACAGATGGCAGCTAACATTAAAATATTAGCAACTGAGTGAAATAACCAAAACCTTTACCATTTGACTCTCCAACTCCACCCTTCCCAGAAGCATAGCTAATTTATATGATAATTAAAAGGAAATTGCAAAATTTTCAGTTTCCCTGAAAGAGTCTCTGAGGTGAAAATCTCGGCTATTACAATTTTTTGCAAGGATGGGAACAATAATTCTCTATTTTAACACACTTGGGTAAGATTGCAAGAGAGATTTCTGAAAATACATGAATGTGTTAAAGTATTCAATGTATAGCATATTAAAGAAATTCTAAATATACAGATTAAACTGTAGTTTGAACAGTGAGACAAGTCTGTGATAAATAATGACTTCTAAATTAAAATATAGTGCAGTATGAAATAAACAGCTCGTAATGAAGGACACATTGTTCTCAACCTGATTTTTCTCCTCTAATGCTGTTTTTTGAGGAGGATGGATTTTTAAAATAATTATTCAAAGTTATAAACCAATTGTCACACACTGAGTCATACTTCTTCCCTTCCAGGCAAGTTTCTGAGTTTCCTGAGCACATCTGCTGTTGGCAAACACTGGGAAAGGTAAAGCAAACAGAGTGAAAGGTGCTCTCTGCTGCTCCTGCTGCAAGGAGTGTTTGCTCTTCCCCCTGGCCAGCTGCCACCCAGCCCATGCAGATGGCATCCCAGCTGCTGTGTGAGCACAGAAAAAGGGACAGTCACACCCAGCCCAACAGGTAATGCCTCATCAGCACCACTCAACATGCACCTTCTCCTCCTGATCTGAAAGAAACTGCTCAGTATGAACTGCACAACAATATCTGCCAACAAAAGCCCTTGTGGCAAGTCCATGTAAATTTGCCAGGCCACAAAGTTCTCTTTGTTACCCTGAATTTTCACTCTATACTGTTTTTCTAATTTTTTTTTTTTTTTAGTGTTTAAACTTCATTTAAAAAGCATCTCTTCCTATGTAGCTTCTATGCACCTTCCACATGGTTTATAATTTACTATAATTTATTATTATTGCTTATTACTAGAAACATGGCTTTCAAGGCCAAGTTGGATGGAGCTCTGAGCAATCTCACCCAGTGTAATGTTCTCTGCTCATCGCAGAGGGGTTGGATCTGGGTGATCTTTACATTTATAATTTATATTTACAACATTTTATATTGTTTCTGTGATTCTTAGCAATGGCAGCTGGGCAGTAAAACTACTGGATGCAATGCTGAAAGGTACAACATCGTGATCAATGTGGAATCAAAATCAGTCTGGAGGAACAGGGGAGATCAGAGAAGGGGCTGAACACTGATTTTCTTTCTGCATGCTGCAAAGCACATTTAGGTCTTCTAGACAGCAGAGACATGAGCCCTCCTCAAAGCACTTTTGTCTCCACAAAATTCCATCTTCATTTTAATTTCATTAAACTAAGCTAATTTTAGGCACCATTAGTTGAGAACTGGTGCTTCAAAATACTGGTTTTTTAACATGCAAAAATTTGCCCTTTACCATAATAATTTTCTGTTTTACCTAGCAACCATAAGAAAAATAAAGCCTGAAGGTGTTTGTAGAGAGAAATCACAGTTTGCTGGAATAAATAAGGAATGTGAGTGTGTGGTTTTCAAAAATAAGACATGCCCAGAGATTTAGAGAATCATAAACAAGAAAAGTTGCAAGGCAAAGATTTTGTAGAGTTTGCTTACAAACAGCATTTCCTTTTCCATTTATGTACTAGCTAAAGCAATTAATAAAGGTTAATATTTATGTACTGCATATATTTCATAATACTTTGCATTACTTGGAAACAAAATGAATGTTCCATGTTCCACCAACCTGACTGGAACAAAGAAAAATAAATAGAGGCTTCATCTACAACAAACAAATCATCTCTTCAAAGAAAATTTTAGAGTTTAGAAAGGTGATAGGAGCCAGGCTATAAAAATTACATTCTCAAAATCAAAGCTTTTTAATCATTCTTTCATACAGGCTCATAAAAAGCAAATACCACCAAAATATGAACCCCAAAATGGGGTGTTTTGACTTTGCAGGTTGGTCCTTTGTACATGAGTGGTGCTGCTCCCACCTGCTCATCCCCTTTTCCAATATGACCTCCACTGCAGGGATTAGCAAAGGCAAACATGAAATCTGCACTATTTCTAAAGAGCTTTGTGCAAGCAGACTGTGTCTCCAGTGCACCCAGGTGTAAGTGCTCAATAAACAGACCCACAGCTGCCAGCATCTTGAACAGAGCAGATTTCTGAGTATTTAACAATCACCTGAGCAACCAGTGCACACCTCTGAAGCTGACAGTGCTCAAAGCTGCCCTTGTTCCTTTTTGGAATGAAACATCACATGAGGCTCATTTAGAGCACTTTCCCCTCGAATTTGCAGCTGGCAGAGCAAGGCAGGTGTGATGTGCTGAGTACAACATTGCAAGTGTCACCTTCTGCCACCAGCTGGGGCCCTTCAGCTTTGCCTTACTGCAGGTTGGTGGCTGAGCTGGGGGGAATTTGGCCACTGAGAATTGTGTTCTGTAATTTCCTGGTTGCCATGTCACCATCAGCCAGTATTTTGTCTGAATCCCCAAAACTCAGGTTTAGAGGTGAGAGTTTCAAAGATGTTCCCAACAGGAGTTCATCATTCAGGAGAAATTTGGGGCAGAGTGATTTATTGCCCCATTATGTGTGGCAAGAGGAGGAATTTCTATTTCTATTTCTATTTCTATTTCTATTTCTATTTCTATTTCTATTTCTATTTCTATTTCTATTTCTATTTCTATTTCTATTTCTATTTCTATTTCTATTTCTATTTCTATTTCTATTTATCTCTGCTCTTCCAGTGAGGATGGCAATGGGAAGGAGGAAGGTGGCAACATTTTCTGCCAAGACAGAATAACAAATGCACAAAGTACAAATCTGGCACAGTTATAGTTTAGGTGATTCTCACCCCCAGTTGGGCTCAAGTGACAGACACCAAGAATGTTTTACTGCCACCAGAATGGTACCTCTGGCATGCAGAAGTTTTCCTGCCTTCTCAGCTGTGCTGCAATGACATGTATGTGGCCTGTAAATTTGAATGCAATCAAATAAATTTGATGGTGAATGAAAAAGTAAAAAAAATAATAAAAAAAAAATCTACTTTATGATCAAAATATTTATTTTAAATAAGGTATTTCCTTACATTAAAAGAGTCTGGGCTGCTGAGCTGCTCAGCACAGCAGGGACAGGAGCTGGAGCTGAGCTCAGAGAGAGGGGCTCAGCCCTGGGTGTCCCTATCTGTCCCTGTCTCTCTCTCTGTCCCTGCCTGTGCCTGTCTGTCTGTCTGTCTGTCTGTCCCTGTGTGCAGGGAGGGCAGAGCAGCCCCAGGCTCTGCTCCAGGGCCCAGCAATGGCCCCAGAGCCACGGGCAGGGGCTGAGCCCAGCAATTCCCCTGCACAGGAGGCACAACTTCTGCCCTGGGCAGGGACCAGCCCTGAGCAGAGCCCAGAGAGGGGCTGGATATTCCAGAATATTCCACCTGGACACAGCGCTGTGCCCTGGGAGCAGGGAGGTGGCACCAGTGACCCTCTGTGTCCCTTCCAGCCTGACCCAATCTGTGATTCTGTGAAAGAAAGCAAAAATAAACCTCTTCTCTCTCCTCTCCCCAGCTTGCTTATCAAACCATGGCCAGGTAGGAATTACAGATTTTGTCACGCCGCTTCTGATCAGGATGCAAAGAAAATCCCAACAGGCAGATTTCCAGAGGAATTAGCTCTGCATATACAATCCATTCAGCTCTGCAACAAAAGATTGATTTAAAACAGTAGGCGTGGAAGGCTGTCCAAAGATTCTTGTTACACAACTGCTTTCAAACCTCTGACACAACAATGTACCATAATGGCCAGGCTTTATTTGTGTAACTCCTTTGCTTTGGGTCCCTGCTGGGTCTACATTCATTTTTCCTTGGCTCCTGTGCCCTACATAGCATCCACTTATCTGCAGCTATCCAGCTCGGAGTTTTTCTGGATTTGATGACAGCACTGCTTCAGATTAACTGCTCCCTATTCTTCCATGAGCCAGTTAATCACTGTACTGCTTATTCTATTACTGGTGCTTATTCTATTACTGGGTAATCAAAAAATTAACAGCAATCATTCTATAATGGCAATTCAGTGGCATTACATTAGTCAACTTCCTCTGTCCTGGGCTGCTCTTACACAAATTACTCCTTCTTTAATAATTTAATCTATTTTTTTATACTCTGAAGTATCTCTCACATTTTGATCTTGACCTATAATGATTAGTTCAGGTAAATTATTTTCATACCTATTCACATTTAAAAAAAAAAAAATCTTCTCACCTTTGAAGTAGTTTCTTCCACCTTGACAATTTCATTCCCATTAAAACTTTGTGTTGGGCACCCAGGTGCTTTTGGTAATTGATTTTTTGGTAATTAAGCATATTTACTTTTCTCAAAATTGTCTCAAACACACTTCAAGCAGTAATATGCAGGTTACCTTTGCAAATCTTCTGCTGCCCACACTTAATGCAGCAGTGACAAATTTCCTGTAGCAAACGAGACTTGACATCAGTATTTCTAAACAGTTGCAGCTAATTACATGACAGGCCCTAATTAGAACAACAGCATGACCTTCTGTGTGTAGATGCTCACAGAACTACAGCTGAATTCAAACAGAATTTCAGGAAGGCTGATGACACAAAAACTTCCTTCCCAAATCATACAGGCACACTCCACATCCACTGGGATCTCTCAAACAAATGTGATGCTGCAGTAAAGTCATATATCATGCTAATAAGAGGGTGACTTTTTTTGTTGTTGTTGTATTCTAGACAACACTCAATTGACCAATTGAGACTCTTTCAGGGCACACATGAGCAAAAAGTCAGGGCTGACTTTCCCACCATCAGGCAAGCACACAAAATCCAATAACCCAATAGGTGATTGGAGGATGCTAAATCACAGAACCATGGAATGGTTTGGGTTGGAAGGGATCTGAAAGCTCATTCAGTTCCACTCCTGCCATGGCAGGGACACCTTCCACTGTCCCAGTGTCCAGCCTGGCCTTGGGCACTGCCAGGGATCCAGGGGCAGCCACAGCTGCTCTGGGCACCTGTGCCAGGACCTCCTCATCCTCACAGGGAAAAATTCCTTCCTAATATCTGGCCTAAATTTCCCCTCCTTTGATTTGAAGCCATTCCCTTTCTCCTGTCACTTCAGTTCCTGATGCAGAGCTCCTCTCTGACTTCCCTGGAGCCCCTTCAGACACTGCAACAGTGCTCTAAGGTGCCCACACAACTTCTCCAGGCTGGGCCACCAAGCAGATTCTCAGGGTTCAGGAATCACACACAGGTCCTCTGCCAAACACTGGAAAACAGCCTCACACCCTAAAGTAAACACACATCTGACCACCTTGTTCTTGATGCTCTTCCCATTTTAAAATGAAGGAATGAGGATGGAAGCCAACTCAAATGCATCTATGATGTTAAGATGTACCCCAAATGACAGGAAGAGTCTCAGTTGAGTGCAGCATGCACTAAAATCACTCATCAAGGGTGCAACCAAAAAGTTAAAATCTCTGCTAGTCAGCCCCTTAAAATGCAAAGCAATAATGGCCCCACTGAAGCTATTGAAGGTAGTAATGGTTATTATTGGTTATTCTCTTTTACTGTTTCATCTCGTTTAGAAGGTGTCGTGTGCTGTGTTAAAAAAATTAATTGTATCAGGAAACATATTGCATTTTTTCTCATTTTTATTATACTATGTTTTTTCATATTTCTTTTGTGAATTAAGTAATTGAAGCATCCAGTCAACATGAATCTGAACTGTTTTATCTCTCACTTAAATATGTCCATGTTCTATTAGCAGAAACAGAAAACAGTTGCTTGACATAGTGTATGACTGATCTTTTCAAGACAGATGTCTTGTAAACTTGAAGAAAAGAAGGGGCTTCAAGCAAAACCTTTCTGTGCTGCTCATTTTCATCGTGAGTAACCTTGAACCACCCTAAACTGAAGCAAATATGCTTTAATTCTTGTCAAATATGATTGCTTTACTACTCAGAGTCTTATTAAAGATGCAGGGTAAATGAAATAATTTGCAAATGTTATTAAAGGTGAAGTTGAATTAAAGAATGAAGACTCCAGTGCAGGGAGGGACTTAATCATGTACTGAGGGTCTGCAGTGCTTGTGGCTGCTTCCCTAAGTCTGATTCTGTGTCCTGAACAGCAGCACTTCTATTTTTTTCTGTTTAAATTGTATGAATTCCACGCAGAGAGAGAACACAGACCCTGCTGTATACCTGACAGCCATTTTCAAATTGCATTTAATGATATGACAAATGGTGTGTAATATCTGTGAGAATGATTTTAAAGGGTTTGCTCACTAATCCCATTATCTTGATTAGGCTGCTATGATAAGCATCTTTTAAAAATCTTATTTGCTGCTGGATTTTCCTTTGTAGTTTCATTGCATTTTGAATTGAATTGCATGCATCATCTTTCTGCCACTGCCTCCTATTTTATTCCAGCAATTTTGGATGCTATTGCCCCCTTGGCATCCCCAGATGTGCACTTGCAGATTTCACTGCCTTGTTGGATGTGCTTTCCTCTGGGTCATTGCTGCATTAGGGCAGATTCACTGCAGGAAAGAAATGGACACATTTGAGCTCTTCAAGCCTTAGAAAAAATGTGTTCTGCCTATGGTTGTGCAAAAATAAAACAAAATTAAGAGGCATACCTCTGGTGATATTACTCTCTAAGGATAGAGATTCTTAAATCCCCTGGGTAAGGAGTAATTTCTGTTTGTGTTGTAACCAGGTAATGCACAGCCACGTTTCATTGTGCACCACACCCCTGAGGAATCGTGGAATCACACAGCACCTGGAGACCTTACAAACCTTCCTCTGCAGGATCCTGACAGGAGCAGACTGCAGAATTCATAGTGACAAAAAAAAAAAAAAAAAACAAACCAAACATTTCAGCACAGGTGTTATTCCAGCATGGTCAGCAGTGCCTCCAGAAGATGACCTGGAAAAGGATGTGATTCCTTCTGAGGGCACCAGGCATGGGATAAACTTCTTAAAAATGGACAGGCACATATCTGTGAGCACAGATGCTGCAGGAGGCAGGACTCACAGGAAACACTGGCACTAATGAATTGCTGGGTGTCCAGGGCAAGGAAGAGCACAGAAAAAATATCAACTTACATCAGCTGGTGGAAGTGCACCATGAGACTTTTCAAAATATCCTAGAAAATCCTGATTTGCAAGGGGCCCATAAGGATAATTACAGGCCAACTCCTGACCCTGCACAGGACACCCCAAGAATCCCACTCTGTGCCTAAAAACATTGTCCAGACATTTTTGAAAGCCAGTAAATAACTCCCCCCAAAGAACCATCATGAATGAGGACCCTGAGAGGCATTCAGAGGTCTGCTGTGAAAACAGGACTGTGAGGTGTGATTGGTACAGAAGAAACTACAAGGAAAATGTTGGGGAAGGCAGAGGAGAGAAATCACCACAGGGAACACTCCTAGAAACCTCAGGCTGCCCTGCCTGTGGTTATTTAAGGTGCCACACACGAGGTAAATCTGCACCACAGACAGAAAGCAAACCTTTGGCATCTTCTTAACTCCCTAGAAGGCCAGTTGTGTGATTTTATCTCAGATTTTGAGACACTAAAATGTGAAGGAAATGCCAGCATCTCCATGGGAATAATCAGTCCCAGCAGGGATTCAGTCAGGGAGAAGCTTTTCAGCTGTTCTGCTGAGAGCAGTGAGCACCAACCCTTTGCAAATTTGGGATCCAGGTGGCTGTTCCTCAATGCCAGCTCTTCTGGCTGGTTCACAGCACTGAGTTTTCAGGGGAGAACCCTCTGATTTTCCTTCTGTCTTTGCAGGGATGTTCCAAAGCACATTTAGGTCTTGTCAAT
Source organism: Erithacus rubecula (assembly GCF_903797595.1). Taxonomy (NCBI): domain Eukaryota; kingdom Metazoa; phylum Chordata; class Aves; order Passeriformes; family Muscicapidae; genus Erithacus; species Erithacus rubecula. Next base: position 108,728,470 of record NC_136658.1, on the reverse strand, counting down.
GCATGGACAACAGAGACAGCACTGACATGAGTTCTCCTCAAAGCACTTTTGTCTCCACTAAATTCCATCTTCATTTGAATTTCTGCCATTAAACTAAGCTAATTTTGGTGCCATTAGATGAGAACTGGTGCTTCAAAATCCTGTTTGGTCTTAACATATGAAATTTGTCCTTTACTATAATAATTTTCTGTTTTACCTAGCAAGAACAAGAAAAATAAGGCCTGAAGGTGTTTGTAGAGAGAAATCACAGTTTATTGGAATAAATAAGGAATATGAGTGTGTTTTCAAAAATAAGACATGTCCAGAGATTTGGAGAATCATAAACTGAGTTTTCAGGGGAGGACCACTATAAACTTCACAAATATTAGTTTCTAATTAAAAACGAGTTTACCAAAAGTGGAAACATTCAATAAAAAAAGCAAAATTATATCACCTATAGATGTAGTGATTCCAGAGCTGTCTGCCCTGAAAACCCCTCTTGTTCTGATGCATACTTATCAGCACACATCCTCAGAGAGCTCAGCAAGATGATATTTCCAAGTTACACACTACTTCCCATGAGTGGTTTGCATTAAAACCAAGTCAGCAGCTGAGATGGGGATGACCTTTCACTATAACCACTGCTCCCCTCACGAGTAATTTCTCTAGAGCTACATTTCCCTGCTTTATCTTTGCAGATGATACTATTGCTACTGCCAGTGCTACTCTAAAATTCCTTTTATCTATTTTTTGAGCTGTTATGTGCCTAATAATTATAATGTAAATGTGCTTTCATAGCTACTGGGCAATTCTTGTTTTTTCTCTCTTCATAATAAATTACTCCTATTAAATTACAAACAGCAGCCTGAGGCTGTAGAGTTGATACCCAGAGGCTATTAAAAACTTTCAACCTCATGTCTGACAACTGGGGAGTTAAACAAACATCCTCACATATGTTACAGTTACAATAAAAGAGATGATTATCTTTGTATGATAAAGGATGTTAACTACCCCACAAATTTATCTTTCTTCAAATTTTATGAGGATGCAAAGCTGCATTTTACAGCTTTTACTTTTTGTTTCCATTACTATATGGTTTGTAACACCATAAGCCTGAAAAAAAAATTATGGTTTTTTGGGTTTTTTTACATTGGCAAAGGAATATTCATTGCCTCTAAATTCCTTGGTTTTCCTCAGTTTCCAATAGCACTAAGGGGCTGCAATATTTATTTTCAAGGCTTTATTCTTAGTGGAGATATCATAGGCTTCTACTATCATTTTTATTTTTGCTATTTCCTACTGTTGTAGCTAACCAGTGCGAGGAACATGGGGTTGCATAAAAATTTAAATCAGATTTATTTTTTTCTCATTCCCAAGAGATCAAGAGTCTCTTCAAGCTGGAACAAAAATAAACACTTTCCAAATGGTCTTAAGCACTGGGCAGGCTAATGGGCATAAAAATGCTTCTTATTAAAATAAATGCAACATTCTTGGGCAAACAAAACTGTGGCCTATAAATAGATTAACCCTGACAAATTAAGCAGGTGCAGGAAAGCTGCAGAGCCTGTGATGTAGCTCCTGAAAGCAAGAAAGGACTCATCTGATGGAGATGAGACAATTGTTTCATGCTTCCAAGTACTCCTAAAGAGCTGTTTGATTTGAAACCTACTGAGATGATTAAAAAGCATCTACCAGCCCTTTTTATCCTTATTTTTATGGGAATATACAAATATAATGCCACAACATAATGTTCAATAGGAATGCAGATTAAAGTGATGGTGTTTCTGTGCAAAATGTTTTTGTCTTTATTTATCCAGGGTGCCCCATCTTATCAATTCTCCAGTGTTTGAACACCTTTTTATTAAAAATAACATCTGTGAGGTACATCTATTTTGATTTGGTATTGGTTATTTACACTGCTCTGCTGGACATTTAGACTGTAAATAATGGGTGTTTACATTGCAAGCACAAAAATTAGACCTGAAAATGTTAGAAAATGTGGATATTTTTGTTCCTTCTTTAGAAGAACAGCTGTTCTCTGAGCCAAAACTACACAGGGACATGAAAATCTGAGAGAAAAAAATATCTCTCCTCTGTGACTTAATTTTCATCTCAGTTGCTGAGAGGAAGGGGAAGGGGGGCAGGGGAAAGACAAAACAACAGGGAGAGAATGATGGTATAGATAGACAATAAAAATAAAGACTTTTACACAAACAGTCCTTATTGTAAGAAATTAAAATAGCTAAATATGGTGGAGATTACATATTTACATAGTAGTCACATTCTTCCTGACATTCTGCAGAGATGTGGGGATTCTATTCCAGGTAAAGCATCATAAACAAAGAACAAAAGGTCATAAATACCAAGAGGAAAAGAAATAGTATTTCGGGGGGGAAAAAAAAAAAAGTGTGATAAAAATAAGTTGCTGTGAACTCATTTGGCAGAAATGAGAAAAACTCAATTTTTTCTGTTATTCTGTAGGAAGCAAATGTATTCACAGTATTTAAAATACAAGCTATTCTTACGAAATAAAGCATTCTTAAAATGAGAATACAGCAATTTCAATCTGTTAGACCAAGAGAGAAAATAAAAATACATGTGGTCAGTAGGAAAAAGGGGTATTTTTTTCCCTTAATATTTCCCTAATAGATTATTCCAAACATGTTAAGCTGCTTTCAAGAAATCTAGGTGACTCTAGAAAGATTATGCAAATAATTATTCCATTTCTGTTCTTTTTTTGGTGAAGTATCTCCACCATTTTTAATGTAGCAAAGTCCCAGCAGCCCATATCTCTACCACACAGCTGGCAAGCATATCTAAAGGATTATGCATAATATGCATGTGAGCCCATGAAGGAAATGCATTTATTCAGGACTGAAAAGAAGTAGGAAAGCTTTAGTTCCTGAGCCACAGAGAAAAATGGCTTAAATAAATTTCTGTTTCTCATCCATCCTTTTCCTCAAACCCCAACCTCTTGCTACCTGCACCTCCATTTCCATGGCAAGGTTAAAAGAAGCATCACCAAACTCACCCTGCTCCCTGCCAAGACAGTGCAGACTTAAAAAGGGTTGGTTTTTTTTTTTTGGTGGGTTTTTGTTTGTTTGGATTTTTTTGTTGTTTTGTTTTTAGGGGGTGTTTTTTTGGTTTTTTTTTTATTCTGGGTGTTTTGTATTTTTTTCTGAGAACTAGATGAATGTACAGAATGTTTTCTTCCCTCCTCCCACTTAGGTAAGCATTTATCACTGACATTTGTGAGAGTTGCAGGCTCCCATCAAGACAAGGCTGCTGTGGATACTGGCAGGTGTGAATGCAAGAGAATAATTCATTCTCCTCAGACTTATTCCTGGGCAAGAAAATGTGCAAATGCTCTTCTAAACCCAGGAGCTACACCTAAAGAAGAAAAAGAAAAATAAAAGAAACCAAACCCAAAAAGCTGCTGCTTTTTTGATAATGTAACCCAAATAATTAATACTTTGCATAACTAATCATTGTTTTAAAAACACTATTCCCAAAACTAGGGCAATCCTTTAAACAGAGTGCACAGACTTTTATAACATTTAATTTTGCTGTCAGAAGTCCTCAAGGAATGTGAATGTGGGTGGACACATCCCCCCCTTGAACCCCATTTTGCTAACAGCTGGGTTTAAAATTTGAGGATATAAACTTGTCCAAGGAATCCTGTGTTAAAAGAATGGCAGCTGGTTGGATTTTTTGGTTATATTTTATACTATTTGGATTGCCTGCAGAGTTTAACTCACACCTTGTGCACCAGCAGTGACACCAGCCAGAGAAAAATGAGTTTTTGTTTTGTGGCAAATTGAAACAGAAGGTTTTGAACTGAATAGTTCATGTGCTGATAGCAATCAAGTGAAGACAATGTGAAACCTACACACCTCCTCAGCTTCCAGGGGGTTTTATCTGCAGTGAAATCTATTCTGCCACAACTGGAACAGCTGGTGTATGAGAGGGCAAGGGACATCCCAACTGCTCTGGCTTAATGCTGAGCTGCTAAAGCAGGAGATTTCCCCACCTAAACCAGTGCAGAGCTCATGCAGAGAAATGCATTTCACCGTTGCCCTCCTGTATCAGATTTTTCTAGCGTGTTATTTCATAATCTTCACCTGAGCCTTCAGCCTTCTTCCCAATACCAATAGCCTGAAAAGACAGCAAGTGATTAAAGGCAGCCTGCAAGAGCCCAGCACACCAAATTTGTGCCCATTTGTGAGCCTGTAAATGTCAGCCAGTCGAATGTGGGTCTCATGCTGTGAATATCACTCTCCTGGCCAGTAAATCTGCCTTGCTGTCCTCAGATCCATCTGAGGTGCAATCCCAGAAACTGCTAAGCTGGCAGATCTGTTGCTCAGCTTTTTGAATTTCCCTCAGAATTCTTGCTCTTTTCATCCGTTTTAAGAAAAAATCATGGCCAAGAGCAGTATCATCACCAGGCTTTTGAAAATGACCAAGCTGGGTCTGTTCTCAGATGTTCACCTCTCATATTGAACTTCCCACAATGGAAACCAACCCACCTGGGATTATCTGGTGGATGAGAGGCTGGATATGACCTGTCCATGAGTGCTGGGATGCAGAAATCCCCCTGTGCTGGGCTCATCCCACAGCTGGGCTGCAGGAAAAGGGGAATTCTGTCCCCCTGTGCCCTGCTCAGGTGTGACCTCACCTGCAGAGCTGCCCCAGCCCTGCCCCAGCCCAGGGAGGAGCTGGAGCTGCTGCAGAGCCCACAGGAGGCAGCAGGATGAGCAGAGGATGGAGCAGCTCTGCTGGCAGGAAAGGCTGGCACAGCTGGGATTGTTCACCTGCACAGGAGAAGCTTTGGCTGAGCTCAGTGTGGCCTTGCAGGGCCTGAAGGAGCTGCAGGAAACATGGAGAGAGACAATTCCCAAGGGATGGAGGGACAGGAGACAGGGAATGGAGGGACAGGACACAGGGAATGGCTCCCACTGCCAGAACACAGGGTTGGATGGGATATTGGGAATTAGGAATTGTTCCCTAGGAGGGGCTGGGATGGAATTCCCAGATTTGCTGTGGCTGCCCCTGGATCCCTGGAATGTTCAGTTCCAGGTTGGACATTGGGGTTGGAGCAGCCTGGAACAGTGGGAGGTGTCCCTGCTGTGGCTGGGGTCTGGAATCAGATGATCTTTCAGGTCCCTTCCAACACAAACCTTTCTGTGATTGCCTGATGACCCCAAAGCCCCTGGGGAAGGGATGGACTCTGACACCCCACAGAGACTGCACACGAGATGTGCAACCACCTCTGTCACCCCAGGCACAGCCTGGCTCTAAGAGAGCCTGAGAAGGACAGAGAAAGGTGGCTGAGCTCTCTCTGTGCTAAAGAGCAGGCTGGAGCACAGGCAGATCCTCATCTGACCCTCCTTGAGATAATCAGATAAAGAAGAAGGGGCACAAAGTGCACCAAGTCTTACTCACTTGTGGCTGTCATAACCTTTGCTTCCTCACAGGAATTACTTCCCTTGACCTACCATCCACTTCAGAGCACTTGTTAACCTTCTTTAAATTAGAAATTATAATGTAGGCTTGGAAAAAATAAGAGGGGGGGGGGGGGGGAAAAGATGATAATCCCACTGAGACATGAATCTCCAGCTGATAGAAGAAGACACTGATTCTGTCAGTCAAGGGTCTGACCTGTGCTGTGAAAACTGCAAAGATGCTCTTACCAGAGGGGTTAATTCAGACAACTACTTTAAAATGCAAATGTTCTGCTTTTTGCTTTTCTTGATTTCAAGCACAGCAAAGCAGGGTCTGTAATTAGAGAATGGGTAGTCGGCTCTGTTCACCAGTTGTGCGTAAGCTTTAAACTAATAACTCAGCAATTAGAAGAAAAATGAGCAGTAATTACACACATTTTACTCACTGCTAGACAGATGGAACACTTTCTGCTCGTTATTGGCAAACTGTCACTGCGTTTATTTCATTTTTAGTGTTTACTGTTTGTTGTAGTTTGATTAGGAATAATTACAGGCTAGGAAAAATACGAAAGAAATGAACAGCCTTTTCATTTTTACATCCTTAAAGTGGTACAGCCATTTCTTCCCCCATTTTCTCCAAGATAAATATGCTCTGTGTTTAAAACTTCATTGAAATTGGGCTGCACCTTATGGAGCTTGGTGAGAAAAAGGAGTAAGGCAGTGCAGGAAAGGCCATCCTCTCCAGAAGGGCTGATAAAACACTGCTGGGGTCACAGGCAGCTTCCCTGGTGGGCTCTGCTCCATATTGCCAGGCTATTGCATAAATTAGCTTATATTTATTGCAGCTACAAGGCTTTAGTCAAAAGAAGCATCTGAGTCAAATCCCAGCTCACAGGGCAGGAGCTGCAGGGAACTATCAGTGTCCTTACCCCAGTAAAACAGGAAAACACAAGAGGATGTGTTTTTTCATTTTTCATTTTTCCACCTTGCTGGAGTTTGCTTCCCTATCCCCTCCTACCTAATTCTGGATTTCTGAGTCTTTATGTTGCACAAGCTGTGCCTTATTCCCAATCTTTGGGGACAGTTTTAGGGAAGGGAGTAGGTGGCTGTCACCTGTGGTTAGACTGAGTTGCAGAGCAAAGTATCCAAAGGAATATTCAAAGTTCCCAAAGAAACCAGGCACTTGGAGGGATTGCTAAATACTGAAGCTTTGAACCAGGGATAAAAACTTCTTGCTTAAATTCTATCCACAACAAGGCTTTTCTAAGCTCCTACCTGAAGCACATAGAGGAAAACACACCAAAGTGTCCAGGTCAGAGCTTGTTTCTTCCTCAGTTCCAGCATCACTGAGATCCTTGCAGAGCCCCTGCCTGCCCTGCACCAGACTCCTGGATATCACTGACATTTTTTATAGATAAAATGGGGGAAAAGCCAATGAATATTCCTATCAATAGATCCTTCTGACATTTTTGCTTCAAATACTTCCAGCACAATTTTACTCATCAACCTTCTAACAATCTCTGCCTTCTTTAACATTTACTTTTTTTTTATTTACTACATAAAGGGTCAAAGCAACAAACCTGAGGAAAAAAAAAAAAAAAAAAAAAAAAAGGATGATTAATTTCCCTGTAAATAACATGCCTGAAACATACAGGAGCTCTGAAATAGATTTCCTTGCCTAAAAAAAAATAACTTTGAGTGCATATTATTTTTAAGACTTTTCTGACTGCCCTTTAGTTGTAGCTACAAGTTTTTCTCCAGAATAACAAGCAGTGGATTCTTCTCCTGCACTGCCAACTGAAAAACTAACCAGAGTCTCTACAGACCCTAGAATTAGAGATGATGGGGTGGAAAAACATCCTCACCACAGGAGCAAGACAGAGATTTTGATTGTTGCAGCAGTAGAAAGCAAAAAAATAGTAATGGCAAAGAAATGGAAAGCAGGAAAAATTACTGAAAGAGCAAAGACTGAGCAATAACAGAGGACTTCAAATATTCACTGCAAGGCATTGGTGCTTTTGTGCATGAGGCAATTCCTACTTAGGAGGCTGTTGTGGAGATTTCTAAAAGAAAAAAGGTGTTTATCAGCAATCACAGAATCACAGAGTCATAGAATGATAGAATCACACAAAGAAAAGAAAAATGGAATAGCCTGGATTGGAAGGGAGCTTAAAGACAACCTGATTCCAAAGCCCCTGCCATGGACAGGGACAGCTTCCACTATCCCAATGCTCAAAGTTCCACTCATCCTGGTCTTGAACAATTCCAGAGGCAGCCACAGCTTCCCCAGGCAGCTCATGCCAAGGCTCCCCACCCTCATAGGGAAGAATTTTTTTTATAATATTAAATCTAACCCTACTGTCTCTCAGTCTGAAGCCATTCCCTGGGTCCTGTCCCTCCATTCCCTGTGTCCTGTCCCTCCATCCCTTGGGAATTGTCTCTCTCCATGTTTCCTGCAGCTCCTTCAGGCCCTGCAAGGCCACACTGAGCTCAGCCAAAGCTTCTCCTGTGCAGGTGAACAATCCCAGCTGTGCCAGCCTTTCCTGCCAGCAGAGCTGCTCCATCCTCTGCCCATCCTGCTGCCTCCTCTGGGCTCTGCAGCAGCTCCAGCTCCTCCCTGGGCTGGGACAGGGCTGGGGCAGCTCTGCAGGTGGGGTCACACCTGAGCAGGGCACAGGGGGACAGAATTCCCCCTTTCTTCCAGCCCAGCTGTGGGATGAGCCCAGCACAGGGGGTTTCTGCATCCCAGCACTCATAGACAGCTCATGTCCAATCTTTGTCTAGGTTATATTTATCCAGCCTTATGATGGAAGGCAATTTCAGGTAGGTGGGGAACTGTAAACCAGCTGGTTTCTATTCTTTCCAAAGTTGGAACAAATGTGATCCAGCAGAGCTGAGACTCCACACCAAGTCAAGCTTCTGCCCAGCAAACAGCAGCTGGAAATTGTCCTTGCAATATTATTTACTCCCTGAACATTTGGGAGCAAACTCCTGGCAACCACGAGGTACAGCACCAAGGTCAGGGCACTCCCTTTTGGATCTTAAATTCACAATAACTCACAATTCATAATAAATCATCATTTCCATTTAGATGTGCTCTAAAAGGAATAAAATAAAACCACTGGCAGTTTCACATTTCTCATTTTCAATAAAATTTGGAAAACAGTGCTTTCCTCATGGTGACAGAAGAAAGAGAATTTCTGTCTGGTTGTAAAGCTGTGCTGTTAATGATATTTAATTACCCACGCTTAATTACACCTGGCACTCTCCATCTTTGGCTCCTAAGGATTTTCCTAGTTAGATGATTAATGTGCATATAAGTGTGAAAAATTTCAAAGCTGGGGCTTAACCTTGGCACTAAAGCATGGCAAACTCAAGCATCTGCACACCCAAAGCTGGGCTCCATTTCTTTGTGGCACTTTATCAGTACAAAGGTACATTGATAACACAGATAGATTCCAAAGAGGGGTAAAAAGAAAACTGTCCTGTGACATTTGCTTGAATCTTTTATTTTTTCCCCCTCATTAAGATTTTCCACCAGGACACCAAGCAGAAGCACAGAGTTTGGACACCCTTAATTTGATCTACACAGAGAGATTTAAAGAAAAATATCAGTTTTTATAAATATGCTGTAATAATTAAAGGCTGTACATATCATTCAACACTGAAGCAAGTATGAAAAACTTCTAACCTGGCAGAATCCAAACTCACCTGTTACCCAATTTTTTTTTTTTTTTTTTTTTACAGATCATAACTCTCTAATTTCTAGTCTGCTCCAATATTAAAGTTTTGTAAATTGAGATTCTCACAGCATCAGAACTGAGCTTCATCAGGGTCTCCACAGGAGCCTGCATTATTAATTACACTTTATACAACATTTGATTAGTATTCCTGAATGACTTTCACAGCAATTTTTAGAATATCCCACTTATAAAGTACAGGATAAATGTGAATATTAGAAGTCCTTAAGGAGTGACCTGTTTTGACCAGAAGTTTTTTAGTTTTTATTTTAAAGATGGTACAAGCAGGATGGAATTTTATATATATATATATATATATATATATATATATATATATATAATATAAATATATATAATGTAAATATATATAATGTAAATATATAAATATTTATATATTATAAAAATATAAATATTTTATACCATAATTTTGTATTTCTATTTTTATTTATATTTATATGGCAAGAGTAAAACTTAGTAAAAGATTTTGCAACAATAGCACTGGGTCATGTAAAAAAGTTGAAATTTATTCTAGAGCAGATTTTGTTTTGAGTTGCAGGAGAGTTGGGCTGCTCAATTTTTGCATCTGGGCTGCATAAGAATAAATAAAATTTATGTATGTTGTGTTGCAATCCACCAAGCGACACAGAGTAGTTTTATGGAGATCATTTTATGTTTGTTTTGAAAGAAAAAGGTGCCAAAAATGAATCTGTTCTATTTCCATTCCATCTACAACTCTAGTCTAAGAATCCCACTGATCAGAAAACAAACAAACAAACAAATAAATAAATAAATAAATAAATAAGCAAGCAGATCAAACCCAGCTGATAAATAAACTCTTGAGAAATAAACAAACTCTATCTGTTTCCCTTGCAAGAATTTCAAAAATTTCCAATGTATTTCAGTTTAAAAACAGTGGTAAACTCCTCAATTTCACTTGTTACAGAAGTTCCAGCCTCAGTTTACAGCTGCACCATCACAAACACTGAGAAAAGTTAAACCCAAAATTAATCCCTGGCAAATAGAATTTCAGAATCATTAATATTGTCAAAGCCCTCCCAGCCCATGCAGTCCCAGCTGTGCCCATCCCCACCTTGTCCCAGCCCAGAGCTCTGAGTGCCACCTCCAGGTGCCACCTGCAGGGATGGGCACTGCAAACCCCCCTGGGCAGCCCCTGCCAATGCTTAAGAGCCTTTTCCTTTCAGAAATTCTTCCTAACACAAACTTTCAAAATGCTTACCCTAAACCCAAATGGGGAAAAGTGCTTTAAACAGCATGAAAACTTGAATGAGGAGTATCTTGCCAGGCAGAAAAGCAGGACCAGAGAAAACAAGAGGTCACAGATGAAGCAGCACTTACAAAGCAGGTTCACTTCAGCAGCAGCACAACACAATTAAATTTCCTTTATTCTTCCAAGCAAAACCCACATGGGCTCAGAGCAGGTATTTATGAACTGGTTCTTGCTGACTGTGCTACAACAACAACTTCTTTGCTGAGCAAACTAAAGTGTTGCTCCAATATGAAAGCATATATTCCCTTTCCCACTTCTGACTCAGCTTCAGAGTGAAATAATTTCTCCAGTTATTAAAGAGGCAGATGACCAATGTAATTTCACTGCCAAATTTTTTCAAACATTGATCCAAGGCAACTCTATTAATGAGTTGTTTTATTAATGTGCTTTGTCAACTTTCTTAGCCATTATTCATGAGGACTCTCTCCTAAGGGTTTTCCTCTAAAAATTAAAATGAAGTGACCAAGAAGAAAAGCATCCCACAGTTACTTGTGCATTTTATAAACAAAGGTGATTATTAAAAAACTTTTAGCAGATAGAGAGCCCTCAACTTTTCCTCAGCATTTCTCTGGGTGCCTCTGGATGTTGTGGTTTGCTTAGTTTCATTCTCTTTACATGAACTGGGAATGAAAAATCTGACTTGAGTCAGCAATGAGCTCTTCCAGCCAGAATGCCAATTCTATCCTGGGCTACATGAAAAGCAGGGTGGCTTGCAGGTCAATAGGGATGATTTTCCCCTTCCACTTCAGATCTGCATTCAGGTCTGGCATCCCCAGAACAAGAATAGCATGAATCTGTTGGGTCAAGTCCATAGAGCACAAAAATGGTCAGAATGTTGGAGCAACTTTCCTGTGAAAAAGGCAGAGACAGGGTGGCTCAGCCTGAAGAAGAGAAGGTGTTAGAAAAATCTCATTACTTCTAATTCTACAAGGTGCAGGTGCTTATAGGAAACATGGAAGACCTGCAGAGAGCAAGGAGCAATGATTTAAAACTGAAAGAGAACCAGAGTGGACCTAAGGAAGAATTATTTTTTTTTTACTATAAGAGTGGTGAGACACTGAAAAGATTATCCAGAGAAGCTGTGGCTGTCCCATAGCTGGAAGTGTTCAAAATCAGGTTGGATGGGGCTTGGAGAATCTTGGTCAAATTAAGGGAGGTTGCACTTTAATGGCCTCATGCAACCCAAACCAACACTTATTTATCATCAATATAAAAGGATAGAAAGCCTTTTTGGAGAAATTCATAAACTCCTTGGAGATCTGAATAAGGCTTTGGAATGCCTTGCTGGTTGAGGAAAATGACATTCTGTTATATTTGTTTCTCCCACTTTATGCAGAGGGATTAAAAAAGGCTCTTCAGAACCAGAACATGCCTGCAAGTGCTACAAAAAGCCCTTCAGTTTTGTTTTACAGACAAAAGAGGCTCATAACTGATAATCTCAACTTTTTAAAATTTTGCTGATCATCACAAATAACTGCCTTAACCCTGAATATTGCAACACACATTTTAGAAGCTGGTTTGTAAAGGGCTTCAAGAGCTTTAGACTCAGACTTTAATATGTGGGTCTGCAGCAATTCTTGCACCAATACATCTAAATATTTCTGCTGTATTCCAGAAACACTGCTGGAAGCTGAAGTGGAAAGATAGCTGAGCTGAATCCTATTTTTCACTCCAGATGGATAAAATCATAGAATCATTAAATGATTTGTGTTGGAAAAAACCTTAGAGATCATCCATGCTACCCTCTGCCATGGGCAGGGACAACTTCCACTATCCCAGGTTGCTCCAAGCCCCATCCATCCTGGCCTTGGACATTTCCAGGCATGGGGCAGCCACAACTTCTCAGGATAAATATATCTTTTATCTTTTGGGTTTTTTTCCCCTCAAGGGAAGTGTGCATATGAATGGACAACTGTTAGCACAGAGCTGAATTAGTCCAGGTTTCAAGTGCAAGTGGCCTCACTGTGAGTCAATAGCAATGTTTAACTAACAACAGGGTGAAATTATGGCCCCACTGAAGTCAGAGGACATTTAGAACTTGCTTCCATCTCCAGACTTAGAAAGAAAAGTCACATATCTGCCCTAATGAGCTGATATAACCCTTTCCCTCATGACTTCACAGATAATTTGCCTCTCTTACACTAAACACAGAAATTCTGGGGTTTGCCTTTTCCCATCCTCCCTTCCCTTGAGCACTCCCACTGCAGAGCACCCCTGCAGTTCAAGAGTGAGTATGAGAGGACATTTTCACTTCCTCACAGCCCCTTGCAGCCTGGCCAGTCCTGTCACCCCAGGCCAATTGCTCAGCACAGCTCCATCCATGGGCTCCCATTTTTATTTACAGGAGGAACAAAATGAAAATATTGTCCAGCTCCTTCTACAGCTTCTCTAGAAAATTCACATTTAGGAATGTGCAGTGTGAAGTGAAGACAAGGAGGAAAAAAAAACCCTAAAAATAAGTTTTACAGGGACTGTGTCAATACTGAAGGAGAGGGAAGTTTAGCAAAGAAAAGCTGCCTTTTAACTCCAGTTTTTCAATATAAGAAAAGTCTTTGAAAGAGCTGACAAAGAGCTGGAAAACAAATTTTCACCAAGTATAACCACTTAATAGGCTTTCCTTCATAAAGTATTCATCTACTTGCTTCCCTTGACCTTTTTTTAACATTTCTCCCCCATTTGTTCTTCCACCTAGAGCCTTGGTAATGGTGAGAAGCAAAGAGGTGCTAAACAGTGGTGAAGACAGAAGTGAATCTGTTTGCTTTTATGACCTGCAAAAAATTCTCCATGGGTAAATTATGAAAAAGGCAGAGGTTTATACTAATAGATGTCACACAAAAAGAACTGGGAGCAGGAAAAATTATTAAAGAAAAAATATAATTTTACCAGTAAGGTGGCTGGGTGAAGGTGAATGTTAAACTGAACAGATGCTGCCTTGCCAAGAGACTCTTGTAACAACTGCTCTAAACCAGACACCACCAGAACAATGAATATAAAGTTATTGATGTTACTAATTGTACTGTGTCACATTTTGCACCATTGTTCTGTCAGGTTCCTGCAGAAATTTCTGACAAATACACTACTTACACTTTTCAGCCAGCTACTAGCATTTTAACATGCCATTCTCTAGGGGGGAAAAAAATGTCAAAATCCAAGGTATTTTGAAAAACTTGCTTCATTATGAACTGGTCCATTGTCACATGCAAGAGCATTTCATTCCCCTGGCTGCTGTGAGAAAAATAAAAGAAATAATTACACACAGGGAAAAAAAAAATGTAGAACAGAGGCATTTTTCATTCCACTTATTAGCAGCTAGAATGTTCCTGACAGGAGCAGGTGGAGATCCCAAAAAGAAATCACCACAGGGTGGTGGCCAAAGATCCTCCTACCTTGCACCTGAGAGAGAGAGGCTGGCACCCAGCTAGGTTTTGAAAACAGCTGCAGGTCACAAATGCACTTGTGTCCTCTGTATTTAACTCCTTTCCTAAAGGTCAGAGAGAAGAAAAGTCGAGGGCTGAGCTCAGTTTTGAGCTGCTCTGAACCTGGGATCAGCATCACTCCGCTAAGAAATGGAGCTGAGCATTAAAGGTCATTGTTTAGGTGGAATTAAGAGCAGAAGTATTCTCAGATAAAGAAAAACAACTCCCCACTTCTGCCCTGGAGTACAAAAAGCAACCTGAGGAATGAACTTTATTTATTAAATAAACCAAGGCCCTTTGTCACAGAGGCAGCATCTATTCCAGAACCAGCCAAAGGAGGTTTTTGCTGATTCATTTCCTGCCTATCAAGACTAAATTATGAGCCCTGTCTCAGGAAAAAAAATATCATCAGAAGACTTTTCATGGAATTTTTTTGTGAAGATATATATATATATATTTAGCTCATTTGCTCTTCAAGGTTAAAACAGAATAAATATGGCTGAACAAATACTTCTTCCCCCAGCAAGCACAAACAGAATTTCAGTCACACTTTCTCTGCAGAAGAGTTGGAAGGCAAGGTCAGAGTCATACTCAAATTGAGATTTTAAAACTCTGATTTCATAAAGTCTTTCCTCATACAGGGATGCTTTAAAAATGTTCATAACCACAGCTTATGTTGGTGGCTTCACAGCTTTGTTGTCATAACAGATAATTATTTGGTATTTCTGAATTGCTCACAATGTTCCCTGTCCATCATTTGAAAATGATGGCTTGCTAATGCTTACCTGGTAAATATGACATGTCTGAATAAATATGAATATGTGGCTAAAGAAACACAGAGATAGCCAAGCTAAACAAAGTGCATTTGAAAGGGCAAAGTGTATTCCATCTTTTACACAAGGCTGTGGATAAGTAGAAAGGTTGAGAGCAGATAAAGATGCAAAGCTGGGAAAGGATTGTGAGCTTCAAAGCAATGAGTGCTTGGGAAATTGAACACAGAGACTGGATTATGGAGTTGAGGACTCAGCTGAGCAGCCCACAGAATTGGAAAACTGTCTTTCTTTTGATTATTGGTGTATGTGGCTGATTTAATCTGATTCTGAAAGAATCTGGATGATGCTTAGAATAGGAGCCTCCTTGTATGCCCTATCCAGTACAGAATAAATCAGCTTTCAAATATATTTCATATGGAAAGAGTTGAGCAAGACAGACAAGGTTAAGTGAAGGGAAAAAAAAAAAAAAAAAAAAAAAAAAGGGCTGACTATCAGGTAAATAAAACACACTGACTGAACTGATGGCAGAAAACAGGAGTGTTGTGGATTTATGGGTGAATTTATATAAGTATTTGTCAGCAAGAGTGAATCTGGTTGACTTCCCAGAAATACCAAAGTACAAGTAGGAGATCTGTTAAACTGCTCACAAAGAAACCTGCTCACATTAAAATCCCATCAGACACAATTATTTGTGATCCCATTACCCCAGGAAAAGGTGAACACAGAAGGGACCAAGTGCTACATGTGTAAATACAGGGACACCCAAGCCATGTTCCCTACAACTTCAACATTTTATCTGAGTCTGCTCTGTCTGCAACATGCTGATATTTCTTCTCAAGTATTTCAAACCAAATTCTTCACCTCATGCCCTTCATCCCCTTCCCACTGCACATTCCACAGCAGTCACAGGATCTTTCCTCCCACCTGGCTGTTACACCTCCCTGTTTTTCCTTAACATCCTCTTTCCTCCTTTTCCATCCTAAAATCTCCTCTGTGCCAGTCCCCTGACAGTGGCAGATGAGACCCACAGCCCACTACCCCAAATTTCAGTGTCCCTTGAGCTGTTGTCACCACTCTCAGCACCATCAGACCTTAACAAGTTTATATCTCACCAGAATGTCATGAGACATCAGATGGAGTTATGACTCCAGTGGTGTCATCTGAAGAACAGCAGAGTTGTCATCTAAACCTATTAATTCAATGCTTGCTACTGAATCCCCATCAGCACACATCTTTAGACTTTATACTTATTTATACTTTAGACTAGATTTTATGCTATCTATAAATTATAGATATTATCTATCTATCTATCTATCTATACATATATATATGTATACTATCTATATATATCTTTATATATCTGGAATTATACTTATTTAAATACTATACTTGGTATTTAAACTCTTAACATGATAATATCTGCAGGCAGTTCAAGGACAGGAGTTTAAATTCAGGTGTACAAGCAAATGCAAAGCTCATGTCATAGTGACCTCAAGTTTTTAATTGGCAATGCAATGACAAAAAGGTTTGGCACAGACTAGAAACTGAATGAGGATCCATTTTGTTTAGGTTTTTTGAGAGTTAATTATACATTCCTAACACAGCAGTACAAAATATTCTTCAGTGCACTGCACAGGATTTTTTGGGGTTGTAACCAGCTCATAGGAGCTGCTCAGTTTCAAACCCCATGGCAATGTGTTGGGGATGTGTCACATTGGAGGTGTGGTTGGGAAGGAACTGAAAGGAAAACTGCTTTTTGCTGCCTGATCAGAGGTGCTGCAAAATGTCTGTAAAAGCTCTCTAGTCCCATCCAAATAGATTTCAAATACATTGGAAAATTCCTTAAGAATAAGATCTGCCTTTGGTTTGTGATCTATTCCTGCCCCCCCCCAGCCTAAATTTTATTTTTAGAAGAGCTAAGCTGTCTCCATGCTTTGCTTATCCAACTCTTATCAAGCCTGATTATCCAACTCTTCTGTTTTGATGGATGGATTTGGGTCTATGTGACTAAGCTTTGCCCCTTTCTGTCCAAGAAAGAAGGAAAATAATATAATTTACATACATGAGGTACATAAAGTCTTACTTTCACATTCCAAGACTTGTAATAGATCTTAGTATACTTTTGTGTGCTGAATTTTATAAATATCAGGAAACATGCAAAGTTCTGGACCTAAATTATGTCACTGGACTAGATGGTTTATGAAAAAAAAACCCTCAAAATAATTCTAGCAAGATAATAGAGCTGCAATTTGCAACAAATATGTTCCATTTCCTTGTTGTTTCAGGTAAAATTTCTGCACCCCAAGAACTCCAACCAAACAGCAGCAATAAGCAAAACAAAAAACCACAAAAATAAACCAGTAACCCTCTGTGACACATGGAAAATACCTCCATTAAGCTATACATTCAAAAATTCAGCAGCTATAAAGTCAATCTGTTTATTCATTTTGCTGCTATTCCAAACTGCATGCACAACTACTGACTGTCCAAGCTGGTTAGATCAAACTCAGGTCAGTGCATCATCAGTGTTCTCATGCTGTTGATCAACAAAACCTCATTGTTTTGGGGTTTTAAAATAATTTTCACTTTCATTTTTTCATAGGCTTTTTTTCTACTTTATGCCCCAGGGATGCTACCAGTCCCTTCAGCGCCACAATCCACTGATATCTCTGCATTTCTATTTTCCAAAAGTTTCTGGGCACTCCCTAATGTCCACTGAGCAAAAAGTGATTGTTCCATCAGTCCCTGGGCTGTCAAACCATGCATGATTTCTTTAATACCTCCTCAAGCTGACAAGATTGAACTGAATTGCATTATTATGTACTTCAGTGCAAAAAGATGGCCTGAGAAATTCCTGCAGTTTCCTCCACATGCCATTCAGAGAACAGGCCAGTATCTTCTTTTTTTTATTTATTTTCTTTTTCATTTTTTTTCTTTTTTTTTTTTTTTTCTGCAGCATGATTGCTTTAGGAGAGTTAATTGTGATATTAAATAGGGTCTTTCTGCCTGCCTGTCCTCAGGATAAAGAAAAGTCAAGAACAAAACATGGAATTACAATCAAGTCTCACACATGTAAGGAGCATGACCTTCTCTGGGCTCTCAGATGCTCCCAAGCCAAAGAGAAATAACAAAATGAAAAGGTAAATATGAACAGTGTGGAACATGTTTGGTCAAAACTCATCAATAGACATTTTTTTACAAGTATCTCTAAAAAGAACAAAACTGTTACTTTCCAAAGACAGAGCAAATTAGCTGCAGGATGGGACAACATGGGAATCTAAAACCCTACAGAGTTAATCCTTAATTCCAATTTGCATGCAGGAATTGGTGTCTAAAAAGGATATTTCAGAAGCAAGCAGCACTTCTGAAACCCAGTTTAGAATTTACCATCAGAGAAGCAGAATGTGGGGAAGAGTCTCAGCCCCACCTCTCCAGAACACTGGTGCACATCACAAAAAGAGCTGGTTTTATTATGAAATGACACATTGGATAATCTCATCTCTACAAAGCTTTTTTTTGCAGCTGGCATGGATAATATATCAAAAGTAGCCCTTGAGAAGCTGATCACTCTAGGGAAGAATTATTATTTTGAAATTGAATTTTTTGTGCAATTTATGCAAATTTTTTCCATGTCTGGCCAACCAATAGACAAATGGTTACACAGAATTAAATACTTCAACCCATGGAGAAAGGTGGACAAGAGATTGAGAAGGGTGGGGATATTCCACAATGAACAAAATATTCCCAGAAGCAAATATGTTAATCTGTGGGAGGGGGACACAGCTATCATCAGTTCCTTTTTCAATGTATTTTTCCTATATTAACCTGGCATATTTAAAATTCTTGAGCAGCATTTCTTTATTTTAGTGACAGAAGCCTCTCGTGTCAGTACCCTGGACAGCGCACACACAACTCCGGGATTTTTTAAAATTTGCTTTTAAAGAGAGAGACAGCTCTGAAGGAGAGAAATCATCATCTGTGTGATCACAGCTCACAATTTTCTCCACTGAACGAAGCTGATAATTTCTGGCTGTGCTGCAGCTCATCTTTCTGCAAGTCACTGCACTTTGGGATAAACACTAATTGTTAAAGGTTTCATTGTGAAAATCTTGCATTTATTCCTCCTGCCATGGTAACAAGCTCCAGTTGTATCACCACAGTCCTTCCAGCCATGTCAGCTGGGAATAAATAATTTCTGCCGAGATGTTCAGTAAGAAGCTGGGGAGTAAACTCCTACAGTCTTCACTTTGGAATAGTTTTTCCAGGACACAGACCATTTTCTAGGCTCACCCAGGTGCTTCCTCATCCAGAATACAGAATTGGTCTGCATGCCTCACTAAAGCTAAGAGCAAAAGTTTTATCATCTTCTCAGTTTTTCTTAGTATTCACTTAATCCCATGGCAGTTCAATAGGCTCAGCACACCAGTGCAGGGCAGCTGCACCCACACAATCCCAGAGCACATTCCAAGGGAGACCCCATTCCATCCACGGTTCCTGGCAGGAATTTTGGTGAGAACACTCTGAAGAACAAGATGTGGCTGGAGAAGGGGCCATTCAGAGCTAGGGCAGCACTCTTCTGTGACAAACATCCTTGTTTTGGCTCCTGGAGGTCAGCACAACACAAAGCAGTGCAGAGCAGCTGTAAGATGGACATGGACTTTGGGGAATGCACTGGGCATGAGAACTAGTTTGCATGAAAAGCAAGAACTTTATCTCCAAGGCAGGGGAAACTTATCTGTCAAATGCCACAAAGCCAGGGACATGTGGATCCCAAGACCCTGGACCCTGGATTAACACTGGTGAGCCTTTTCTTTCTCTCTCTCTGCCTCTGTAATTCATGTTTTCCTCTCACTTTTCTCATTATCCAAACCTGACTCTGGATTAATGCTGGTAAGCCTTTCCCTCCCTCTCTTTCTCTCTCTCCCACTCTATAATTCATATTTTTCTTTCTCTTTTTTCCTAAACTCATGTGCTTATACCAACCAGGAACCAACACACCAATTTCCATGCCAAATATGTAACTGAGTCATAAAACTCTGTTTCTTTTGCAGACCCTCTGGCTTTTGTTCCTTTCAACCAGAAGCATTTGCAACCCCTGGGTGCTCCCTTTCCCTTCAAAGTGGGACATCCAAATGGCAAATCCTTACTCCCTTCTGGTCACTGGGCTATCCTAGGAAATGGACACCTGGGTTCTGGCCTCTCTGCTTGACCCTTAAGGTTGTTCCCAAAGGGGAGGAGAATATTGTGGTACAAACCTAATCTAGAGCTAATATTCCTATCTAGGAGCTAATATCTCATTTTTTTTAGGGTAATCTTGTGCCCAGCCTGTCCTGTGTGATGAAGTGCCATTCTGTCAGGGCAAGATTTCTTCACTGCCTGCCATTCAGCCCCTTGAGCAATTTGACAAGGACCATTTCATGTTTTCTTCTGGATGGTAGAAAAAAATATTGACTAAGCCAAGACCAGACCCACAGATCACATAGTTTTTGAGGTATCCTGTGTGACCTGGGGGTTGTTTTTGTAATCTGTTTAATAAAGTTCCATGTCGTTTTTGTATGCTGATAAATGTTTTTAATTACTTTCATGACAGCAAGTCAATTACTTAATGTTACAGTCCATTATCACAGTACTCCTTCTCTAACATATTTCCTGAGTCTTCAAAAATAAAGGAAAAAATAATCAAGATCAAATTTTCAGACAAGGCCTATTTCCCATAAAACTGAAAATTATGTTGGCATCTTTTGAGGTTTCAGGGGTTTTTTGAGGCGATGGGTTTCTTTTATTGTGAGGGTCCTTTTTCTTTTTTTATTCCCAAATCAGCCTTTCTGTAATTCAGAATGGGACTGCCACTTGGCTAATACATTTTGAAGTAGCATGAAATTAATGTTCTGTACTATATTTTGAGGGAATGAGTAAATCTGATTAGCACGAGACCTCCCTATCATACACTGCAATTGCACTTTGCTGAAAGCTAGAATTATATCCTGAATATAAACGAGATCAAACTTAGGAAAGTGATCAGCAAGTTATGCAGAACTACATAGAATTATCTATTAGCTAATTATAACAAGGTTTGAGTCAGAAATAATATTGAAGAAAAAAAAAAAAAAGATTGCCTATTTTTAATCTAGTTATCTTTAGATGGTTAAAATCACTTGCTGAAGGTAAAATTTTGAAGTCACCACGTCTCTCTGGAAAAGCAAAATGTCCCAGGACCTGAATTCCATTCTCAGTAAAACAACTAAAACCAGCCTTTTGTCACAGAGCTAATTTGCTTTATAAAAAGTTAAATACAAAATATTAATACATGGTCCACGCTTATCCTATAGAGTGAGGATAATTTTCCAAAGAACCAAAGCTTTAACTTTCAAGTCAGAGCTTCTCAAAATCACAAATACATAACAAGGAGAGTAAAGAGCAAAGCAAGAATTATAGAGGCAAAGTGATAAAGCAAAATATGAGATTTACATCAAGAAGGATCCAGCAAGACTTCTGTTGGGACTCAGATATTTTCCTTCCTCCTTGAGCACTTGGTCCAGTCTGCTTAGATTCATTTCTACTCATTCTTCTGCTGCAATCAATAAACTGAAAACCACTCCACATTTAGAAAACACTGAAATATTTTAAAAAGCATTCTTTTGAACTTCTGCTGTTATCAGGATATGTATCACATCCAAAAGCAAGCTGAGATTGGTGCCCTTTGTACTGTATACTGTGAATTCATCAAATGAAAGGTAGTACCTGCCTAGAAAATATCTGACTCTTAAAAATATTATATTTAAAAAAGAAAAAGGAGAAAAACCACAAAAAATAGGGTAAAAGTAGAAAAAGAGAATGAAGTGGGAACAAGTCCAAAGGCAGAGACCCATAGGGCCTTTCCTCAAAACAAACACACGAGAACCAAGGATAGTCTTAAAAATACAATCAAGTCTCAAAACTTTTGGTTCATGACTTTGTTCAGTAAACTACACTATCAACTGTTAGAGGTTTGATTAAATGTCAATATTATGATAAATTTTGGAATTAAATTATTTTAAGGTTTTTATTGACCTTATTTCCCCCTCTCTCTTCCCCAGCAAACTTTTGTCTCAGCTCTTCAGAGCTGATTTATTGAAGTCCCTCTAGTTAGACTTAAAAGTAAAACAAAAAATTGGCAAGTACATCCTCTGTGTTTCCTAAGAACCAACATGATATTCCAGTTTAGCAAAAGTGACATGATGATGGGTTACAGAGAGATGAAATGAAATCATATTGCTAAACCTAACTTCCTAGGACACCATGGGAATACTACATGAATCTTCATATTCATGAGGCTTAATTATAGCAAAATAACCAATCTGTAAAATGCAGCTACGTTCAAGTACTGATTTCAAGACTAAAACATGAACAAAGAGAAGATGTTTCCCAGGAGATGCTTCTACAAGATGTGCAGAGGCAGAAATGTAAGCAAAAATCAAAAAAGACAGATCAACAGATCCTATAACATGGAAGAGCCAGAGCAGCAGCCAAGGAAAGAATTAACATTCCTTTGGGAATGTAGGGAGTTTAAAATATTGCATGAAAGGTCTACAGCATCTGCACTTCTTGTTACATGGCTATCACAAAAAAAAAAACCACCAAATAAATCACAGAACCAGAGAGATTGCAAAACACTGGGGGAGAAATAACACACATTTCTTTGCCAGGAACAGCAGCAAAAAGGAACAGGTTTTTTGTAAGCCAAAAATTTTGAAACAGTGCTTGAACAGTGTATCTTATTTCATTCCTGAGGATTTATCAGTTTTTGCCATTGTCATCTCCATTTTTTTCAGGTGGGACAGAAAAATATTGTCACTATATAGGTGATTTCAAGGAAAACCACTTGGCAAGTGGCCATAGTCCAAGAAGTTTAATCTCAATTTCTCCACAGTAATCAGTATAAATGTTACATCCCATCATAACTCTATAATCCATGCAGCTCTGGGCAGAAAATGATTTTAAGTAGTAAATATCCATAAAATCTCTTTGAGGCACTTCTGGTCCTAAGAAAAGACAGGTACTGGGAGATTTAAATCTGCGTTTCATTAGCCTGTGGTTAACAAGTTGAATTTCTTGTTCCCCTAAGGGAGTATTTCCACCTTGCTTGTTTTGAAAGATGCTTTTCTTTACCTTCTCAAGAAAATCCTCCAGGCAGATTAACATAAAAAGTGTTTGCCTGTACCAAAATTGAGAAGTATTTAGAGCTACTTCTCCTATGAATTTGGCTCAAACCTCCTCATTTAGAATGTAACTAACAAATTATTCCCTACATCACTAGAGATAAGGCAGTTTCAGAAAAGAATGGCACACCAGACCACACCTCTGAATGAAGAAAAAATCCCAACTAATACCTACACATCAGAGAGATGGCTTGCAAGAACCAGCCATAAATCCTATTATTTCAGAAGGGACTGGCAGTAACTCCAGCAAAATTTTCTTCATGTTTTCTATTTTCTTTTTTTTTTTTGCCAGCTGGAGGGGTTTTATCTTTACACATATAAATGCTTTACATCTTTTAAAAAGTCCTCCAAAAGACCTACCAAAAACTCCACACATTCCTATATTCTATTTAATTCAGTGTCAAATTTTAGCAGTTTATTAACATCCTGAGAAATGGCAAAGCTGTACTTCCAGCAGCTTAAACCTGAACAGGGAATAAGTGGGAACTTGTATTTTAAAACGCATCATTTCATTAAAATCATTCTTCTTCCACAGGATATGAATCACAAAACTTATAACTTTATTACCTACATAGAGCATTAATGTTTTTGGATGCTTTCAACATTTGTTTTCTGCAAGATTTTTAGTTCTGTAACTTTAGATACAAAAGAAAGAAAACTTCAGCTTCCCAAACAGCACTTATTATTGAAATGCTAATTTTCATTTAAATATAGAAGAAATAATAAAATTTGCATTTAAACCGCAGTGATTAAGCTTCGAAAGGCCAGAAATTAATTTAGTTATCTTTTGGGGGGATTTTATAAATCCCTGTCTCAGTAGCAAGTGGTGGATAGAAACAAAACAGAGCAGCTCTGGACCTAGTTTATTTTAATTTTTACATCTGCAAAATAGGAGACCACAATATTTACAATTATGAAACTGCTCCCACAGGATAAGGTGCTCACTACAATACAAATGGAAAACTATGAATGGTGCCACGAGTTCTATAAAAAATAGGGAGAAAAAAAAGAAAAAGACAGACAGACATCTGCCTAAGGAGCCAGAGAAACCTGATTAGATGTAAGGTTCAAAAGAGCATTAGGTTTTCAAATGGGTCTGAGGGAAAAGAAGCACAGCTCTGAAGAGCATAATATCCAGGAAGACATTCAGTGTTAGATACCAAAATCAATCAGTTGTGTTCAAATCTAATCCTTGGTAGTTTATTGCTTTAGCTGAATATATGCTGATAGAGCAAACAAAGGTTTTCCTTCAGTGTGATAAATGTGCTGTTGGACTCACAGCAACAATTTTAGGTTTTCTATACGTGAACCAGGGGAAAAATTGGACAAAGAGAGTTTTGATTCATATTGTTTAAAAAAAAAAAAAAGAATAAATATGTGTTTATTTGGCCTTGTAACCAAACTGAGCACAAATTTGATTATTCATGCAGCTGCTATAAATGGCCAGTCAGAGACTTGTTTTACCTGTTACTAAACAACCAAATCAGTCATTGCCAGAGCCAGTGCTATTAAATTCTATTAAATGCTAAGTAAAAATTTGTATTTGCCCTTTACTACCAAGACACAGACAGAAACCAAATTTTGTCTGTAAAAAAATGAGTTATCTTAAAACAACAAGATTTTCAAAACTGCATCTGTCTTGAACTAGACATGTTTTGGTGCTGAAGGTTTTAACTTCAGAGGAAAGTTTTCACTTAGGATTCAGAAATGCTTTTACAGCTAAAATTCAATACTAATAATTTTATAATAAAACAAAATTAATATAAAACAAATTATATCCATTTCTGACCAAACCTTCCACAAAAATGAACACAGCAGGCTTTCAGTAATGGAATGGTTTGGGTTGGGAGGGACCTTGAAGATCATCCAGTTCCAACCCTTGCCATGGGCAGGGAAACCTTCCACTATTCCCCATTCAAAGATATTTAGATGAGAAAACAAAAATCCCATTCAAAATTCTTCTTTTGAAGAGAAAACAAAATCCAGGCAAGAAGCAATTTTCTTGGTGTCAAAAGATCACTCTAAAAGGGATGTAAGTGGCAAAATCTGGAAGAAATGTCACAATATAGCACTTTCCTGAATATTCTCGGAAGGAAAAGAAAACTGAAGAAAAATGAGAGCAAGGAAAGAATCTTCAGTACTCTTTTTTGGTTTTAAAATAATTAGAAATTTGTATTAACAGATTGCATGAAAAATATCAGAAAGCTAAAAAATGGCATATTTTAGTAATGCACAACACTGTTTAAGAACTATGAACCATTTTTCTCATTCCCAATGATTCTTATCTTCATTGGGATTAGTAACACACCATAAATAGTGTGAATTCACAATCAACAATTTTTTGTTTTGTTTTGTTTATGAAATCAACAAAATAGTAACAACTTAAAATCATAAGCAAGCTGGACTGACATTCTGACCCATGTTCAAATCTAGGAGAGCACTGTCAATATCTTTAAGTGTAAATAAAGGAGTTTAATCTTTTAAGGTTTGTTTTTTTTTCCTAATATGACTGAGTAGGAACTTCTCCCTTTTAGAATCCTCTGTAAATTAAAGCCAGAATATACATATATATATATATATATATTAAATAGTGTTAAAACATTCTTAATGTTCAAAATAATTTATTATTTTGGATAATTAATTAATATGTTCACCATGGGGTAATATTAGGTGACCTGCTTTTTGGGTAGCACCCATGAAGAGTGAATACAGTAAATATAAT
This sequence comes from Erithacus rubecula, assembly GCF_903797595.1. Taxonomy (NCBI): domain Eukaryota; kingdom Metazoa; phylum Chordata; class Aves; order Passeriformes; family Muscicapidae; genus Erithacus; species Erithacus rubecula. The sequence goes on along the minus strand of NC_136658.1, from coordinate 108,702,913 downwards.
TAAAAGTGATTTTGGGGGCAAAAAAACAACCAAAAAACAAAAAGTCAAAGCCTAAAAAACCAAAACAAAGGAAACCAACAACTTCAGCTGCTGCATTTTAATAAAACAGTCTCTTATCTCCCTGCTCCTCCTCCCCCTCCCACAACAGACATGTCAAACTTGGATATCTCTTGCTCTAGGCAATAGACTGATGGATGGTATAACCACATGTCCTCTGCTTATCATTAGACAAGACACACATTTCTCTGACCTCCACGCTGAAATATGCTCCCAATTCTGCTTGCTTTGTTTAAAAGCAAAACCCAAAGATAACCATGCTACACAAAGCCACCTCTGTATTTGTTCTTTTTGCACAAAACCAGCCAACATCATCCCTTTTTAAAACCTGGAAGAGAGATTTTCCATTTTTAGACAATTGCTTGGAAGGCACAACCTTCTGCTTATGAGCAGAGCACGCCAGTGACAGCAAACCACAGCCAGAAGGCAATAATGCATTTACAAAGGGCAACAGAAAGATTCCACAGTCCCCATTCATATTCTGGTGCAGTCACCTGCTGCTGGAGCATCTCTCCAAGCAGAGTTTTTGCAGCAAGGAGGAGCAGGAGCAATTAATAGGAATACTCTGCCATACATCTTCCTCTCCTCTGCCTTCTCACACCCACACAGAGCTCAGGGTCCCACAGGTCACAGCCCCAGGGTGTTCCATCTTTAGTGGGGTAATTATCCTCAAGAGTGCTCAGCAGAGAGGGATTCACAGCTCCCTCTCCAAAGGCAGGGAGTGTGGAGCTGAGGGATGCAGCAGCATCCTGTGTTTGCCCCTTAGGGGTAGGACAAAGAAATTCAGGAGAAATCCCAAAGGAGCTGCAGGGGACAACGCAGTGGAGACCTTGGTGGAGCCAGGAGAAATTTCTTGTAAGGTCCTGATTCAGACTATCACAAAGCACTACTTACTAGTTTTTATTTTTTTTTTCCTTTGCCTTCAGTCAGAGTCAAAATTGAAGCATGAAAGATGAAGTTTCGTGTTTGGACTCAGTTGTTTATTAAGTTTTGTTCATAGCACAGTGAATTCTACAGCACTTCTAGCTAACAAACTAAAAATGACAAAATGGAGTTGTATTTTGCTTGTTACAAGGTCTTTCAAAGCTAAGTCTAACGAAAAATTAACACCTATATTATTTATATTTTCCAATAACTAAACACTCGTGACCCGCAGTGCAGCATCCTCTATCCAACCAAAAACTACTGCTTAAAACCAACAAGAAGAAGGAACAAGAAGGAAGAAGAAACCAACATCTTAAAACTTCCATCTTGTCCCAGATATATTACTATATTCCAAAATCCCAAATTCAAAATCGTTCACCAAATGATATTACACACTTCTATTTAACTAGACACCAGTGATTCCAACTCCATCACTCAATTTTGGAAGTCTTTTCCAAGGCATCAAGTCAAAAGCAGTGTTCCCCTGAGGATTAGTGCCTGATAGAAAGTTTAGAACTGTTTAAACAGAAAGTTTAAAACTCTCAGGATTCAGGGTTCCAACACCAGACCAAGTCAGCAGCCCCTGAGGTGGCTGCTGCTGCCTCCCAGAGTAGAAAGCAGAATTGGCACTGCAGATCCCTGGTGCCAGACTGGTGGTGGAATGCAGACTGAATCCTGAATCCAGCCCTGAATCCTCCCAAGGCTCCCCTGTGCCCTGGGAAAGCACTGAGTGTGCCCAAGGACGTTCAGGCAGGCTCTGCCTTAGGCAATTGCCTCATTTGCTGGAGCCTGGAGACTGCCTTGTCTCATCAGAATACTGAGGTGAATAATAAAACACATCCCCACACTTGCCACAGGAAGAAAATACCACTGGAATTATTTTCCATAAAACTATTTGCAAGATGAGGACACTCTCTTCATTTTCACTCTGATTAATATCCATGGTTTTGACACAAATGCTAAGCAGCCAAGGAGGTTTTGTGATGCCTCTTTTTTAGATGAAATTGAGCAAAACAAAAATAAGAATCATGACTTTTACACAGGAAGAAAATGTCTGGCATTTTCAGTGAGAAGGGAGCTATATAGGGATTGTCATCAAGGTTATATATTAGATATTAATGAGGTCTGGTCATGCACAAACTAAAATACAGCACACTGCAAGGAAAGGGAGGAATCCACTCATTTGTGAAAGAGGAAGTGGTAGTAGCAGATCCAAATCTAGATGATTCCATTTTTTCCAACACAAAACTATTACAGAGGTCAAGTGTATCCTTTCTAAAACAGAAATTATTCATCTTTGAAGCAAAATAAAAAGGCTATGCCTTTGCATAAAATAGGAACTCTACAATAACTGCCTTGGTGTACAATGAGAAAATCAGATGGCATATTGGGTAACAGCTACATTTTCTCAAACTTGCAGAATTTAATTTTTTTTAAACTAGCATTCTATAGAACAAGTACTTTTCTGTAAAGATATAGTAATTGAATACATAATAGAGCAGTCAGTGGTGACAGTCCAGTGAAAAGGGAATTCCATTAAAGAACAACTTGCTTTTAAAATCATCCATAGATAACAGAATATCGAGTTGCTTTACATCAGCAGCCTTAAATACACTTTTTCAGTGACCTCTGGCACATAATAGGGTACTTGCTTTCCTCTGTTTTTCAATCTTAATCAGTTCTGTCAACAAGTTTCATATTATACTGCTTTTATATTGCTGTCTAGTCACAATATTTTCAGCAATTAGGTGTGAAATCAAGACAAGTAAATCTGTTAGATTCAGAACATTATAGATAAAAAAATGTCATGTTCTTTAACTGACGTGAGCAGTTTTTCTACAAGTTTTCTCAGGTGATGGCAACTCAAAACCTGCAGAGGAACCAACTGTGTCCTGGGCTGATCCCACAGTGTGGGATCAGCCTTAAGTTTTAGCTTTCATATTTTCCAGGTCCAGTACTGCATTAGTGTATAACTCTGAACTCCATACAGAGTGTCACAAGTTCTCCTCCAGCTCAGTCACACAAAACAATCCTTGTCCAGCCCCAGAACCAAGGACATGCTGCAGCTTCAGCCCCAAAAAGTGCAAACAGCAAATGGAGGAGAGAATCTGGGAGGGTGGGACTGCAGAACCTGGAGCTGGAATTGAACAATGAACCCCAATGTGGGAATGAATCAAAACTGATAAAAGTGTGAAAACTTGTGACTCATCATCCATCTTGGGTGTAGCCATGGTCAGGCTCTTGCACTGCCCAAGGTGAATCCTTTGAAGGCCTTTTAATAAATCCCTACTTTATTTCTTTAACACTGTCTAACTCCTGTTCTAGATATCCTCTCCAGGAATGATGGGGAAGAGGAAAGGGGATGTGACCCCACCTGCAGAGCTGCCCCAGCCCAGGGAGGAGCTGGAGCTGCTGCAGAGCCCAGAGGAGGCAGCAGGATGAGCAGAGGATGGAGCAGCTCTGCTGGCAGGAAAGGCTGGCACAGCTGGGATTGTTCACCTGCACAGGAGAAGCTTTGGCTGAGCTCAGTGTGGCCTTGCAGGGCCTGAAGGAGCTGCAGGAAACATGGAGAGAGACAATTCCCAAGGGATGGACGGACAGGACACTTCAGACTGAGAGACTGAGTAGGGCTAGATTGAATATTAGGAAAAAAAATTTTTTTTGTGAGGTTTATGAGGCCCTGTGGCTGCCCCTGGATCCCTGCAATGTTCAGTTCCAGGTTGGACACTGGGGCTGGAGCAGCCTGGGACAGTGGGAGATGTCCCTGCCATGAGCTTTAAGGTCCTTTCCAAACCCAAACCATTCTATAATTACATGAATTACAGAATTGGACACAGTCCCAATTGTGACTTTCCATGGGCACAAACTGGCAGAGCTACCTGGGGAATAAAATACCTTCCACTAAGTCGAGGCCCACTGCAGAATTTGTCTTTCTCTCTTTTATGCTCTAGATCTTCATTCTTTGAAAAGAAACTATATTCTTCCCTCAGAGAACACAGGCCTTGTTTTGAAGAACATCAGACAATCAACCTAATACAATGTATGCAAGGACTAAAATCCAGCTCAATTGGGCAATTTTGTTCAGCATTGTTTTCTGATCTAAGTGTTTTCCACTTGAGAGAAACAAGGCAGAATATCACTTCACAGAAATGAGCTTCTTGTCACAGGGATTTCTGAGGAAGACTTGCAGTTGTCTAGAGGGACACACACATTTTGACCTCAGTTACCAAATATCCCCCAAAGGCTCTTTATCCTACGTGTAAGGGATGTGCTGCATTTCCTCAGACAGGCAGGTAAACATAAAAAGTGCCCCAAACTGAGCAGCTCTGTCATCCACTTAGAATTTGAGGGCCAATGCCAAACAGCTGTAGCAATAAAAAATTTCATTTTCTGATCTGTGAGCTGCTACATCTTCAACCTGTAGCCAGGGTAGCTTTATATAGGATGTTTAACAGGTGAAAGGCTGATTGAAAAATCTGATTTATTGTCTTTATTTACAAGGCTCTTCCAAAGGCATATGCATCTACAGTCTAATAATTCAACTAAACTGCATGTCACTATTTATGTCACCCAGAGTGTCAAGAAATATTTAACACCATTGATAAAAACAAAGCCATCAACATTGAATGTTTTTCAAATTGCAAAAAGTTTAAGTCACAGCTTTCTGTTTTTGCTGCAGATCTTTTAATTAGTATTGTAAATTGTTTGGTTTTAGAAATGCAAGTCATTTCAGTCCCTTCACTTGTGGGTGTCTGGTCTTACAGAGGTTCTCCTGTAAATCACAATCAATTCAAAAGGTCACTGCTGATTAAAAGAAATAAATCACATATAGGAACATTTTTTAGACTCCAAATTACTCTTTTATGTCTTCTGAAGTAATATCTCTCTTGCATATTTCAGGTACTATGAGTAATTCAAAAAAATAAAATTATGAATGTGTATATGGAGGAGTTTCCTGCCAAAAGACTAATTTTAAATATCTTACTTCAAGCTTATATTGCTTCAAGCTTGGCTCTGCCAGACTAATGTTTCCTAAAACAGGTTTTAGGCTGCAACCAAATACAACTATCAAAAACAAGGTGTTATTTATCTTCAGAATGACAAAAACATTTATTTAAAAAATACAACAATAAAAAATATCAAACATTATTAAAAAATATAACAAAACATAGGAGCCTCCCTTGGTCTCAAAGAGATGAAGATTTTTCTACAGAAAAATCTGTTAAAAAAGTCTATGTAGACTAAGATATGATATTTCTCAAGTCAAATAAGAAGACAGCAAAAATTAATGTAACTCTGTGTTTCCTTAATTTGCCCACTTCCTTCTCTTCCCTTAATTAAGTTTGATTTTCACAATTCCTTGTTTTGCATGTATTGCATTTTGCAGTGCTTAAGTAGATGGATAAATATTATAGAATTCATAGGTTGTTCCAAATGATTATGAAGATAAAATAAATGGGTTTTTTATTTTTTCATGTCATAAAGTATTCTATGTAAAATCCTCAAATAACCAAAATTGAGAAAGCTCTACAGAATCAAACACACACCATGGACTTAATGAGAGAAACATCTTGAAATTGTGGCCTAAAGTTTGCACAGTGGGGGCCTCAACAATACCCATGAAATTTTAAATCTAGTAAAGCTTTTTTAGAAGATTTGATATTTTCCCTGTGCTCAGGCAGTGTCTCAGCTTCTGTATGTGCAAAATGGAGATATCACTCACTAAATTGCTCCTGCAGAAAAGATTTATATAGGAAAAGGGTAAAGCCTTATGTGAGAGATAAATATCATTAATTGTTCACTGCAGTACAGCAATATTCTGACTCTCCTAATTCCTGGAGAAAATTATCTGCTTCCTCCACAGTTTGCAAAGTGTGTCCTCAAAGACAGGAATAAAGAATGAGAATGCTGAGTTGCTTGGCAGTGACATTTTAATATCCTTTGAGCCACTGAAAGACGCTTGTGATTTATCTAAACAACATTTTCCCACATCTAAAAATTCAACATTTTATGCATCCAAGGAGTATTTGCACTGGAGTCCAAGGGTGATGGGGACAAAAAAAGCCCTCCCAGCCCAGGCAGTCCCAGCTGTGCCCATCCCCACCTTGTCCCCACCTTGTCACCCTGAGTGCCACCTCCAGGTGCCACCTGCAGGGATGGGCACTGCAAACCTCCCTAGGCAGTTCCAATCCCTGAGCTCCCTTTCCATGGGGAAATTCCTGCTGCTCTCACCCTGAGCCTGCCCTGCCCAGCCTGAGGCTGTTCCCTCTCCTCCTGTCCCTGTTCCTTGGAAGGGATGAAATACATTTGATCAGCACAGGGGAAATAATTCACAGAAAGAATTAAACCATTCTCCTCAGTCTCTATCCAGCATTGCTTCTCCTTGCTGTCCCAGGCAAAACACAAACACAAAGGGGGAGAAAATTTGGATGATATGATGATTTTATCCCTCCTTTCCCCTCCAGCTTTGTTACTGAATGCAGCAGAACACCTGTGCTGTTTGCTCTTCCCATCACAACTTCCTTCCACAACTTCTCATTTGCAGACATTATGCAAATTCTAAAATTTCCTTAATTAGAGGGTGTGGAATGGGGGTGATGTTACCACAAATTTTATTTAAATTCAGAAGTTTATTCCAATAAAAGAGGTGAGTGACACTGGGAAATGGGGAGGAAAAAAAAGAACAGGGGATTTATAATCTTTTTATTTAAGTGTGAAATGTTAAATATTCAAGTTCCCAATTAAAAGGTTTGAACTGGAAAACAACTCTATTTGAATCCCGTGCTCCTCTGAGCCTGCAACACTCAAAGCTTGACCTCTCCCCTGGCATTTCAGAAGTGGAGAGAAACATTCCCTCTTCTTTTGGGAACATATGGACACATTTGGACTGTGTCAGAGGCAGCTGGTTGTGCTGAGACCTGGCCTAATTGCTTCTCTCAGTGTCTCCCCAATGCTTCCAGGGTGACAGGATAGAAAACTAATGGGATTTCAAGCACAGTGTGAGGAACACAATTTCTGCCTCCACATTTTGCCACTCTGAGCTCAGTAACTCTCTTCCTTCTTGTAAAAAGCTACTGCCCAAATAATAAATCTCAACTAGTCTTTCTTTCCCTGCTCTTTTAGCTTCCTGCTCCATTCTATTCAGATGGAATTCAGTTCATTCAGCCAGCTTTGAAATTCCTGTCCATATTGGCTTGAAAGCCAGTAGGTCTTCAGTGGCCTAATAGATTGTTTGCTGTTCAAATAAAAATAATTTGGAGCCATGTCCCACCCCGGATTATTATTTTATGGGCATCTGTGAACTCCAAAAGAGAACCCTAAGCAGATGCATCAAATGATGTTCTCTAATAACTGTAAAAGAGATATTAGGTGAATTATTAGAGGGGGAAGTGTTTGAACCTTCCCAATTCAGTAACCAAGTCCTCCAGACACAGAATTTCCCTGTTCCTCATTAATACACCAGATTGAATCCAGTGCTGACTTGGCCCTGCAACGTGTCTGAGGTTAAAAATGCCTGTGTACTCAGCTTAATAGGCTCCCATTAGGGAAATGCAAAATTAGCATTGATTTTATTTAAGAAGGGCATCCCGGATAAATGGTGTGGTTAAATGGCTAGGCACAAAATTTTTCTGAGCTCTGGCAATTTCTTTCCAGAGAAAATAACCTATTTGGAAATGACAGAGTTTGCTAATGTCCATATGGTAATTAGCTCAAAATACTCCTCCCAAAACAGGAATTCATGGAGGAAAGTTAAAAATAAAGAGCACAACAAACAAAAAATCTGAACAAAACTATCAGAAACCAAACCAGCAAAAATAACTTCCTAAGATTGGTAATGGAACCAATAAATCAATAAAAACCCATATAACTTCTTTATCCTAAGAAATAATTTTTTCCCAGGTAGTTTTCAAACAGCTTTCACTTTGAAAAGAGAGAAATATAAAATTTTGAAAATATTGAAAGGAAAAGTTCTGCATCCCTTGCAATTTTTTATTTATCTGTTTTGGCTGAAACATAACCTTTTTAATAGGTAGACAGCATTTTTAGCCAAAAATACATACACATTTTTTCTAATAAAGTTGTTGGCAGCAAAGGATATAAATCCTGAGAGAGTGATAAGAATTATGTGCTTCAAAACAGTAAGAAAGAAAAGATTTTTGATTCTAAATGCAATTAATTTTCATTAATTAAAACAACATGAAGGTCTGGGGGTTGGTGGAGATGGAAAATTTAGGGCATTCATAATTATGATCCTCTGTTCCTATGGATTCTTTCCAACAATTTATTATCAGGTATCAGATAATACCTGTAGTGAGAAAATAAATCTAAATGAAAGCAACCAAACAAAACCAGCACATTTCATCATGTTCTAGCTAACTATTTTTAGCTATTTTTTAATGCCAGGTAATGTGTAACTATCGCAGCTCTCCCACTGAATTTCTTCTTCTCCTTCCTCACAGAGGGAACTCCAGCCCAAGGCAGCAAGAGCTGCACAAACAGAAATCTGAAACTCTGTTTGTGAGTTTATTACTGATTATATAAAACATTCCCACCCATTTATCAAGGGTTTCTGAGTTTCCTTCCCACTTAACCTCTTTTACTTCATATTTTAGGACATGGAAAGAAACAGGAACCATGGATCCAAAGAAAGGATAAGACTTTAGGATTTGCAGAAAACTGAGGAAGTTTTGTTTCTTTGCTTTTCAGTTTCCATCAATATAAAACGAGAGTGATAATTCCAATTAACCAAAATGAGGTTTTGGGCTTTTCATAAAGGAAGAGAGGTGCCAAAACAGGCAGAAATAAAGGTTCCCTTGATTTTTGACAGAGTTTGTGATACAGAATTTTTTAAGAACTTGAAAAACAAGTCAGCTCTAAAAATGTGCTATGAATAACCATTGATTAAGGGTGCAAAGAAATCCTAATAATAAACAGAGCTCATGCAAGAAAGGAGAAGATGCATGAAAGAAAAGGAAGGCCAAAATCCAATGAATAACTTCTTTTTTTCTGAAATCCCTTTTGAAAACACACAGAGCATCTCACAAGGTCTTGTTGGGCTGCTGACATTCAAAGGGGTTTTTTTTCCTCACCCCTTCTATAAAAGTGCTGAATGGTGCTGTGACACAGCACACATTATCCCATCACTTCTTATTTATGGATGCACTTTTGCTTCCCAGCCCTGAATTTGCCTTTCAGCAGGTCATAAATGTGCATTTTGAAAAGCAGATCAACTTTGCTTCTGTTGCTCTAATGGAATTTTTCCAAGAAAATTAATGTCTTATTTGTTTTCAGCACAAGGATTTCATGATAACCAGCACGTTTTGGAATTTTAAAAAAACATTTAAGCAGAACAAAAAGTCTTATGTAGATGATCAATCCCCTTATTCCTCTGGATTCTTCCCTAAGATTTCTCCATTTAAATACAATACAAAGTTAGCTTTTTTTTTTTATTATTTTCCAGCTTTCTTTTATCCCCACTGATTTTTTCCCTAACCTCTACACTACATCCACAGCTGCTTCTACATTTTATTATTTTTTAATAAATTCGTAATTATATTTCAGATAAATACATTGTATATCAAAAAATTTAAATTCTGTTAAACGTACATGGAAAAATCTTAGTGTTTATGGAGATTTTGTGGAATTTTATTTTACAGAAATGTTTTGATTTTAGAAGACACTGAATATAATGAACATTTCTTAAATTGAATATATCGATACAGTTTTATTATTTTTTCAAATCTGCAAAATACTTTGTACATTGAAGAGATAAGTCTTAATACTGTCTAGTTTTGTATACACACATGGTGATTTTTAGTATTTCAGTTGGTGTCATTTTTCCTTTTTCATATCAAAAATATTTTTTAGTTTTTAAGCAAATACATTTCAGTCAGTGTTCTGTGAAGAACAGTTTTAAATTGGATGGGAAAATGGAGTACATGGAAGGATTCTCAATGCTCAATACAGAAAATGCACTCTTGGAGGCACAAAACAAATGTGAGTCTGAAAGAACACAAGGAAATATTTCTTCCATCATTACCACTCAGGTATTGCCTGGAGGATCAGTTGCAAGATGAATATCAGAAAAAAAAAGATGTTACTTTCCTATGGTTTATGTCTCTCTAAAGAATAAAATGTGGGTTTACTAAACAATGGTATTTCACCAGCAGGATGTTTTACAAAAGCAAACCAGAAAAAAAAAATAATAATTCTCTGCTTCCTCTAGAAAACCTTTTTGTTCGTTCAAAAATTAAAAAAAAATCACCTCCACAGCTGGACCACAATGTATTTTCTCAGTGTGTCAGGAATTTGATTCTCTGTTTTAATGGAGAAGGGGAGGGAAACATGTTGAAAAAAAAAAAATTCCCTAGGCATGCAATTGAAAAACAAGAGTTCTGCATGTCAGCTGGAATATGTAATCCCCAAACAGAGCCTGCCCTGACCTTCCACAAGTAGCAGGGCAATTGTTCTTGGGGATTTTATGAATATCAGTGTCTATTTGCAAAGAAAGCCATGGATGGAAGAGGAAAATGAATTGGAATTTGCAGTGGAAGTGAACATCCAGCACTGGGCTGGTCCCCAGCTGGAAGAGCCCCAGCCCTGATGGCCGGGCAGGGAGCCAAGGAGGAATCCTTGGCAAGGTGCAGGACCAAGATCTGCAGCTGGAGAGCTGAGCTGGGCACAGGGGGTGATCTCTGCCTCATCTGCAGCAGAAAGATTTAAAGATGCCAAGCTTTTCATTTCCTATCCTCTCACTGCCAGCCCAGAAGCTGCAGCAGGAAAACACTCGAGTTTTGCATGGGAAAGTTGTAGAGAAAAACCCCCTCAGGGCACTGCAATGAGAGAAATCCTTAGGAGGAGGAGGAGGAGAGAATGAAACCAAAGCACAGAGCTGAAACCAGAGAAACACACGGGATGCACCTCAGAATTCTCAGTTCCACACATCCCTCCCAAGCATGTCCCAGTGTCAGAGGTGCCCTTTTAGCTCCCCATGGCTGCATCCCGAGCCTGTCCAGCTCCAGGAGCAGGGAGTGGAACATTCCCCCTTGGCAGAGCTGCTCAGTGGTCCTGTGAGGCAGAGCTGGGCATCCCCCAGGCAGGAAGAGCTGCCCAGGGCAGTGGCATACTGGTGAAAGCCATGGAAAAAGCATCCTGGCTTTTCTCAGGCTGCTCAAAGGAAAACATAAGAGAAAGAATTAATAATAAAGATTAAGCACCTGCAGGGGCGTGAGAGACGTGACAAAGGGTGTTACCATCCTTGCACCAATGAAATCAAGTCTATCCTCAGTTCCACAATCTAGTCTATAAAAATGTATTTGCCTCTTTAACAGAAGCATTTGCTTCTTTTCTGCCTCATGAAGAAATCCACATTGCTGTATTTTTTCACCACTTCCCAGCTCGACAGCAACACAGGGCTCCTTCCCCAGCCCTGCTGCTGCAGAAGGGCTCACAAGGGTGTGTCCTCTCACCTGTAGCCCTGAATTTTTAACTCCTCTGTTCACCCAGGCAGCAGTGGCTTTCAGTCCAATTCACTGCACAAGATGTGCAATCCTGGAGGTGAAATCCCAGGATTAATTCACACCAAGCGTACACAACAGTGAGAAAAGTGACAGTGTAGACAGAGAGGAAGAAAAGAGGAATTTCTGTAACCAAAACAGAATTGGTTACTTTAAAATGAATGGTGAGCAATCCATGAAGATACCCAAATAAACACAGAGCCATTCAGATGGCAGCAGGGAAAGGAAAACCTGCAGGCACAGAAAAGGACACAATGAGGTAGGAGAGAATAAGTTGCTATAGATGTATACCTACAGCCTTCATTTCATGCACCCATAATTCTCCCTGGCAGCTGCATGATTAATTCAAAGATTTATTGATTTTTTTTTTTTTTTTTCTTTTTTGCCTTGCTCAATCCTGTTGACCTGCTTTTGTTGACAGGTCTCTGTGGATCACACTCCTCTGGCAGCTGAAAGCATTGGCATCACATCAGTCTCCAATGGCCCACAGGAAAGATTTCAACTCATTGGACACCACCAGTGTTCCACTGCATGGCAGGAACGTGCAGGACTTATTTTAAATTAAAAAAAAAAAATGAAAAAAAAAATAAACTGGTAGGCTAATTTTGCTGTGAAAATTATCTGTGATTGCAATTATAATGCAATTTTGGTGGTGGTAGAAAACATTTAAGCAGTTTAATCTCTTTTTCTGTACTCTGCCTCTTTTAAAATATTCACTAGCTTTAAGTTTTCTAGATATTTTTGGCACAGCAACTGCTCACAACATAAAATGTTTAGTCTTTGCATCAACCAGCTTTCTACAGCAGAACAGAGCATCTGCCCCAGCACAGCTTGAGCTCACACACCAGATCACAGGCTTTAAAAATTCACTTGATTCTGACTAAGAGGTCACCTGGCCTCCATTGTAACCTTCCTCCAAAGGGAAAACACACTCACAATTAAAATGTGGCATTACAGATCAGCAGCCCAGGTACAACACTGATGTCACAGCAAATGAAACAAAAGCAGAAAAGCATCTCCAATTCCTTCTAATGAGTCATTCTTCTAATGAGCCTCTCAATTAAAACTGGACTCTTGACAGGGAGGGCAAACCAAATGAGCATTGAATGACCATCTACAGCCCTAAAAAATTGTGGATTTATCAGCTTAGTAGCACAGTGCTCCACAGTGATGTTTTAATTGGAATCAGTTACCTGGTACAACACACAACAATAGAATATTCTGTTTCTGGATTTTTTTTTTTTTTTTCCAGATGTCACCTGTAGATATCTCTTTGGATGTATTAAAAATAACCTAAAAATCCCAGCTGGTGGCAGTTTTGCCATTCTGCTCCCCTCAGAGTGCAGCTAAGCCACGTCCACAGGCAGAAAGGATTCCCAGTAGCCAGGCACACACTCATTAAAATGAATCTCATGCATCAATTTTGTCTCCTCACATCAAAGCTGTCAGAGCTCGTTGGTGTTTGCTCAGGTTTTGATGGGAAACCTCAAGCACACAGTGCTTAGTGTGGTCACCTCCTTATCCACTGCTGCTCAGAAAGGTGACAAGATCAAAAGCTACTGGCAGGGGAAGTTTATAAGGAAGAAAACAATGCTACAATTGCTATTTCAAAAAAGGAAAAATGGAAATAAATCATAAAACTGGACCTAAAACCAGCACACTGATTCATCAAAACATGTCCCTGCTTGTAGAATTTTGATACCAAATCTGACAGCACTGAGATTTGCTGTCTATAAAACCAGACATCCCCACCCCAAATCCTGCAATTAAAGTGATAAAAATATTGCCTTAAGTATTCAAGAAAATAGCTGTGAACTAAAAAACTGCCTGAAGAATGGTAAATTAAGAGCAAAGACAAAATGGAAGAATGTTGAGTGAGCACCTGGGAAGGTCAGCAGTCAGTCTGTTGCTATTTCACCTTTAATAAGCTGATAAACATCAAGTTCATTTAAATTCAGGCCATATTTATTTGAGGCCCCAGAGAGAATTAATATTACAGGAACTGTAGGGGCTAGAAAAAGCTGGCCAGGTGATAAAATGAGATTCACCCAGGAAAATGAAAGAAATTTCAAGCACATCTGGAGAGAAAATAATGTGACACAGATATTTCCAGTGAAAGACTAACTGTGTCACTGAATTCAACCATGCTGAAAGAAACCTCTTCATGACTGGCAACATCAATAACAAGGTGGTAAAGCAGAACAGTTGGGGCTCCAGGTTGGATAATGTTATGCATGGTCCAGCAGAGCCTCAGGCCCGTGGAGAGATGTGATAAGATGTACATATGTGTGTGGAAATATGTGTAGATGTATAAAAATGTACATGCACATGTGTATGAATATGTATATGTGTACACACACTGATGGATACAGGGATGAAATGAGAGAGAAAGGCATAAATCATGAAAAAAAAAAATATCTGAAGCTTTTACCTAGCAGCAGACTTGCTTCTCTCTCTCTCTCTCTCTGTTTAATTCTCAAGGAGGCAAAAGCAATTCTAAAGAGGACCCGAATCAAATCAAGTTTTTCACATGCTTTAATTTAAGTAGAGAGGAAATAAATTACAGAGCTGAGGAAAAAAAATTGTGAAAGAGGATTCAGGGGTTGTTGGGTTTGTATTTTGGTTTGTTTTAAAGTGAGAAGAGGGAAAGATCCCTCCCATTGATGGAAATGAAGGGCTGTCCAAAACTTAGCAGCAACAGAGGAGAAAGAAAAATTATGATACACTTTCCTCCTAGATAAGCTTTGCTACTGAAATGTCAAAGCCACTGCTACTATTTGTGAATCCATTAGAATTAAAATTGCTGGATATTGTGAGACAAAGCACATCTTGCCTTTCTGCATTTTAACCACCACGACATCCCACTCAAAGGTATTTTTCTCCTCCATCTCTCACAAACAGCCACCAATGTTCTCTGCCCCCAGACCACACAAAATGTCCAGCCACACTGAGGAAAATCCCCAATTTCCCTCTGCAGGGAAATACCAGTCTCTGTGATGTTAACACCTCCATTCCACTAGCCTGTGCTGATTAAATGATCAGAAACCTCTCCTGTGCTACAACCACATTGCTCACTTCCCTCTGTGCTACCAAAAAGTGATTTTTTGACATTTTTTGAGATGCTTTCCCTCTTCATCCCCTCAAGCTCCCAACTCCTGACTCCCACAAGCTGTTGAAATTCTTGCATCCAATGCTATCCATACTAGAAACTCAACTTTAAAATGATCCACCTGATCAAAAGGCTCCTATGTAATGGAACAGGAAGCAAAAATGGAGCCCAGAGAAGACAGAGGAATGGTTTAGGTTGGAAAAGGCCTCTAAGATCACTGAGTCCAATCATAAATCCATCTCTCTAAGCAGCACATTCATGTGCTTTTAGCACTTCCAGGGATGGCAATTTCACCACTTCCCTGAGAAATCTGTTTTGACCACCCTCCAGTGAAGAAATTTTTCCCAATATCCAACCTAAGCCTCCCTTGTAACATCTTGAGGCCATTTCCTCTTGTCCTGCTGCATATTACTTATAATTTCCTTCAGTGAACAGTTTGAAGTACATGGCCTCAGTCAGTTACAATTTTAGTTCATGAGACAGAGGAAAGTGTGAAAATTGTTTGCACAAGCAGGAAGTAGCAATTTTTTACAATCTCCATTCTCTATAAGACACTATCCTCTTAAAAGAACAAAGCTCTCAGGAAAAACGTGGAAAACTAGACATTTCTTAAATAATGCAGTAAATAATTCTTTTTTCCTAGGTCCCTCAGGAAAATAACCTTGCTGAAAGAGAAAGTGAGGAAGCAATATATTGTCTTTAGAGATGGGCAAGTGCACTTTACATGTTGTTAGGAAACTCAGAAAACACATTACTGTGACAGCAAACCTGCAGCCTGACCTGAGCATGGCTGAATGCTGCTCCCATCAGCTTTCCAGGGAGTCAAGGAAGTTCAGCAGCTGGAGAGATTTGCCTGCTGTACTTTCTGAGTGCTGATACAACTTTGAGAAAGAATTAAACCTTACTTACACTTTTTGGTAGAAGCTAGTTGACATGCAGACTTTAAAAAGTTTTATATATGGTGCTAATATTTAATCATTAAAAAATTAATCTTCATTGCACTCTACCTTGAACCAGAAGAAATCTTGCATGCAGAGCATTCAGGGGCATAGGTTAAATATATGTTGAATGCTTGGGTTTTGGCAGCTATGGTTAAGCACTGACATCAAAGCAAAGCAAGAAACATCATTGCTCATCTCTGCTAGACCCAGCCTCAGTCAAATGGCTGGAATTAACTCCTGTGGTCACCAGCAATAACCTAATTCTGCTCACAGGACTTCACACAGCACCACTCTCCATAAAGAGTTTGTTTTTTCTTGCACTATGTACAACCTCATGGCTGAAAAACCAGCTCTGTGCAAACTGAGTAATCTCCAAAGCCCAGCAGAGCCCAAAACTGCAGAGCTGTGTTCCAGATGTCACCATGTGATGACTCCTGGCACACAGTGACTGCTTAGTGCCAGCCCCAGCAGTCCAGAAAAGCCCTTTGTGCAGAAAGAGATCCAGGAGCCCCCGAGCCTTTTAAAGACAAGACTTGAGGAACTGTGTGTAAATAAATAATGCAATTCATTACACCAGATGTAGGTCAGTGTACATCAGTGACACTTCTCAGGCTTGGTCCAGTGTGACTAATGCCTGGCTGAAGGGAAGGAGGCTGGCTGGAAGGCTCATCAGTTGTCACCAGTGTGTCAATCACAGCCCTGCAGGGAACCTGTTCCATCCATGCTCACCCACCTTTCCTCAGAGATGCTCTTCTTCAGGGCACACTCAAATGTGCCACTGTGCACAGTTGGTGTTATCTGTCTCTCCCCTTTTCTACCTTTTTTTTTTCTTTCTTTCTTTTTTAAGCAGTCCCAGCCCATGTATAAATCAGAGAGATTCTTGCATGGTGTGTCATTAGACAGGAAAATGGGAATTCAGAAAGGTCAGGGCACAAGCCTGCTCATGATCCTGCTCTTGGCACTGTTCAGAAACACAGAAAAACTCAAAATCCCTTGCAGTTATCAGGATCAGGATAGGAGGCATTCCTACAGAATTACAGAGTGCAGTGACAGACCCAAGTTAATTCTCCAGTCTTTATTTACATCCATTCCTCATCCTGCTCTTCTCTCTTTGCTGATCCCTTACCCTGACCTTCAGTTCCAGTAATCCCTTTCTGCCCTCCTTCCCCTCTAACCACACCCATCCTTTGCTCTCTCTGGGACTAATTAAGATTTGAGTGGGCTCTGCTCTGTGCTTTCACCTGGGCACAGCACAATCAGCAGTTATTTCACTTTTCCTTCTAGTCCAACTTCACAGTTCTGTGTGTGTAGAAGAAATGAGCCAAGCACTTGGCTCCCCTCTTGCAGTTGTTCAACAGGAGCAGAAGCACATCTGTGCTGTGGCTACACTTTCCTATTGTCCCTTGGGTTAATTTTTTATTATAATTTTTATTATTATTATTTTTGTTATTAAAAAAAGCATATTTTGCTGAGCTCCTTGGTCCTGTAGGGCTGAGCCTGCTTTTAATGGTCACAAGATCATCATCAATCTGATTCCAAAAGTCTCTTTCTTTAGGAATAGTTTGTAAAGGAAAGCAAGAAGAGGGAAAGGAAGTTTGACCTTTGAACAAGTCATGTGCAGCTATCCATCAGATATTCTAGGGTGATTCTAGGATGAACACAATACTCTAGGCTGATTTAATGTTTTATGTTTAGTGCCATTAATGAAAACATATAAGATTTGGCTATGGGTACAAGAGCAAACTGCACAGCCTTGCTCTCCCTATTGTAATTCAAATGAATTTCAGACTCACCTGACAATGCAAAATTCTTCAGAGAAGAAGGATTTTAGAAAAAAAAAAACCCTGTAGCTGCAGAGCCTGGTACAGCAGTTACCTGCTCTTTGTGAGCCCCTTGAGACTTGTCAGGGTTACCATCAATCCTTAATTCTGCTGACACTTCAGAGCTTGTGAGACACCACTGCAAAGTTTGATTGTTTAACAGCTGTACCCAGTGCAGAGGGCTGAATATGCCATCTCACCATTGTTATTCAAAATGGGGTTTTCCAGTATGAAAAGATTTCTCTGTAGATTTTGCTGTTGGAGCTCAGTGTTTTCTGCTTTTCCTCAAAATGGATTCATCCAAATAATTGGTTTTGCCTTGCTATCATTTTTTTTTTCCTTGCTGCCTTTGCCCCTAAAGCAGACTTGTAAAAGCTTTTGGGCCTCATATTTGCTGTCACATCAAAAAGGAAGTGTAGGAGCAAAACCCCAATTCTAGAACTATTCCCTAACACACAGACAGGCTCCTGCACACCTTTCCAGGCTGCAGCTCTCCTTGCACATGGAAACGTCACAGAAATTGGTATTTCTGGCTCCAAATGAACATGGAGGGTGATTTATTGGGACACTCCTTAGAAACACTCTGGTAATAGGTCTTAATATGTTTCAAATCCCAATTACTTTACAATAACCTGGAGGCATGACATAAAATTGCAGCCAGGAAACAGAAGATGTTCTTCCCCAGCTATATTTATTACACACTTCCATTACTGTGGACATCACTGTGCTGCCTGAAAACCAAATATACAGATATGCCCAGGATAGCACAAGGCAAGACCAAAAACATTGTAGAGTTTTAATCAAGGAACACTTTTCTAAAACATTCTTTCTAAAAAGGCAGGATATTTTTACCCTATAAAAGTAAAAACATTGTGGTTTTTTTGTTAGATTTTGTTTTGTGTTTTTTTGTTGTTTTGTTTTTTTGTTTTTTTTTAATATTGTGTTGCTATTAAAATAAAAGATAAAAAGAAAAAAACTCAAAACAGTAATAGCTGAAATAAAGGATTCTGGTACATCTGACATCTCCAGATCTCTCTATCCTTATAGTTAGAAGGGGACTACAGATAGACAGGTATATGAAATATTGAAATATTTACTCTAGGCTGCTGTTGGAAGAATTAAGGGAGTTAAGTCCTCAAGGAAAAAGAAAAAAAAGAAAAAAAAGAAAAAAAAGAGCTTCTCTGGCTTCTGTCTGAAATGGTTGTATCATCCAAGCCCTCACCCCCCTCACAGTAAAGAATTTCTCCCTAATATCCAACCCAAACCTGCTCTCTGGCAATTTGAAGCCATTCCCTTTTGTCCTGTCACTCCATCCTTGTAAAAAGTCTCTCCCCATCTTTATTGTCAGCTCCCTTCAGAAAATGTTCTCATCTTTATCCTCTCCACTCACACACTTTCTTTTTCTTTGCTTTTCTTACTTTTCAAATAAATACTCTCTTTTTTTTGTCCCCACAAAAACCTTGTTCTCCCCAAACCATGAAAAGCATCACTCACATATATTTATAACTCTCTTTGTATTCTTTACTTTTACAGTAGAGGTTTCCCCTCAAGCTGGCTCTCATTTTATAAGATGTTAATGAATAACCAATAAATTAGTTATTTAGAAGGAAAAAAAAAAAAAAAAAAAAAAAAGAAGAAAAAAAAACTATGATAACTTGATATTTTCCAATACTGATTAGCTTCCAATACTTTTCTGTGTGCAAGACAAAAGCATCTGGTCTTGCACTCTAAAAAAAATGCCATACTTGGGTTTTTTATCGCATCCATTCTAATGAACTATGGGATTTTTTTTCATTTAAATTCCCAACTGCAGAATTGAGGGATTGTGAGATAAGAAACTTGCTAAAGTTTGTGATAGATTTTTAATGATTGTAGCCTTGTCAACTATTGTCAGAACGTGCACTAAGGAAAAAAAAAAAAGATTTAGATCCATAAATGTTATGACACAATTTTATCCCCCCAAATTTGGAATTAAAACCAATATAGACTAATAAAATATAAATTATCTGTAAGTGGCAGCCATGATGTTTTGAAGAACTGCCAGATTTTTTTTCCTTAAAGAGGAGATTACAGAGATCTGGGTGTCCCCTACTGATTTCAGGGTGAAGACAGGACTGAGCCACTCTCAGGTATCAGAGGCAGAAGGAACTAATGCTGAAGTCACAGAAAAGAAAATAACCAGATTTTCACCTCTCAATCTATGTTTCCAGAGAAAACATGCATATTTTCTTCTAACACAGAATGAATAAACTTAGAAGAAAATTAAGGTTGTTAGTCATGAAGAAATTAATGTTTTTTCCTCCAGCCAAGACTCACTTGTACAGATGTACCTGCACCATGTAGCTGATTATTTTAAGATGAAGCAAAATAAACACATCCATCCACTCTTGTGTTAAATAGTTGCAATCACATTTAGAGAACCTTAAGTATAATTCTGCATCAATATATACAGAATAATGGAAAGCTTGGTTTTGTGTTTAAGTACAGCTCTGTGTTGGCTGCAATGCTGGGGAGTCCAACAATTCCAAACACACCCAGTTGCAGTTGCTCAATGACAAAAAATTATGATGTTATCAAAACCCAAGAGTAATTTAAGTGAATTTCAGTGAAGTGAATTTACCAAGTTTAAACAGTGCACTAGCAACATGGAACAACTGATCATCTATTACATGGTTGTTAAGTATTTACCAAATCCTTAGAAAGTTCTTTGAATTATAATTTTTGAAAAAAAAAATATTTCAAGATGATGTCAGGAATCAATGAAACATGGAGAGAAATTAAATCTATAATATGAGCCATATAGAGACACAGGTATTGCCATCAACAACGCAATCTGTCAGAAAATAAAAATTATTAATATACTGAGGAGCTATACAGAAACATTTCCACACAGTTGAGCATCATAAACACAAACATATTCCTGAGTAGACTCTGCAACATTTAACTCAAACTATTTTTTTCCCATTCTGCACAGCCCTGGAACAATACATTTCCAATTTCTGCACACATAAATCATTTGTATGTGTAACAACAGCTGCACCCTGCATTATATATAATTCAGATATGTTCTATACTGAAAATATTTCTCCTATCTATTCATTCTCCCACGGATTCCTTACAATATTTATGCTTTAAAATGTTACATTTTCTTTGCCCAAATTCCTGAACAATGCCTCACATTTTCTCCCTGCCATTAAATAGATTAATGCACATAACTGATTTTTGTTTCACTTCAATATGTTCAGCTACAGGCAGTGCTTAAATCTCCACTGTTATCTGTGAAGGTATTTGGGATTAAAATGCTGTGAAACTATAAATATTGATTACATACCTCAATTAAATATAACCAAACTAATTTAGACTCAGGATTTCTTCTAGTCCATGAGTAACATCCCTACTAAAAACAATTACAGCCAAGCACATGTTTATGACACTCAAATTTCTTTGGCATGCAGGAGCTCTTTATCAAAGTTAAAATGCAAGCCCACTGCCTCAGCACCCAAAAGCTGGTTTTCTGTCTGGTATAAAACAAAAAACATGTTATTTTCCCCTGAAGCAGGCTGGAGAAGCAGGGCTGTCGGAAGCCTTCATGTCACACACACAGAGTCACAGGGATGCAGCAAACTGGGAGGATGACATCCCACTCAGTTATAATTGAACCAAAGTAAACACCAGGCTCTTGTAGGGAAAAAAAAAAAAAAAAAAAAAACCCAGGAAACATCTCTGCTATTGCCAGCTGGGGGAGAAAAAAATAAATAAATAATAACAATAAAAAAAATCCATCAGAGCCTACCTGAGACAAGCGAGACTGTGTCTTTCTCCCATGAGACAACAGTGATGTATGCCTCCACAGAGGAGGGGATAATGCACTTGAACACTGCTACATTGCCTCTCATGGCTTTCTGGTCCTCCACACGGACTGTATAGGGCTCCCGTAAAACTGCAGAGACAGGAGGGGTTACAGAATAAACTGCACATCTCTGGTTAAAGAATAAACTGCTCATCTCTGGTTAAAGAATAAACTGCACATCTCTGGTTAAAAAATGAACTGCACATCTCTGGTTAATGAAATGAACTGAACATCTCTGGTTAAAGAAATGACTGCACATCTCTGGTTAAAGAATAAACTGCACATCTCTGGTTAAAGAATAAACTGCTAATCTCTGGTTAAAGAAATGAACTGCACATCTCTGGTTAATGAAATGAACTGCACATATCTGGTTAAAAAATGAACTGCACATCTCTGGTTAGTGAAATGAACTGCAAATCTCTAGTTAAAGAAATGAACTGCACATCTCTGGTTAATGAAATGAACTGAACATCTCTGGTTAAAGAAATGACTGCACATCTCTGGTTAAAGAATAAACTGCACATCTCTGGTTAAAGAAATGAACTGCACATCTTGTTTAAAGAAATGAACTGCACATCTCTGGTTAAAGAAATGAATTGCACATCTCTGGGTCAGCCTTGCAAAGTGCCCCCCACAATCATCCTGTGTGCTCTTATCACTCTGAATTTCTCACATTTACCAGGCTGATACAAAAGCATTCCCATATATTTTTGTTTTCTCAGAATCTGCATCTCTTACTCTGTATTTCCCTAAATCTGGGGGGCTTGGGTAGGAATTGCATATTTATGTGGGGATTGGTGTCATGTTTTATGTTGTTTGTGCTCACAGTTCCCTTCACAAAGGTTTTTGTGCTCTGTCAAAGAGCACAGAGACACATGCAGGTGCTGTGTGGGAATCTGACATCCAGAGGGGACAGGAGAAGGTCAGTGTCATTTAGGATTTTGAAGAAGTGAGAACCGAAGGAGAAAATCGATGGAGGTGACAGAGAGAAAAAAAAAAAAAAAAAAAAAAAGTGTGTCAGGAACACAGAAAAATGAGAGTAAGTGGAGAGCTACATTTGATTGACCAGCCCTGAAAAAAGTCAGTTAATGGGAAATAAAAAACAGAAACATAGCCACAATTGTATTAAATAAAACCACGTTATAATAAAATCCATCATGATTCAAAAAATGTTTAGAATCAGCATAGCATTGTCTTGAGTCTAAAAGAATTAATTTAATGGAAAAAGAGAAGAAAGAACAACTGTATAGACAAGGAGGATAAAAGCACTACTGGAAAAATCACTCCCAACACACCAAACTAATACTGCTGGGAGAGGAAGTTGCACTGGGTAGGAGAATGGAAAGAAGGGAAATCCTGAAATAATTCCATGAAGAGTGAGGGATGGACATTTCTGTGAGCAAGAGCTCATGGAGAAGGTGGCAGAGCAGAGAAGAGAGAGATGTTGTACACCAAGCAGAAGTTCTACATCTTCTACAGCAATGAGTGAGACAGGACAGACAAACACAGCACAGACTGTCCATGGGAATGCAAGGTGCAAACAAAAAAAAGGAATAACCACAGCCAGAACAAACAATTTCAATGATTTGAGTGCATTGGAAATTTCTGTGTGTCTGAGACCTGCATCTGCCTGATGTAGAAGTTATTTTAAAAGTTACAATGCTGAGCTGCCACATTACAGGGACATTTCTTACCCACGTTTTCTGTCCACAAACACAGATTAAGCTTTTATGCAAACAACCCCAATGATTCCAGCTGAAAAGTCAGTAAATTCTTTTCAGAGTTTACAAAAGTGTTTCTAAACACCAGGAGCACTAGAATTTCTAAATATCTGCCCCACTTAGGGTGCATATCAAGAAATAAAAGGCAGAGTAATGAAATGTAACCACAGTCTTCAAAATGCAAACAGCATCAAATTTTCAGGTCCTTTGTTACCACTGCAAAAAGTAAGACTGAAGTTCTCCATCCCAAACTTTGCTATAACAATATAACTTTTAGAAGCCCTAACTAAAGAGTTTAATTAAGATGAAATATCTTTTAAATCGGAAAAATATCCATTTTCTATTACAAGACAGACACAACTAGTTTTTTAAAAGTCATTAATTGATTTCCAATCAAAGTTTGGGATTGTTAACATTGTTATGATTGTTAAATTGATATTATAAGGACCTTTAATGCAGTGACTTTACAGCACTGGCTGCCCTGTGGTGAATAATTCCCCTGGCCTTGTCCAACACCCAAGGAATGGCACATGGATCATTTTAATGAGGCTGATTTGTGTCTGTGCTCTTCCTCCAGCCATCATTCCCAGGAAAGGCAGCAATATCCCAACTCACTGCTGAAGATATTTGTACTTTTCAGAGCACTTGGCACTTTAAAAATCTGCCCAGATGATCTTGGCAATAAAATCTGACACAGAAACTATGCAGGGCACAAAACTGGAAAGAAGTTTATTCACTTCCTTGCTTAAAAAAATTTACATCATTGTAATTTACAAGGCTTCTCAGCTATTTCCAGATCATAGCTTTGGCAGTTTCCATTAATAAATTGCTGATTTTTACTTTTCCTATTTTTTTTTTCAATCTCAAGTCCCCAGGTCATTAATTTATATGAGAATGCCAGCCTTTGCTAAAGAAAAAATAAAAAATAGACTCCTCACTGCCATGACTACACAGGAGAGCTTGAAGATAAACTGGAGACCTTTACTCCCATGTGGAACTGGCATGGGAGAGGATTAGTTTTGGGTGTCTATGAGTGGGGATTACCATTTTTTGGGAGGAGTTTGGGAATGTTTGTTGCACTATATCCAAAATTACATGCAAAATCATGATTACAATTATCTGTGAGTTGGAATTTTTGTATCTGCTTCCCACGCTCCTGGGAAAAGAGGTAAATGAGCTCCAGACTTTCTCAAGCTGACTTTGAGAATGGGCAGAATCATATTAGTCTTTGTGCTATGACCAGGTTATCCACTGATTTCTTCTTAGGAAACCAATTGCTGTTGGAGTGCATTGGAAGGAGAAAATTAAAAAAAAACCAAACAAAATTATGTTAATTAGTGCCAATCTGAAATATTTTTCAGATTTCACATGAACAGAAATAATTTGCAAGCACCACGTAAAGAAATGAAGTTTTTATTTTCAAATTTGAGCACGCCAGTGTTCATCATCTGAGCATAAAATGCACTTGGCTGCCATGCACAGAAGACTCCCCAAATTGTGTTTTCTTGTGAGTGAGGGTTACACAAGCCCTTGGAAAAGATGCTCACTGGTATTTGTGCTCTGCATCAGGCACAGGGACAGCATCAGCTCAAGGGAAGGAATTTAATTCCTTATCCAAACCTCACATTAACTGAGAGATGGAGTTAAATGGACAAATGAGGGGATATGGGGGAAAAGGTTAAAAAAAAAAGAAAGAAAAGAGGCAAAGGGGGCATTTCTGAGTTGTTAACTCCTGGACCAAGCACCTACACTACCAACAGCAAAATCTTTTTTTAAGGTCCTTTTTCTATTTGCAAGGTTCATTTCCCAAGCAGAGGGAGAAGTTTTGTTTTGGAGTTCCATGGATGAATGTTTTACCCCTAAAGGAACACCAGTTCAGAGCCTTAGCCAGCAACACTGCAAGTTTCAGCCTCCTTTGTATCACCACATTATTTTATCTAAGAAATTAAAAAGTTGGAAAGCAATCCTGGAAAAAAATACTGACCAAAAGATGTTTGAAATAGAGACACAGTAACAAATACAGAAAAGACAAAAATAAATACTGTGTTGTCTCTAAATATAATTCTACCAGACATCTTGCCCTCAAATCCATGACAGTAAAACCAAAAACTCAAAAAACAGAACTGAGTTTCAAACATAAAGCTGGTTACAATATGTTCATATGAATCTTTGATTTTCAACCTTTTTTATTTTATGGACAACTAAATAATTTCATAAGAAGCACAGACCATCACAGAACTCCCCATATATGTAACATGATAACTTGCTTCTGCTGGATGCTTCTTGTGCAAGAAAACCCACTTTCCTGGACTAAAATTTTAATGAGGCATGAATTTCATGGAAACCTGGTTTTTATTCTTGCTTCCCAGCTGCCTACAAACTACAGATCTCTGAATGTTAACTTAGTGTTAAGAAGAAGAGAAGGCATTTCATTATTTAAAAGGAAAGTTTCAGGCAAATCTACTTGTTAACTGTTCACAGTTTTTTCCCTGTAAAACTCCTGTGAAGACAAATCTCCAGAGGAAAGGTTATTCTCTTCTGAGAAAAGCCAAGCAAAGCTCCACCAACAATAAAGAGCTTCCAAGGATTTGCATTTGCCAAGGGTCAGCTCCCAGACTATTTTTTGTTTGTTTGTTTGAATATTTTAATTAACTGTAGGAGATAGACCAAAATCTTCAAAAGCTGTGCAATCATGTGTTTGTGTGTTGTAACAAAAGGCCTGATTTTGATCCCTCTGTAATTCCCCACTGGCTGACCCAGCCAGTACAGAAAACAGACACAAAATCATTCTGCTCATTTGCATATTTTAGCTTAAAGAGAAAGCACTGCCTATGGACCCACATCAGCTGAATCACTGCAGGAAAATAGAACTCCACTCTCAAAACAAAGCACAAGTGAACACAAACTAAGGAGGAGAGGTGTGATTTAGGGCCAAGCATTCATCTTCTCTTCCAGACCATATACAAAATCCACCTTTTTCTCACAGAGTTCTTTAATGTGCAAGCATGGTTTGGTTGATTTGATTATCAGTTCACTTCTCCTTTTATTTGTGCTCATCTGATCTTTGGAAAACCAACTTTTCATCAGCAAAGTAATTCAAACTGGGGAGGACAAGAGAAGAAAGTATTCACAATATTTCTTAATATTGTTGAGAATTTAGAGATTTCATTTCTGGCCAACTCCCCTTGATTGATATCTACCGCTCCTCTTTGAAACACCCACCGAAACCCTCCACTTACCAGCCTTAATGTGAACATCCTGACTCCTGATTTTCCCTGAAGGATTTTCAGCTGTGCAATAGTAAGTGTTATCATGGATTAAGTTATTAAAGCTTGAAGGAGGGAAGGGGAAGATTTGGAGAGTGCCATTGGGGTGGACGTGGCGGATCCCTGGGACATCGTAGATCTCCTCGCCCGTCGCTAGGTACCATCTGAGCGTCACCGGGGGGATCCCCGCTGCTGGACAGGGGACCAGGGTCCCTGTGGTGCTAGCAAACACTACCTCTTGCAGAGATGCATTGACAAAGTAGAGACTGGCGTGTAGCTCTTCACTGAAAACTGCAAGGAAAAAAGAAAATAAAAAAGAAAATAAGAACAGACCTTGAGATGTTTCGGCAGCGCGCGGGACGGTTCGGCGCCAAGTGGAACGCGGAGGGTGATCAAAGCATTTGGATGGTAATGTCGGCTCTGATAAAATTAATAAATAAAGTAATATAATGTTTCTCGTTGTCAAAGAAAAATACTGTTAAACACAGTAGGTGGTTTGCAACCAAAAGTAAAATGAGAAACGCCTTTTTGTGTAAATGGTGTAAATCCGCTCATTTCTGCGCTCGCTGAGGCTGCACTCCTGGTACAGCCTGCAAAAATCTATCAATAATCTGCCTTTAGGAAATTTCCAGTGGGTAAATTCCTGCCTGAAACACAAGCAGTTTCTGTTAGCATCTCTAAATTTATTTTTGCAATCTTTTCACGGCAAAAATAATTTATAAAGTAATGAAAAGAACTGAGAAAACAGTGAAAAAGTCCTGTAACTCCATAATAGTATTACATGTCTATAGTTAATACAGATACAGCTTAGTAAATGCTTTCTATCATTTGGTCAGGTCTTTCTAGCAAAGACACTAAACCTACAATAGGTGCCTACGATAATCTTGGTTCTGCCATCCTTGGGACTCCATGCAGTCCCACTCCCCACCTTAAACTGAAGATTCTGTATCACTGGAAAGAGTCATAATTAGTCAGAGCACCAGATTAACCACTTCTGCTATGGACTATTCAGCTCTCACTGGAGGGATTGAAGTCTCCAGGGGGTTTAAAGGTCCCCCAGCATTTCCTCTAAAGTACCTTCCTAACCTCTGTTGGGGAGCTGATAAGCCTAACACACAATTTTTGTTTTCAAATAAGTGGTAGGATATATTCCAATACCACCAATCTGCTTTATATTTGCATATCATGTTCACATGTGAAAAAACTGGTCAGTTTTGCTTGACACAAACACAGAGACTTGGATGTTTCACTCTGTGTTGAATGCAGTAGGTTCTGATGGGATTTTCTAAAGCAAGGCTGGTAAGGGGTCAGTTTTTGGACTCCCCACTGGAGGAGATCTCAGTGAGCAGTGATGAGACATTTCAGGGTGGCCTTTATTTGCACAAGATGGTTTCTATTATCCTGCAGAAAGGACTTGCAATCCCAGTGCTAAGCAGTGAACTCTCTTGTCTAACTCTGCCACTGCATTTTATGATAGTTTAAAGCACAAAATAGACTAATTTTTCCTTCTCTCTTTTGATATCTTGCAAAGATACAGAGTGGGAGGGTGTTCATTCTAAATATCATCAGGAGAGACTCAAAAGAAAGCAAAACTGGCTCTGGGAATCCCTGGAAATTAAAAAAAGAGAGTGAGACACCCTCTCCAACAGGGAAAGATGCCTGGCACGCAGGAGACAGATAAATGAGTGGCACAGAGAAGGCTGAAAAGCACTTGGAGGTTCAGAAAGGAGAAATTTCAAATCTGGAGCTAAGCTCCTGCATTTAGATGAGGCAGGTGCCAGCACAGAATAAAGTCCCCTGCCAGAAAATTCCACCTAGAGGATGCAATCCCAAGAGGAACACAAGCATCTGGAAAGCAAAAATAGGCACAAGAGGACTAAAGCACAAGAAGAAGCTGAATCCTCATTCAGAAGGAGTGAATAAAATGGTGCCACTTTTACATAATCACATTTCTAATTATAGTTGTACTTTGAAGCAGAGAACAGTATTGTTGGTAACATAATAGAGAACTGAGAAAAAAAAAACAATTTAGCATTGTTCATCTGCTGTACAAGCTTTTCTCTACAAATACAAATGAAACAATCAACAGGGCATTTAAATTTCCATTGGCCAACAAGACATGCACGTAGAAGTAATAAACACAATTCACATTTGCCAGCTTTCATTATGCTGTGCTGCTTCTTAGCAGATATTCAAGCAAATCCAGTAGATTTCCTGGCCAAGAACAAAGAGGTAAATACCAAATTATGAATGCCATAAAAATAGAGAATATCAGGAACTCAGTTTGACACTTCCATAGAATCTAACTTCCCAATCAAACACAGCACAGCTGAACTAGAGACTCACACTAGCAGCACATAACAATGAATTTTTCCAGCTGCTTTGTATCCCCTGTAGAAGCTTTCACTGCTCTTGACAAACTTTGCATCCATCAGCCAGTACAATAGTGCTTCATTTTAAACCAGCATCTGCTACACATTCATCCTAATGGCAGCCACAAACACACCAAGATCCCTGGAAAACAATCACAGTGCTGCAATACACACACTTATACACAATGCTGACAGCCCAGATGCTTTTTGTGGTGGAATTCACTCTGTGAGCTAAGTTGGAGACATCCAATGAAAAAAATGGGATTTCAGAAGCTTTTATTAAAAAGATATTTCTCCTCAGCATTCTGTAGGAGGAAAGGGATTAGCTGAATGACAGAACAAGTGATTTATTGAAACCTAACTGAAACTGAGACAAGTCAAAGATGATGTGGAATTAATTATATGTTACTTAATGATAGAATATGATCCAACTAAACACAGTATTTTTCAAAAAGCAGAAGCAACTCAGTCTAAGAGTTGCAAGGCAGAGTGGTGAGGGAAGCTGATGAAAGTTGTGGAAATAAAACAGCAAAGAGAAATACCTGAAGAATGAAAACAAACAAAAAAAAGGCAATAGAAGAGAAAATAATATCCAAGGCAGAATTGAAAACTCTTGCAGCTGAGTGACTGCACTTAGCTTGGACAGAGATCACATCATTTCACAGTGTAAGGGAAGAAAAGGCACAGATTCTTTCTGAATAAGGGTTATTTATTACCAAACCAATAATTCTTGAAAGAAACAAGAGGAAGGCTGCACCTCAGCAATGCCCAGGTGCCCCAGCTGGAATGAAAAGGTGACAAACAACCTGCACCTGCAAGCACTTTGGGGCAAGAAGGCAGAGATTTGTGTCCTGGGCTGTGTGGTTAAAGGAGAATATCAACAGTTTATCAGATCAAAGGACAAGAAGCATTTCTGCAGTCTAAGGCTCAATAGATGCCAGGGTCTCACTCCTATAGGAATGGGGTGAAAGGTGTGGGGGAGGGAAAAATAGAGGGGAGAGAGGGAGGGAGATGGGAGGTGGATAAATTGTTTACAAGTTCAATCAGTATTCCTTACTCTCAGTACTTGAAGCAATAAGGGGAACTGACAAAGCAGTATAGCCAAGGAGGTTTCTTCTGATTTTCAGGGGAGACAACACTGCTGTGCTTAGCAAAGTGCTGAACACATCAGCCAGATGCAAAATCTCTGCTGGCATTTGAGAGATCTCTTTTCAGCTGAGCTGGCTCTAAGCTGGTGTGCAGGGCTGTGAGCAGGTGACACCAGGATGGACACACAGCTCTGCAGGTTGAGGCTGGCTGGGACATTTCCAGCACCTGCAGCTGCTGGCACAGCTAAGAATGGAGGTTTTTGGGTTTTTTTGTTTTGTTTTGTTTTGACAGAGGTGGCTTTTCCCTCCTCAGGCAGGTCACTCCTCCAGGTCTGCTCCTACATGTGTGAATGCTGAGCACTTGAATGTCTTCTACAAGGACCTAGCCAATAGTTCCTGTGATATTCCTGCCTATGAGGGATCTGTCAAGGCTGAAATTGCTGTTTCTCAATCCCCCTTTTTGCAGAAAGGGGTGTCACTAAGGTATGTGAGAGAAGATCCTACATTTAAATTACAGCACTGCATTCAGCTTGGGGTCTGGTGACAAGGAGGGGTCAGCACCAACAAAGAGATGAGAGAAGAAATGAAAAAGCAAACCATGAAATTTTTGGCCCCTTCAGGTTGCTTCACCTGCAAGAACCTTTACCCTAAAGATGCCAGAAGTGAAAACTTTCCTGTAACAAAAGAAAATTTTCTATCTGTTCAACTCAGTGCCAGGATGCAATGCTGAGCCTTGGTGTTGTAGATCATTCCTTTTCATCATGTGCTCCTTCATATTTTAGTAAGTTTAAATAACATTTCTGTGATTTTGAAGTTGTTTTTTTGAGCCTCATATTCTTCCAAACACACATTCTGCAACTGGTCATTTGAAGACCCAATTTTCTCTTCAGCTCTTGAAAGAACTGAAATACTTTTGGTTGAGAGACAGGTCAGCACTCAAAAATATGAATAAAATGTCTATGAACAATAAATTGATACTTATATTTAATTCATATACCCTGTCCTTTTCAAAGACTAAATGCTGTTCCTGTAATGGCTTTGCAAGTGCAAAGTTTGGCCTTAAATTAATAACAATTTCAAACTAAGGGAAAAATTAGTTCCCATCCATTTGATTAATCAAATCCAGCATGAAATATTTATATAGATAAATTAAAAGATATGAATCAAAGTGAAAGTATGGAGCCAAGAGACCACTGAGATTATTTAGATAAAATAAAAATCAAAACAGAAAAGATAAATTTTGTAATTAAGCAGTTGACTGCACTCCTGCACTACAGCAGGTTTGTAGAAACAGCCTGAACTGTGTTACAGTGGAACTCGAGGTTTGCCACAGCTTTGGACATCAATGTTCCCTCTCTTTTTCTCCTCAGTGAGATTGTGATTGAGGAACTGGGCAACAATCAAGTATTTCCTTCAGATTCATTGGATTGTATAAGGTGCCATCTTTAAATATAATAATTTCTCACTTTTAAATACAGCTGCCTAAACACAAGAAACAAACCCAAAAAGTATAAAAAACCACAATAAATATATAAATAGACATAGAAGAAGCATAATGAATGTATAATAAACATAGAAGCAAATCCAAGGAGTATAATAAAAACAGAAAAAGGAAAAACAGAAAAGGGAAAGGAAAGACAGGACAGTGTTTAATAAAGTCTAAGCTCCTAGTGCTGAACTTGGAATGGCAGACACCTGGAACTGCTTTTTACCATCATGGCACAACACACTCCAGAAAATCTGGACATTTGGAAAGATTTTTGCAAACAGATGCAAAGCAGCATGAGACACATTCCCTTAAGAAGTTTAAGGACTAAGAACCCTTGTATTCTTATCAGCTCATCAAGGTCTCACCAAACTTTAATAAAAACAATATAACATCAATATCCTGGATGCCTTCTGGAAAAAGCCTTTTCCTAAAAGACTCAGCCATCCTTCCTTGGGTAGGGGAGAAGCTTTGGAGCCTTTTCCACAGGCAATGCAGGAAAAACAGCCTGGGCTCAGCTGAGACCCTGCCTTGATGGGCAAACCTCTCCCTTCCCTTGTTCCACCACCCCCAGCTGACAGAGAGGCATTAGGACAAGTTTCCAACTTTTTGAACATCTCATTTAACTTGAGAAGTTCAGCACAGGTGCCCCAACATTTTTAGCTTTTGGGTGGATGTTTGGTGTCCATATTTATGGACTTGTACTGTGAGTTCAGCCTGTCTGGCTCAGGCACAGCCTAAAAGCATCACAGCCTTTGCCTTTTCTTACAGCAGCAATTCCTAAATGCATCTCCAGGATGCAGAAAATTCAAAAACAGGGTGGGATTTTTTTTGTTTATTTTCTTTTGTTTTGGTGGGGGAGGTGGTGAATTAAAAGATATAATAGAGCATAAAAGGAGAAAGGTCACAGAATATTCTGAGCTGGAAGGGACCCACAAGGATCATCAAATTCAACTGCTGGCCCTGCACAGGATCATTCCCAAATGTTACCTTTCATCCCCAAAAGAGGACAGGGAAGAGATTAAATAAAAGAGATTATTTAGCAAAATGAAAGAAAAAGATAACAAGAAGTCAGAAGAATGTTGAGGCTCAGGGAACTCCCCAGGATCTCACAACTCTTGACAAATCTCTCAGCCAGACAGCTCCTTCCTGACTGGCCTGAAATCAGAGCAAAAGCAGGCAAGAAAACATCATTGTGACCACAGCCATTATGGCTGTGAGGTAGAGACCTAGGGAGAACAAAAGATCTAATTACAGCAAAACAATTGAAAAAATTTAAGTGAGAATTTAGGCCTCATTTTTCAACGGTCAGTGAAAAATACTGCAATCCTCCCTAACAGGGGAAAACTAAATATTGATTTTTCACTGTAAATACAAATATCTTGTAAGAAAATTTAATGGAATCAATCTAAAAAGCAGTCCAAAAAAGCACCCAAACCAACTTTTATGGGAAAATGGCTGAAGCCATCTAAACAATGAATTATATTTAAGGAAACTGAATTACCAGGATCATACTACAGGTTAATTACCCCATTGACATCCAAACAACACAGTATGCTAAGATAATCTCTTTTGCATAAACACACACACACACAGAACTGATAAATGAAACATTTCTGAATGCACTGCTGTGCTTTACAAACCAGTAGTAGAAACATTACAAATGCAATCACAAATGTGCTGATTACTCAGTGCAGAATGGGGAGAGTCTGAGTGGGTGAGAGGGTGCAATTCTTGAGAGCTGTGTCACTATTTAGGATGATTTTTAATTTTTTTTCAAGATTCTATACTGAATCACCATGACTGAGATTTAAAAGAGGGTTGTTTTTTTTTTTAAAGGGAGTCTAAATTGGCCTTTTTTCCCTCCAATACATCTCCTCTTGATGAACCAAAAAAAGCCCTTATTTGAAAAGAATCAAAACCTGATTAGACACTTACAAACAAGAATGTTATTATCACTACTCAATTATCCAGTAACAGGCTATGCAAAGTGACCTAGAGAAATTACTGCAGCTATTGTGGAAAGATCAGAGTGATGAGGCATTACAATAATCCATCTGTGATCGTGTCTCCCTCTAGGGGTTTTATCTAATGACTAACACACAAGGTTGATAAATATTATACATTTTATTAGAGCAAGGGTAAAGCAAATGTACTTTTACAACTTTGGCTTTGATTCTGGCTTTGGACAGGGATTTTTCTGCTGCTCTAAATTGATGGGGATTGAACACTCCTTGTTGTTTGAGGGGAAGGAGGGTAAAAAACAGCTCATACAAGGAATAAGTTTCAGGTGGACAAAAGATAAGTACCTTCAAGAACAGGAAAACAGCAATGGATAAAAATGCTGTGACCAGGATCCAAATTAAGTCTTATTAAAAAGGAATTAATAAAATGAAGAAGAGTGAAAGCAGCCCTGAAGAAGAATTATGACAGAATGCTAAAATCAAAATTAAATCAATTGCCCAAAATTATCTGATATTACAAATATAATTAGCCAAGAGATGAAGATATTAAACTAATACAATTACAAAAACACCAATTAAACACCACCACCCACAACAGTTTTAAGTCAAGTAAACAAAGGAGAGCACAATTCTTCCCACAGTATAAAATCTCAAAATGCAGAACTATTTCCCATGTTGTGTGTTGTGTAAGGATAGCCAATATTTTTGGGCTCAACAACATAAATTTGCCATGAGTCCACCAAAAAACCCAACAAAAAATAATTTTATTTCAAACTGCTACTCTGATTTAATGTGCCAGTGCTCAGCCTTTTATTCCAAAGGGTTTCTTGTTTGAATCAGTTTCAAAATCAGAACCACTAATGAGGATAATTAAGTATGCAGTTGGTTTTGCCCACAAATAATAATCACTATGGAAAAAAAGCACTCAGCATTATGTTATCATTCTCAGAGGACAGAAACTTCCATTAAATCAAAGCAGGCTTCCACAATTAAAAGAAAAGGTCCTCAGGTGAAACCATAAAAAGAAGCAGAACTCACAAGGCAGGGAGAGAAATTTGAGTTTTGGTGGAGTGCACAAAGGCAGAGTGGCAAATGCAATAGATGCAAGTGATAGGAGTTTTTAATCAGCTAAGAAGGAATAATATGTGGTTTAAAATACACCACAAACACCCCCCCCACCAAAAAAAAAAAAAAAAAAAAAAATTTAAACCCCAAAAAACCCCCAAAAACCAAACAAACAAAAAAACCCACAAAAACAACAAAAAAAACCCCACAAAATCAAAACCCCAGATAATTGTTAATCTATGGGCCAAAAATATCTGTGCCTCTTGAACCCAAAAAAACCCAATTCCACTCATTCCTATCATAAGGAACACACTGCAAGAACACCAAAAGCAAAAAAGAAAGAAATAAGAGAAGAGCCTCAGATTTCTTTTTCTCTCAAAAATATTTTATGAGCAAGAGAAATAAAGATAATTAGATGTGTCTCAGGTTTTTGAAAAAATTTAATTAATCCATATTTGTATAGATTTTATTTTAACTGGTTTATAAAATTATCACTTTTTCCATAAGCAGAGCCATTATTTTCAATGACATATTGGCTGAGATTTAACAGGTTTCAATCTGGGTCTTCTCTTCAAAATGCTGCAGCTGACCTCTGAAAGAGTCCTGATGGCACCAACTTGTCCCATCCTAATGGGACAACAGACTTCTACAAATAAACAGCAAAGCCAAGCATACTTTTTATTAGATCTGTCCAGGAAAGAGACAAAAAAAGAAAAAAATCATCTATTCCACACAAAAATGGCAAAAATTTTCTGTGACAATAATTGTCAGGATCTTCACAAAATTCCATGAGGATGGAACATTCTTCCTTTCAGAGAGGAGCAGTACATTTTGAATCTCACAGTCTGCTGGCTTCTCTGTCACCTTTCCCACATCCCAGTTGAAGCCAGAGCCTGAAAGATCTTTCATTTGGATGCAGGGAACAGCCAGGACACCCTGCTGGGATAGTGTCTTGGCCTTTGGGGTTTTTCTGCTCATGGTGAGTGAACCCCACTGCCAGGGTGAGTCTCAGCAGGGCACACAATCCTGCCAACCACCCAGCTAGCAAACTGGAGAAGGAGAAAAACCCAAAATGTCAAGGGATTTTTAAACTTCAACCTCTCAGCTCCATTATTACACACCACTGTTATTCCCAGTACCTACAAAAGTGACCCACAAAAGATAAGTCAGCTAAATGGATTTAAACTGAAAAGCTCTGCTCCAAAACTATGAGAGAAGGGGAGAGGAAAATGGGGAGATCTGGATGATGCCTGGTTGTATCCCACTCCTCCTCCATACTGAGACACTTTGGGGGAAAAGCATTTCTCTTGGATGCTTTGAGGGAAAACAATATTGCCCCAAGGGATAGGAAAGGATGGAGGTTTGGGGTTTGGCTGAGCCTGCACAGCTTCCACCCAGACACCATCAGTGAGCTCATCCAGCAAAGGACAATCTGAAATGTGCTGGCAGCCTTCAGTGTACAAAACACTGCAAGAAATCACACCAACATTGACAAATCCATTGGGATTGAAAGAAAATGCAGGAAGAATTAGGTGAAAGCTTTGGTGGCACAGAATTTCCAACACTGACATCATTCAGGTGCCACATTAGGCAGTCCCTGCTAAAGGAAAATACAAAACCTGCCCTCCATGGGAATAATAAGCAGAGCAACCTCTGTAGCACTTCCTGAAAAAGAGAGTTCTTCCAGAAACTGCTGAAGAGATGAATAGCACTGATCTCTACTGGATTTCCTAGTTAGGAAATACTGAACAGAGACTGTAGTCTTAACAGCCTCAATTCACCACCATCACCACCAGCATATCAAGAACAAAATTTAATATTAATGTGATGCATTTTTTGCATCAAACTTCAGATAATATTGGGGCATGAGAACATTTCCACTCTGGAAGTGTTAAGTTTACTGTCCCCCACTTCCCCACCATGATTCTTCCTTCATGACAAAGTTAGTGATTTATTTAACAAGTCCTTACTCTCCAAATCTGCAGAGGAGGAAGAGATCAGGATACATGAAAATGCAGGAATGGAAGAAATTCCTGAGTCACAGGCAAGAAAATATACACCCCTGAATATTAATCTGTAGGGAGAAAACATGTGGGATCTAGAAATGGAACAAGCTGGATTAGAAATCCCTCCAGACCACAGATCCACCTGGCATTTGGATTTCCTCATATGGTGAGGGCTCTCAAGCCCCTGCAGAACACTCAACACATCTCAAACATTTTGCTGCCCCAATGCTGCTTTGCATCCATGCTGGATTTTTCTCCACCCCTGGGGACAAGCCCTCAGTGTGAGTGAATTCCTTCTGACAGCTTACAGCAGCACAGCAAGGGCAGCTCCTCCCTGTGCCCCAAAACCTGCCCCAGCAGAGGAGAAGAGGGCACAGCTGCCTGCCTTGCTCAGGGGATGGATCTCAATGAACATTAAAAAAAAAATTCAAAATAAAAAAATAAAAAAAGAGTATTGAGGTTTATTTTGTTCTTCTTTAGTTCTTCTCTTTATTATAAACTGTGAGTTCTATAGCACTACAAGGTAACAAGCTAAAAATGGAGTTCTATCTCTCTCTCTACAAGGCCTTTTAAGGGTAAATTGTCCAATTAAGAAAAGCCACCTAAATTATCTTTACTTTTAACCCAATAACCAACTATCTATGGCCCACAATGTGGAATTTTCTACCCATTTGCAAAATATCACCCAAACCCATGAAGAAAAAGGAAATGAAGAAGGATAAACCTCTGCCCTAAAACTTCCATCTTGTTTTATCTATATATTACTATATCAAAAAAACCTTCAGCTCTAAGTTTTCCACCCTGTGATATCACACACTTCTATTCAGACTGCACACCCATGATCCCAGTTCCAGCATTCCATTTTGGAAGCTTCTCCACAGCCTAAGGTCAAATGCAGAGTTCTGCTGGGGGTCAATGCCTGCCAGCACAGAAAGTCTCAATTTTTCAGTGACCAGGGTTCCAATAAGAGGGAGGAAAAGGAGAAAGTCACAAAACCCACACAGCAATTGCTTCTGTTCAGAACAAGCATCCAGCACCAACAGATCTGAGCAGCCTCACTGCTGTAGAGCAAACAGAAGTTGTACAACTACTATTGTAATAATGAAATTGCTGATAGGCTCTGAAAGTGATTTGTCTCTATTAATCATGAAAATAAACCCAGGACTGACAGAGTAACATACTACAACAAAAGAAGAAAGAATAGAATATTGCAACATGATGTAAATGTACAGAGAATATAACAACATGCAGTGACAGAAGAAATGGCCTTTAGCTGAAAGAGACCAGGGTTAGGCTAAATATTGGGAAGAGATTCTTCCCTGGGAGGGTGGGCAGGGCAGGCACAGGATTCCCAGATTTGCTGTGGCTGCCCCTGGATCCCTGGAATGTTCAGTGCCAGGTTGGACACTGGGGCTGGAGCAATGGGACAGTGGGAGGTGTCCCCATGGCAGGGGTGGCACTGGATGAGCTTTTAGTTCCCTTCCAGCCCAAACCATTCTGTGATTCCATTCTGTAATGGAGAAGCAGCATTTCCATTTGGTTACTGCTCACATTTTTTTTCTAAACTGCTTCCAAGATCACCATGATGTACTGATTTTTGTTTACATCTCACTAAATTAAAGGAAAGGAAAATGCCCTGGCATTCATGGCTATTTTTATAGAAGACTAGAGCTATGACAAGCTACTGCAATCTTAATTAAAAAGAATACCAAAAGAGCAAGATTTTTCCCTCTACCTATCACTTGAAGGGGAAAGGAAAAGAGGATAGAGAACAGAGTAGGTGAAAAACAAGTCTTCAGGATTTAATTTTGCTTCATAACAAAACCAAATAAACAACTTATGGAATTAATATTACCTTAACAATTGCTATCTGGTACTCTCTCTCTCATGGGTTTATTGTATAATTCATATAACATAGCATACAAAGAAAAAGGTATATTAATATTATTATAAAATAGACACAATCCATGAGGAATTTCTTTTCCTCAATAGGGGGACAAGATCTCAGGAATTTGGGTTTTGCTGGAGGAGGAAAGGTTTTAAGAAGAAAAAATTAAATGTATCTCAAATAAATTAAAACAACACCATCACCCAATATTAATATCACATCTAAAATGGAGGGGAGCTACTACCAATGTAAAAATAAGTTATCCAAGACTATTTGAACATTCTGAATGATCCCAAGAGAACATTCCATTTGGAAATGGTATATTTAGCATGGTAATCAGCTGAGGAATAAAAGTTCATATGATAATATTATGAAGATGGTGCAAAATGAGTCTAGAACATAGATTTACATATTATATACTCTCATACTCTATACACTGAAATTTGAACACTTAACTACTGGTGCCAGCCTGAGCTTGGGATTTTTCTGTGTTTTCCATTAGTTTTTTTTTAAATAAGCTATCACTTTTTCACTAAAGTGTAAGTGAAAGTCCTTGCAGCATCTTGCAGCCAAGGAAGAAATTTCTGACCACACTGATGTCAGTTCAGCCTAAACAAACCTGTTCCCTTCCAGTTTTCCTTGGGAACCTTTTATAGAAACCAAACCTCAAGAGTAACTGCACAAACTCATTTATTTTCTTATCACTTTTGGGAGAAGGATGACAACATTCAACATAAATCTTAGTGAAAGGAAAAATGAATTCTTCGGTGTTCAGTTTCTTTAAAAAAATATAAATCACCATTTTTTTTTTTTTATAACAATAGAATAGGGTGTTATTCCAAATGTCAAGTACCCATCACCTGTGCTCCAACAGTGGCAGATAAAGGATGTTTAGGGAAGGTCTCTCACAATCCTTTCCTGGTGGTGACAGCTAATTTTAAGCCCAGTATCACACAAATAACTAGAATTACCTTTGCTATTTGCAGTGCTCTGCACTCATTTTCTTCCCCAATTACCATTTTATTCCCCATTACTGCATGATCTTTCTAACTCTTTGCAGCTCTACTTCTGTGCATTTTGGGGTCTCTTGAATAGTGTTCCATCAGAAGATTTTAATATTTATAACCTTCCTCAGTTCATTTGTGTCAACCAAGCCATGAACCAGCACAGATCACTGACAGGGTTTTCTCTCCAGCAGGAAAATCAATTATATGTTTCCTATTTCTTTCCTGGCCTATCATTAATCTACATCAGGACCTCTCTTACCCCATGGCATCTTTCTTCCATACTGCTTGATATGACATTTTGATGAACTTGTTTTAAAGATCTAGTTATGTTATACTGACTCCATTCTCCTTGCCCACCTGCTTCGATTCCCTCAAAGAAAAAAATCTGTAATAATTTTCCTTTTCTGAGTCTGTCAGATTTCTTTCCCCAGTGTATTGCATTTATTTATGTGCTCTAAAAACTTCGTTCTTTAAGGCCTGATAACTTATAATTCTCTACCTTAGTCCTTTAAGACAATAAAAGCCTGAGACATTAAGTATCCAAAATAAAATAGCAAGAAGACATCTGAAATCTGGATTTTTCAGCAGTTTAAAAAGTTATTTTAAATTCATTTTCTAGCATCAGTTCCTTAGGGATTAAGATGCTTTGTCCCAGGTGCCCAATTTCAAACACTTAGGTTATTTGGGAATTTTCTAGGTTCACTGTCTTTCACCTTCACATTTTTTGTCCAAGCCTGCAGTATTTAATATGTTTTTCTTCAAGATTTCAGCCCTGGAAGACAAATTCTCACCAATTACATGAGAACTTCTTGCCAATTACCCCCACACTTGTCAAATCCCCCTATCTTTAAGTTTGAAACCATCTGTTTGCTTGTCCTGTTTTGGTTTGTTTCACATCCAACTTACCTTTAAATATTTCCTTTTCCTCCTGTAAGTCTTACTCCTTCTCAACACTACTCTCTTTTTTTTAATTAACTCAGTTTTTGGGGCTGGGCAGATGATAAAGGATCCTACAAGAAAAGGCTGAGTGGAGAGGTCCTAAAATTCAGCCTTTTATTGAAACAATATTTTTATTTTCTATTATTTCCTGTGTTGCTGGTACCTCTTGGAATGTTCCAGCTGCATCTCCTGTGCCAGACCAAGGCAAAATCACCTTCCCTGGAGGCTCCAAACCACAGCATCCACCTCTCACCTCTCATCTTCATCAGCCAACTCTACCAAGCTGAAAATACACCCTTTTCATTCATCAGTCACATTAAACCATAATATTTAAGGCTTAATACAATCACTGCATTTGGCAAAATAGTTTCTCCCACACATCTTTCTGTTCCTAATCAGAGCTAATTAATTATGTGCATCATACAAATTGACAGCCACGTAGATTCTGAAGCAGTTTAAAGTGTAAATAATGATAAGATAAAAGGGATCTTTTGAGCAAAATCAAAGTATCAAGTAGTCATTATGTGTAATCACTATTACAATTTAATGACATTTGTGCTAGAATAGGAATATGAACAGGAATTAAAGTGTCTCATATATATTATTACTTTTTTTTTTAACTCTTTATTGGTTTCCATATGAAACATCAGCCTTTGCTTGAGTCTTTAGCAGGTGATTCTGCTGCCAACACAGAGCCCAAGTGAGATGTCAGGAGGTCATACTGTGTGTGGCAAATATTCTAATTTTATCTTTTTAATCTTGCTTTATGGGTTAAATATCAGTATTAAACTGGAAAGCCATGATTGCACACAATCTCATCATGCACACAAATCTACACCTAAGATAGAGGTAACCTCAAATAGATGTGACAGTGACACACAGACCTGACTAAAGGGGTAAAAGGGGAGGCAGAGGAAGGAGAAATAATATTCCTTTTCTCCCATTAACCTGATAAGCAGCAAATCATGAGAGAGCAGAATCTAGAGAGAAAAAATTCCATCTGCTTTTAAATTTCCTATGCATTTGTAATTACTTTCCTTTTATGACCAGTTCAAAGGATAATTACAGGAGTCAGTTTTGCCCATCGTCAGGACAGCAGGTTTGCAAACCTCATTGTCTTGCACAGGTTTCTTGATAGAAGTGTTTCTATATCTAACAATTCTGAGTATCAAGTCCTGATACTAATATTACTATGCACCATTGAAAATGTAGCAAGAGAAGAACAAAATAAATAAAACAGAAGGCCGGGAGTACTCAGTGACAAAAAAAATATACTGACTTCCAAATGTTATTTCACCCAAAAGTTTATATGAAAGGGACAGGACACAAAGGACACACTAATCAAATAAAAGACCTTATGTAATCTGTAGAAATATCAGATTGTGCAGCAGCACCAGTTGAGTTCAGGGCACAGACTGATACCAAGGTATCCCTAGGGCCTGTTTGCATTTCCTAATACAGAACCTGATGGAGCAGAGAAATTTCGGGAGTTTATCCAACAATGTTTTTTCATCTTTCCATTTCT
The DNA here is from genome assembly GCF_903797595.1 of Erithacus rubecula. Lineage (NCBI taxonomy): Eukaryota > Metazoa > Chordata > Aves > Passeriformes > Muscicapidae > Erithacus > Erithacus rubecula. The sequence continues at coordinate 108,661,368 of NC_136658.1, read as the reverse complement.
TCCTTTCTGCACTCTGATTGTAAAGAAAGATATCTGGCTTTATGATCACCTTGAGCTATTTCCATTCATGAACTGAAAAGAAAAACCCAGTAAGATGAGCTGATTGGTAAAATCCCTTTTGGTTTGTTGTTAAGATTTCTGGCTTTAAATGAAATAATTTTTAAAAATATGTCACCCAACCAAACCATCCCATCCCTTATATAATTCACATTTAGATTTGTCCCATCAAAAACACTCTAAACATTTTGGATTGTTTTATTATTCTACAGTTAAAACAAATACTTGGTTTGAGCCTGTGCCTATTTTTAATGGCCTGTTTTAACTCTCCCATTGATCTGTTGTCATGTTTAATCAAGACAACAACAACAAAAAAAAAAGAATAGCAAGCAGAGTAAGCTTCAAGTACTGCACATTTAATTACATCAAGGATTCGTGGGGGAGGAAGGGCATAAATTGACCTTTGTATCAGTTTTCATGAGCTTAGGTGTTCTTTTTAGACTCCCAGAACATCAGCCCTGAAAATGGGAAAATAAAGCAGTTCTGTGTTTGAATTAAACAAAAGGCCATGCTTGGGAACAGTCTGCAGAAGAAGCACAGTGGCAAGGGGTATTTTTAGGTTTTTCTAGTCCACCTCTCAGCAGCACAGCACCTCCCCATCCTGAACAAGGTGAACACAAGTATCAGAGCTGTTTTTCACACGGTTTAAAGGAACAATGCCCCAGCAGTGAGATGGATCTCCTGTGCAGACACTGTGTGCACCTGGGTGGGCTCAAGAATGGGGCCAAGGGAATTAACTGGGATCACAGAGCCAAGGAAAGATGGGAGAGAGTTTTTACAAGGGATGGGTGACAGAACGAGGGGAAATGGCTTCAAACTCAGAGTGTTTAGATGAGATATAGGGAAGAAAATGTTCTCTGGGAGGGTGGGCAGGGCTGGCACAGCTGTGGCTGCCCCTGGATCCCTGGAATGTTCAGTTCCAGGTTGGACACTGGGTTGGAGCAGCTGGGACAGTGGGAGGTGTCCCTGCCATGGCAGGGGTGGCACTGGGTGATCTTTGAGGTTTCTTTCAACCCAGATGTAGTGGTTTAGTTGAAAATGTTCAAAACCAGCACACCAAACCATCCTGTGATTCCATGACACAGAAACCTGGTGCTTTCATTGCTCAGCTAATATACCAGGCTCAACCTAAGATATTAAATAGCCTCAAATTCTAGTTCCTTCTCCTTAAGAAGACTGGAAATAACTTCTTTCTTCCATAATCCTTGAGATCTTTATTCTGTGCATATGACTCACTAATAAACAAATGCAATTGATCAGGTGGGAAAAGAAGCAAGCAAATTCCACCACACAGATCACAAGCACTAAACCAAGCTGAGTCTTTTAAATGTTAAAAGCATAATTAGTTTCTCTGTCTTAAAATACACAAAATATCAGATGAGTCCTGGAACTGCTCTGGGGATGGTGAGTCCCATTTTGTATTTCCCAGCAGCCTATATTCAGATGATGTCACATGTCTCAATCTGAAATGTTAAATTTGGAGAACAGATCTTACATGCAAGTACCTAAAAAAGATCACAAAGAAAATAGCCCAGATTTCCCAGGGAGGCCTGTGCAAGCAGAAACAGCTCTCTGCATTTTCTCTATTTGGTTGATATCTAAGTACAGTTTTACAGTATACAATATTGGTATTATTTGTAGATTAAATTTGGATTTAGCAAGACACAAGTAGCACTCATTTAAAAAACAAAACAAAAAAAAAAGGAGTTTATGGGGATTACAGAATATTAAGAAACCAGCAGGTTCAGTAACTACATTCTGACTTTCTGAAAACCTTATGTCTGATAATTTTCATTAGAATAGTGAGATGATTCATTAACATGTCAAGAACAAGAACAAGATAAGATAAATAACTATATGAAACAGCCCTAATCTCAGTTGGTTTGCTGTAGAACTCATTATTAAACAGAAAACATATGTTTACAAAATATTTTTATAAAGTATTTACAGTTAGAGTATTTATTACAATTGCAAATGCATGTTGCAGTCCCATAAGGGGATGAAAATCTACTCAGACATCATAACTGTCTGCAGTGGAGACCAGAAACTTCCCTCACAAGAGGCAATCTGAGAGCAACCAGCTAGGAGGAGAAAATACCCAGAAGCAGCACTGTTGTCAGGTCTACATGAAGTATCTGGAGCTGGTGTAAGAAAGGGGAATGGAACAGATGGGCAAAAACTGTATGAATGACACGATTATTTACTGGAAGGACTAAGGCTGCAAACTCCACTGGGGACACTGCCCCTCTGCCAGGGACATGCACCTCTGGTCATGCAGAAGGATCTGCAACCACTGAGCCATTCTGCCACCACAAAAACAGCTTTAAAGTCTGCTTGGCAGTGCCTGCACTGAGATACTGCCTAATTTCAGGGGCAGCTTTGCTGCAGAAGATCAGTCCCTGCTTGGCCATCTCTCCTCATCCCAGCTGTGCTGGCAGGAGCCAAGTGACAAAGAGCACCACAGGCTGGGCACCCTCAGGAATTTAAAGGTGTCTGAGAGATGGTGTGACAACAAAACTCCATTTTCCTGCCTGAAGCAGGACTCAGGGCTTGCCCACACTGCCCAGGAACCTGGAGGTTCCTTTGTGGAGCCTGTGAGCAGGGGAAACACAAACACTGCTGGTTGAAAACCAGGCAAGAGCACTCCATGAGCAAGGCTCGTCAGGATGCACACAAAGAGGGGTAGGAAAAGAGGGAGAAGTCAAGAGTTCTGAAGCACACTTCCAGTTTTCAGCTTTTGAAGGCCCAGTAAATATCATCCTAATGCAAATGTAGCATTACCTGCTTGATGCATTCCAGACTGGAGCTCAGATTCCTTTGTGATTTTACAATGTAGAGTCAGCCTAAACTAACAATTTTCATTGTTACTTTGAAGAAATATCTAATGCTTTTAAGAGAGACACGATTGTTTAAGAAAAAGACAACCTATTTTTTACAAATAGACCATTCTTACAGCATGTGCATTGTCTACATGGAGCATGCACTTTGATTTATACACTGCTGACACTAAAATGCCTTGTTATTGTTGAATTCCCTTCCTCAGTACACATAAACACCCACTTCTTCCTGGTCTTAAAATTTCACTGAAAAGAACTTCCTCACTCCTGTTTGGCATAATGAAAAGGCTTTGAAACCAGATGAGGAGAAGAAAATAAGAAGGCTACACATATTAGGCTTTTACTAACTTTAACAGCAGTTAGGCACAGAAATGATCTGCTCAGGGAGGGAAGCAGGGACTGTCATAAGACCTGTAAGAATATGATCAGTGCAAAACTCAAGGGACTATCACAAGATGGAAGGTGGGGGAGACAGAAAAATAAAATAAAAATAAAAAACCCAGCAAAATTTAAAATAAAAGGGTAAAATAAAAACCCAGCACACACTTCTTGGTCTAATTAAAGGATCGACCAAATGATGCAGGAGGTGGAGAACAGAATCCAGGCTCAGCAACTAAAATATAAAGCAACAGTTTTATCAGGCTATAGGAAAAAAACAAAATAAAAAGCCTAAGCTTTTTATTTATTTTTTAAAACACTGAAGCTCACCTGGTGTTAAAGACAGAATGCAGCAGCTATTTTTGTATTTCTAAATGCCCTTAATACATTTTCTAGTAGTTCATATTTTACCAGTGTGCTTCTCATGCACTGTACTTCAAGTGACTCCACTCAAATAACAAGGTCTTTGAACTGACCTTGTGAAAGTCTTCCCTTGGAAATGCACAGATAGAAATGAACTTTAAAGGTCAGCCTTAGAGGGGAGAGAAAAAAGAACTGGTTTCCAGGCTTTCCAGGCCTGCAGCAGTATGTGCAGGTAAGGGGTGGCTGCTTTGCTTGCAAATGAGAACTGTAAGATGGAAGCAGACTGATTTTCATTTTAGTTCAGGAAATCAAAATTAAAAATTCTAATAGACTGCTTATCCCTTTGCAACAGACCTTCCTGGCCATGACCTACTGGCAGTGCACTTTGTAGCCAAATCAGCCATTTGGAGGTTTAATGAAAGGACACAAAAACTCCTCATCTCCCAAGAGCTGCATCCTGCCCTGCCCAGCATCACTCCAGGAGACACCTGGGGCACCATGCCCAGCTTTTCCACAGCCTGAAGGGATCATCCCCACGGTCCAGGAAAGGTTTGCAGTGCAGACACACAGCTTTTCTCCTGCTGTGAGCAAAGTAGGGGTACAGGTGCTTTTCCTCTCCTTTCCCAGCACAGCCAGCAGGGAAAGGAGGGAAATCTTTGACTCTCCACAACTTCCCCATCCAGCACCACATCCGTCCTCCTCTCAAATGTCATTGGCCCAATTGAGGAGAAAAATAATTAGTTTCACTCTACTTCCTGCTAATTACAGAGTGTATAATCTGCCAAACGACGAACACGCTCGTGCTGGCTGTGGCCTGCTGCCTCCCCTGCTATGGCAGGCAGAGAATGGCTTACAGTGACAGCTGGCAAACCAGCCTCTGGGAATAAAACATTTTAGCACTTCATAAATTTCTAACAAGGTTTCAAATTGCTTCGGTTTCCCTCCTCTCAGCTCTGTCAGCCCAGCAAAGGAGTTGAGGGGGGGAAGGAAAGCGGGTGTGTGGGGGGGGGGGGGGAACACTAATTAAATCTGCAGCAGAAAAGTACAACTTGTAAGATAGTTCATTATTTTTAATAAGCAGCAATTAGACCCCAACTCTGAGGAAAGTTGGGTGATTCCTGGGATGTGCTGGCAGCAGGGAAAGCAGAAATACATCCTTTTGCCTCAAATTCTCAACGTAGGAACAAGTAAAGCACTTTCAAATGCAGCTGCGTGACGTGATAAAACTTAATGGAAGGTGACACAAAATGCACTGAAAATTCAGAGGGAACATGCAGCATAGTTGGCATTAATGTTAAGGTTTCATATCACCATTCAGATAACAAATGGTTTCCAAATCCCCCCATGAAGCTGCCATCAGGATAAAAAGCTGTCTTATCATTATTACTATTGATTAGACAACATACCACATTACACTGAATCTGACATCCTGACCACAGGAATGTGCCTAGAATAAAAATAATAGGATGCAAACAGCTATTGATCATATTTATAGCAGGCTCTCTCACAGGTATAAGTCAGCAGCTCTCCACTCAGTATGAACAGAGAAAACACAGGGACCTATTTAGAGTCCAAATGTGACAGAAAAATCAAGTATTTGTCCTTTGACATTACAGAAGTGTTGTAAAACATGGAGATTTTACATAGGATTATAGGAAAGGGTTAAGTAGAAATAGGTACTTGGTGAAAACAGAATAAATATGTTTAATAGGAAATAAACAGCACAGTAGAATAATAGTATCACATTGTTAAGCCACACTTCTTTTGCCAAAGCTGACCCCTCACTGTTTAAACAAACATCACTTTTTGCAAGGCAGAAGTCAGCAGAGCTATCACCAGCCCAAGTTCACCTTTACCTAAATTCTCCTACAGTGGGCTAAGGTCACAAAACCCAATTTCTGGGTCAGTCCAAAGTGGGGTTTTTTTGTTTCTTTTTATCCTGGAGCACATGCTGCTCCTAATCCCTGCTCTCATTACAGCCAACAGCACACCCATAGGCTTAAGTAACCTGCATTACATAATTGGAGGGACACTGTCCTGATAACTTCCTGCAGCAGCACCAGGGACACACAGCCACTAAAAATGAGCAGCACACATCACCTCACCATCAGAGCAAATTAAACAGCAGGACAAGTGTGTAATGGGCAATAATTTGTGTAGCATGGCTGGAACAAAAATATAATTGTGTCACCCTCTTGCCTGATCCTCCCAGGACAAGCCTGAATGCAGGGGGTGACCTGAGCCTGGCAGTGCTCCCACAGCAAGTTTGACTGTCACCTTTGACAGGCAGCAGGATGAGCAGGTTAATGGCTCTGGCCAGGAGCTGCCTGGCTGCTGGTGCTGCCTGCAGGTGAATTCTGTCCCCCACAGAATTCTGCTCCCCACCCCTTTATCCTCCTCTCCCCTGGCACTGGCACGATGCTCTGACCTGGCCAAAGGACATTTGGCACCTGAGCTGCCAGGGCTGTGAGCTCAGGGTGCTGTCCCAGCTCAGGTTCTTTGCCTCTAAATTGAATTTCTCACCAGGTGTGGAAATAGCAGGGATGCAAGGTGAGCAATGCCAGCACCTGCTACAGGTGTCAGCCTGAGAGCAGCTCTTGCACCCATCCAAAGGAAACAAAGATTTAAAGTGGGTTTTATGTGGAAATCCCAGGTGCTTGGCTGGTCCTGGCTTTGCTCCACTTGTCCTATGCCCCACCCTGCCAGAAGTTCCTCTTCACTGCATAATGTTCTACTCCATCTGGTTTTTTATTGCCCATAATAATCTTTTAATTCCTTGACCTTTCCTTAACCCAAATTTTCCAGATCCCAAATCTAATTTCTTACAAATCATTAGCTTAAAAAAATCAGAATGCATCCCCATCAAGAATACTGACAGGTCTCACTGCCAGCTGTTGAAAGCCCAGCAATCCCTTCTTCAGCATGCAGATTCAGGCAACAATTTAACATTTGTAAAGAATCTTTCAAAGTTTTGCCAAACTATTAAGGAAAAAAAAAAACAAACACACACCAAAAATCCTTTTCATTGTATTTCTCACTAAGTGAAATGCAAAATCTTTCATTTCATATCAGCATTGCTTAAAAATTATCAAAATAAATATTGAATGGAGCATATTTTAATCAGATTAAGTCCACATATGGAAAGCCCCTTTTGAGTGGTACATTTGCCTCATCACCTTGAATTTACACCTTCCAGGCTTTGGTTAAAGGATAAGGAGCAATGAGCCACTTGTGGCCTCCATAAATCTGCATACCTTGGGTTTTCACCATGCCATCAAATATTAATAAGTGCTTTTAGGTTATTCCAACTGCAGAGACAACAATTTAAAAGTGTAAAGCCACTAAAAGATCTTCATTTAAAAACTTTTTGTTCAAAATCTTTTATTCCATATTGAAATACTGCACACCTTAAGCAGAGAACTGGACAATCTAAAAAATAAATGTTTTATCCATGTCTTTAAACTCCATGGGCAATCCCAATAAAGTCCAGGCCCAGGGATGAACATGGCAGATGAGGAGTGACAGAAATGTGATTACCACTGAGAAGGACATGTATATAGGTCAACCAGGATATCAGATACCACCATAAATACTCATAAAGATAAAAAACCCCATCTGCTCCCAATTCCATTTACATAGAGATGTTAAAAGAGATGTTAGATACCTGGCTGTGATTTACAGAACATTATTACACCATTTTCCTGCTGTGTTATCAAAGTGAGATAAGCTTTACATTATGATATAATGAGCATATGTTATTCCTAATACCTTAATAGAGAGTTTCATTGACCCTTGAATGTCAAAATTAACAGCAAAATTCATCAAAAATTCTGCTTCAGTTCAATGCAGGGTGGGGACAAAAATTGCTACAGCTACAAGGCACTAGGAAAAAAATATCCAACAGTGACTTGTCTTAAAAGAATATTACAACTTTTAATACTCATTTAAGTAGGATTTTGACTTTTTTTTCCCCCTGATGTCAGTGCTCAGTGCTAACAATATTTTAGGGTACTGCATTTTACCCTGATGAACACATACATTAAGGAGTGATTCTAAAGGAGATATTAACATAACATTTACTACTATTTAAAAGTGAAGTGGTGACATAAAAGAGCAGGAGAAGGATGAAGGCACATTTCCAAGATGTAAAATGATCTCAGCAGGACAGCTTTGGAGTGATAATTTTATGACATCATTTTAAGACATCATTTTTCATCTCCAAGATTATTTCCACAGCATCTGTGCCCTTTAGGGGATACAAGGAGAAGGCAGAGAGGCTGCTGCTGGTTCTCTCAGTGTACAAAAATGGTGATATCAGGGAGAATGCAACTACAGAACAGCAAAGGGCTGATAAGGGGGCTGAGGAAGATGTAAAACTGAGAATATTTTAGGGTAAAAAATCAGCCACTACCTTAACACGCACTGATGAACTGCTTATGTGATTCGAGTGTCAGATAATACAGTGATACAGGCAGATTTTCCACCCTATTTCCTCAGGTTATATATTCATTCCTGCACCAAAAAAGGTGAGCCCTAGTGCCAGGGGAGACACTGGAATCCTGACAAATGCACCACACTCCCCTTTCCAAGCCACAGCAGAATTCTAAATGAAATGAGTGTTTTGCCTTGCATTTTGAAACAGCTGATTTAAAAGGGATTGTTACACACACAAAAGAGTTGATTCTTCCAAAAGGTGTAACTGGAAGAAAGTAGAAGAGAGCAGTGTTTTACCAAAGAATTTTCATGTATGTTTCAGTATCAAATTTAACAAAATTAAATTAGGTGTCAAAAGGTGCCAGACAAATCCCACACAGAACTCAAATAAAATGCTGAATGATTCATATTTTTTTACTCTATGAGACTCTTTGGAAGAAAATGCATCTAATTTTGTCCAATTATGTTTGTATCTGATTTCTAGTGCACAGAAGTTAATGGAAAGATATAAATACTGTCCTCCTCCAAGCAGAATTATATCAGAGAGGTGCACACTGAGGGAGGAGGAAAAATGTTTAAGTTGAAGCAAAACCCAGGTAGAAGAACAAAGCTGGATGTGAAAATATTTAGGGTGGGAAATTAGAAGGCTGGTTTAAAAGCAAAGCAAATCAAGTTGTCTCCATACCACTAAGAGGTCATATTACCTCTCCATACACAGAATATGGTTTTTGGAAAAATAAAAAACAAACCTCAAATACATCATGGGGATGGAAGTTATAGCAATGATTGGGAGCTTGGGTATAGACTTTAAGAGAATCTGCAATGCCACCAAGCAATCAAAATTTCCATTTAAGGATTCTTGAACTACACTGGACAGATAAGGTGAGAAAATAGAAAGGTGAAATGTACTTGTTACCAATTTTTCCAAACTACTGGAATTTTCACATATATTTATTCTTATTCCTGTCCATAGCTCCCCAGCTGCCCAAATCTTCTTCCATTCTTATTTTAGCCATTACATTTAATTTTGCTATAGAAAAGATCTTGTCCTGGACTATTTGGTCTGTACATTCTCCTAAGAATCTTTTTTTTTTCCTGGTTTCTTTTTTTGCATCTTAATTTTGACATTGTTGGTTTAAATTTAGTCAGGAAAAAAAAAAAAAAATCACAAGGCAATTTTCTGATTTCTGCCCTAATCTGTCATTTTATCCCAGAATAACCAGCATCATTGTTTCTCTTTAAGGCTGCTGAAAGATTCCCCTGTGAAATTTAGCAAGATCACAGTGCTCCTGGCTAACAGAAAAATTTCAATACAGAGATACAAATTACAAGTTTCTACCACATTTTGAACATATTCCATTTGGAGCCTTGCCATATTAGGACTACTTGACTAGATTTGCAAGAATGATGAGCTTTAGTTTGTGTAAATCACCAGCTGAAGCTCATTTTTAAATAGGGCTAATCAGAAATTATTGCTGAACCCAAAAGTGAAGAGGCCAGCTCTGTAACTGCAGTGCTCACTAGGGTTGCAAACGAATTCATCAAACTTCAACTACCTGATTTTATATGATCTTCAATGAAGAATTATTATTCCTTATTTTATTTCATTAAAAAAAAATAAATAAAGGACTTTTTAGAGGGGAAAAAAGGATTCCCCAGCCATTTTATCAGGTAATAAAACCACAATCACAGTGCAGCCTGTTGGCACAGGGACCCTTGAACAGAAGGCCTGGGGTGTTGCTACCTCTCAAGAGGAGCTTCTGCAGCTCTTCATGCACGAGCCAGGAACAGGGGCTAAGACAACTGTCAGGGAACACAAAAGCAGCTGTTGAACTACATAAATCATGGAATTATTTAGGCTGGAAAAGCCCTCCCAGCCCAGGCAGTCCCAGCTGTGCCCATCCCCTCCTTGTCCCAGCCCAGAGCTCTGAGTGCCACCTCCAGGTGCCACCTGCAGGGATGGGCACTGCAAACCTCCCTGGGCAGTTCCAATCCCTGAGCTCCCTTTCCATGGGGAAATTCCTGCTGCTCTCACCCTGAGCCTGCCCTGCCCAGCCTGAGGCTGTTCCCTCTCCTCCTGTCCCTGTTCCTGGAGCAGAGCCCGACCCCCCTCCCTGCCCCTCCTGTCAGGGAGCTGTGCAGAGCCACAAGGTCCCCCCTGAGGCTCCTTTTCTCCAGGCTCAGCCCCTTCCCAGCTCCCTCAGCCCCTCCTGGGGCTCCAGCCCCTTCCCCAGCTCCGTTCCCTGCCCTGGACACCTCCAGCCCCTCCAGGGCTCTGCAGGAGCCACAGCTGGACACAGCCTGAGGGGCTCTCAGTGCCAGCACAGAGGGACAATCCCTGCCCTGGTCACTCCACTGTAATGGGTGATTACCACAAGTGACATGTGCATTATGATCCCCAAAACAAAATATCTGTGTCATTAACACATGATCAATGAGTCTGTAATACAGCCTTGGGAAAATGCTAAAATCTCAAACTTCCAAATATACCCCTGGAATTAAAAACCTTGACTGATCAGGTATGAATATAAAGAAGCCTAAGAGCAAAGAGCTTTTTCTGTAGCCCTTCTCCTCTACTACACCTTTACCCTCAATTTAATTCCAAAACCTTGTTTTCCCCCCCCCCACCATCCTCTCTCTGATTCTTTTATTAGGCTAAAAATTGTAATTTCCAGATCAGCATGTTAAATGTACTTTGAATGAGGAGAGGGGGAAAAAAATCTCAATGCTTTTCCATCAAATGCTTCATCAGAAATGCACACTCACAAGCTCTTCTCAGGAAATTCAGAACAGAAAAAGGTGGAAGAAGCTATCAAATCATTAAATATAAATGTGCACAGTTGACCTGTTGGGTATCAGGACTTCCATGTATCATGAAGAGAAAATAGAAAAACGGAATTCAAATGGAAACTGGAATATTTAAATTTTTTTGCTCAAAGCCTTTGGTTTCTAAGAGTTACAGCAAAATAACCATAAAATTATTTTAATAGTAATGAAACTCCTCCCTACTCAAAAAGGTCTCTGGTTTAGGGTCATGGAGGACAGAACCAGTGGCTGAGGAATTCACTCTTACTGATAAAAAACCCCAGCAAAAGAAAAACTAACACTAATTACTCTGGTGTTGAAATTTTCCCTCAAGGACATGCCTGCATGCTCATCCCTCACTGCCCTGAAGACAGCTGAACACCTAATTCCATCTTGCTTTCCTAGCTATCAAAGTTATAATAAAATCACAAAATGGGCTTGAAAGGGACCTTAAAGATCATGAAATTCCAATGCCAGAGGCAGGGGCACGTTCCACTGTGCCAGGCATCCTCACAGTCAAGAATTTTTTTCCTAATATCCCATCTTTTTGCATTTTGGCCATAGGAGCAGAGAAAAGGATAATGCAACATAGTTCTTTGTGCAATGGAAAAGGAAAAGAGAGAGAGAGCCTTATTTAAAGAAACACTACAGTTATATAGGGTAGTTTGTGCAAAACAGAATAGAAAAGGCTCATTGGTCCAAGAAGGCAACACCTCTTTGAAATCATGCATTTTGCAAAACATCATGTAGGACACATCTTCAGCAGGTTTAATCATTTTTATTAATGATGTTTAATAATTTTTATAACTTTTTGTCCCAAGGCTTCAAGGCTGCTTTTTCCTTGGTTGCCAGCAGTATCCAATGACACCATCTAACCCTACTCTCTGGCAGAGTGAGGCCATTCCCCCTTGTCCTTGGAAATTGTCTCTCTCTTCATCTTTCTTGTTGGCTTCAAGCACTGCAAGAACACAAAGTCACCCCAAAGCTTCTCCTCTCCAGGCTGAATATCCCTGATACCAGGGATTTCCCCATCCTTGGTGCAGCACCATCTCTTGGCCTGATGTCTTGAGAAGCTGACCTAGAACAGAGGCTGGACAGTGTTAAAGGACTAAAGTAGGGATTTATTAAAAGGCCTTTAAAGGATTCACCTTGAGCAGTGCAAGAGCCTGACCATGGCTACAACCACAATGACCCTGGGTCATGAGTTTCACACTTTTATAAGTTTTGGTCCATTTCCATATTGGGGTTCATTGTCCAGTTCCAGCTCCAGGCTCTGCAGTCCCACCCTCCCAGATTCTCTCCTCCATTTGCTGTTTGCACTTTTTGGGGCTGAAGCTGCAGCGTGTCCTTGGTTCTGGGGCTGGACAAGGATTGCTTTGTGTGACTGAGCTGGGAGGAGAACTTGTGACACTCTGTATGGAGTTCAGAATTATATCCTAATAAAGTACTGAATCTGGACAACATGAAAGCTAAAACTTAAAGCAAATGGTCCAATCAAATCTCATCATTTCCTTACACCTTCTTGTTCAATAACAGTCACCAGATGCTGCTCTGATTCCATCTCTGCTGATTTTGACATTATCCCAGTCAAGTTCTAACAAAAATCCCCATTTCACACCACATCCAATGTGTTTCCCTTGCAGCCATCAGCAGATGTAAGCATATATGTACTTTGCATATACAATTTTGAACAGGAAAATTGCACAGCGGAAACTGAAACAAAACAGGAGACTATTAACTGGAAGCAAAAGCAGTAATTTGAAGCAATTAGGACATATTTTGTGCTTCAGATGAGAGCCATCAGCATACAGCTACTATATATACACATCTTTAAACTTGAGGAAAACACAGAGACATAAAGACACAGAACTATGGAGAAATAAATGTAGCCCTAAATGTAGAACCCTTGAAATTTTTAGAATCAAGACATAGGAGTCGAGGGGGTGAAAAATCAGCAACAGGGATATCTAGATCATGAATTATTTTTTATACTGATAGACCACAAATATACTTTTCAAGGTTGAAGATCTTTCAGTAGAGCAGAGTGAGCTTGAGAATGTTTGGGGCAATATTTGAGATGGTGTCCCTGAATAGAGAGGAAGAGAACCTGCTAATTCCAAGTGCTCCCTGTTCCCACTCCATTCATCACGGCTGAGTCCAACATAAATAGTTTCACAAGGTCAAAAATAAATGGGAAAACCCATTATCAGTAATACCAAGGAGCCAGTTAGGGCCAGAGGAGAGGAATGAATCATCTTTCGTTACTCTTGAGGAAATGGGATATTATAATTAATGGGGAGAAACTGCATCCATTTCATGCATATAACATGAATTCTAAGGGAACCAAGACATTTTTGACAAATTGGACATTGCACACAACATATTTATTAATTCATAAATTAAAAATATATTCTGTTACCCTATCAAAGGAAATTTTGCTTGTTTCTGTCTCTCTCAGCAATCTTTTTCCTTTTTCTTTTTAATCTCCCAAGTTGCCAAGAGAAAAGAAAAAAGAAAGCTCACATTTTTGAAAGAAAATCATAAAGATCATAAAGCAGTTCACATCCATCTTGAACCATCATGCTTCTCTGCATTTCAGATTGAGTTGAAGTTTCTAATTGAAATGATTTTTTCATGAGTTAAACTATAAAGGAGAAATAAGTGATACATTTAAATTATTTATCCACCTTATTTATAATTAATTAGGTTTTTCTCTGTGCACAGCCGGGCTATGCCAGAGCGTTTGATTTTTAAAAACTCCTCTATCATCAGGCAACAATGGATGACTGCTTTTCTCATGTCACTTTTGTTTTAGTTTGCTCCAGAGATTCAGACAACTCCTGTTCACTCCTTGGCTGGCTTTAATGCATTAACCCTCTCAAGACACAAAGGACAGCAAGGACCTTTCCAGGGAGAGGTGCCCAGGCCACACCTGGAGGAGCTGCTGGAAGTGTGGAGGGAAAGGCTGGGATCAATCCCAGTTAAACCCAGGTCTTTCTTCCTCATTTCCACTGATGGACAAGAGGAAAGAGCTGTAGCTGAGTGAACAGCCACTTCTGGTTTTGAGCAAGGCAAGCAAATTCTTTCCTTCATCTAAAAAAAAAAAAAAAAAAAAATTAAAAAAAAAAAATAAAAAAAAAAAGAGAGGAAACTGCTTACAAGCACAGGAGGCAAGAAATTCTGAAGGAAAATAGCAATAAGATGTCCCATGTCATTTTTCTACCAGTGCTGCAGGGATGGCTCCATCCCACTCTGCAGGCAATGGGAGAAGAGCAGAACTTCCCCATGGCACAGATGGACCAGGGCAGGGAGCACTGGGAGCTGCTCCTCACCCCTGCCTGCACCAAACCACCCTCTCCACACCCTAAGGAACCACAATTTTTATCCCACCCTGTTTATCCCAGCTGGAAATAAATAGGAGAAAGGTTGGGGGTGTTTTGCACATTAGTGTTGAGGGAATAAGTGGCAGGAGGGGGAGTGTAAGCCCTCTCAGAGTGGTGTCTTGAAAAATAAAAAATGCAAAAAAAAATCAAGATTTCAAAGTTTTCTTTTGTCTCTGGTTAAAATTATAAACTTTAAAATTATTAGCTTTAAAAACTGAAGTAGAAAAGAAAAGATTTAAGATTTCTTCCCTGGTCTCAAGAGTCAGAAACATCCCTCTTATTAAAGAAAGGCATATGCCATCACAGGGCTCCATACACAGGTGTGCCTTTTCAAGGAAAAAGAAATTATTTTGCTGTGCAATAAAATCCAAGGCAACTTAAAAAAAGATTTGACGGGTTGGTTTTTTTTTTTCCTACGAGACAAAATGTGCTGCACTTAAAAGACAAGGAAAATGTTAAAAGAAAAAAAAAAAAACCACACCTTAGGACTGGATAATTTTAACAACTGTACTCTTTTTAATGAAGATTTAAGAAATTGCTAAAGCTCACTTTCTCCCAAGGAACCTGGTGACAGTGCAACAAAAGCTGCATTTCTCCTGTATAAATCACAAAACTCAGAATGAGAAAGCACAAAACTCTGCAAAGGCAGTCAGATCTCAGCATGCACTAACACCCTGGCTCTAACAGATATTTTGTATTTTCTAACACAATACCCTGCCTCAATTTTGCAACTGACCAAGAAACAATGAGACTTTAAATGAAGAATAATGGAAAGGTGTACTGAAATCTGCACCACTGAATTGTCATGAGGAGGGGGAGGAGGACTGAGCTGCTTCATCCCAAACCTGAGCTGATGGAGAAAGTGGCAGCATCCCTGTGCATCCCAGCTTGAGGGAGGCTGGGGAATCCCAGAGTGGCTGGAAGGTTTCATTCACAGCCCCAGAGAGCACATGGGGCTCTGGAGCACACAGATTTATGTGGAAAACAGGGAAAAGAGGATTCAGTTTTTGTTGGGTCCCATAACTCTGGGGTTTTTGAGCTTTCTGTGCTTTCTGTAACTGATCCCCAGGAGAACACTGCTTTGGACCTGAGACCTTGGAGAAGCTTCCAAATTTGAGTGATGGAGTTAAAATCACTGGTGGGTAGTTAAATACAAGTGTGTGATTTCACATGGTGAAGGGTTTAAATTTAGGGTTTTTATAATGTAGTGATAGGTATGGGAGAAGATGGAGGATTTTGGATGGTGTCTCTTTTGATGTTCATCTTCTTTCCTCTTCATGGGTTTCAGATAGCAATTTCTGGTTGGACAGTTAGTGCCACACTGAGGGTCATGGGAAGTTGGTTATTGGGTTAAAAGTATAAACAATATATGTGTTATTTCTCTATTGGCCTGTTTAGCTTTAAGAGACCTTGTAGCAGCTGGTTCAGCTCCATTTTGCTCACTTCTAGCAGGTGGCTGGAAGTGCTGCTGAACTTTCTGTACTTTAGATAAGATTTAATAAACAACCAAGCCTGAACACGAGAAAATCCATTTCCTTCATATATTTTTTAATCCTGGCTCTGAGTGAAGACAGAAGAGGCTCCAGACAAACCACTAATTAAGTGGTGCATAACACCATCACTGTTTTTGGGGTCCAGTTGGCAGCAAGAGCAGCCACAGCAAACAGCCAGATAACCTGAGCCCTCCTGTGCCACCCCTTGACCCCTCCAGCCACTCTGTCCCATGAAAATCTTGTTCCTCTGCACACACAGTTTGTGCATTGGCTCTGTGAAAGCACAGATTGCCAGTCCTCACCCCTGCCATGTCTGAGATGGATTTATTTAGGGAGGAAAAACCTTCTAAGCTCTAACCTTATTAGTGGTTATATTATTTTTCCCCCTGCCTTCAGTCAGAGTCAGGATTGAAGCACAAGAGATGAATTTTTTTGTAGTCAAACTCAGTTGTTTATTAATTCTTATCTATAGTATAATGAGCACCACAACACTGCTAGCTAACAATTAAAAGTGACAAAATGGAGCTGGATTTTGCTCACTACAAGGTCTTTTGAGCCCCAACTATCCAATTAAAAGCTAAGAGCTATATTATTTATACTTTTGACCCAATGACCAAACACCTGTGATGTGCACTGCAGTCTAACCAAAAACTATTACCTGAAACCAAGAAGAAGAACCAAGAAGGAAGAAGAGCCAATGCCCCAGAACCTCCATCTTGTCCCATACCTATTACTATATTTTAAAACCCCAAATTCCAAACCTTTCACCATGTGATATTACACACTTCTATTCTAACTGCACACAAAAGACTCTATCACTCAATTTTGGAAACCTTCTCCAAGGCCTCAAGTCAAAAGCAGTGTCAGGATGCTAAAGGCCAGCAGCCAAAACAAACATAAATTGAAGGACAATTAAAACAGATCTCTCCAGTTTGGGGGGCCCATCTTTTCTCTACTGGCACATCCAACTCAGAAAACATGAGGAACTCTGTGAGAACTAAATGTGAACCCAAGGTGAGCCATACACCATCCTGCCATAAGATTTTTGCATTCTTGAAATGCAAGAATAATTCCATTCTCCCCCAAAATAAATATGGTATTCAGCCCTTCCATGCAAAGCTGCTATATTGCACTGTTTATTTCTACTAGGAAAGCTATACAGGATTGAATGTGGTTCTTCCTCCCCTTAGGGGGGTTCTATTTCACCTTTTGATTTAATCTTGTTTGATGTTTCCCTCACCATTTTAGAAATGTTTTCAAAGCAGACAATCTCCTATTGAATCCCCCTCTTAAAATAAAGGCTTATTATGGCTGATGATTTATGTAAGCCAAGAATAGTTTTACAAGTCCTCATGCAAATAAGACCTGAAGCAAAAAAACCCCAGAGGGATTCCCCTGCCCTCAGGTACTACAATGTTTTAATTCGGTTGGTTACACAAACCCTACCTTCCCAAAACCCATTTTTTGTTTTTCTTTGTCAGAAGCACACACTTTCTTATTGCCTGGCCTAAGGGCTTCTTTTGTTAGTTTGTTTAGTTAAAAAGCTGTGGGTTTGGCAGCCTGCCTGGTGATGCTGCACAGTGCTGTGGGGATTTCAAGTGCTCTCCTATCACTTGCAGGTATTTCTGTTGTCACAGATTTAGGGTTTGGCTCAACCCCGTGTTCTACCAACAGCTGCAGGAGCCACCCTCAGACACTGAGCAGGACCCCAAGTTGGGAGAGAAGACTTTTGCTTCCTCTCCCCACAGCAAATCCCTGACAAGTGGCTCTACATGGAAGATTAATTTTTATATAGATTTATAGGTGATACAGGTGATGCTGTGGTTATAAAGGGGCATCTCAAGGTGAGCAGCCACTCGTGATGTAAATAAAAATAAAATTAAAAATTTAAAAGAAAAAACTGGAAGGCAAGGTGGAAGAAAGGAAAATAATAAATTGTCTTGTGATCTTAGCACCTGACTTCAACCTGTACCACGTTACACCCCTCAGCTTTTAAAAGACACTTCTGAACACAAACAGACTAAAATAACACTGTGCACCTGAGCAGTCACTTTGAGCTCCCTGAAAAGCACCTTTCAAGGTCCATCTCTGAAACTCCACATGCACCTGATCAAAAAGTGAATTAACTGCTGCAGCAAGACCATGAGGTGCCCAAAGCCAACCCTAGCCCAGTGAATTGCTGTTGCAATCCTGATGAATGATGAAACAGATAATAGCAATGACTAATAGAACAGTGTAAATAACATGAGAAAGAAGAATTTAATTTTTCACTCTGTTACGCAAGATTTATTTCACCTACCGAGTCGACTTTTTAAAGACTTGGAGATGATGTTGTGGAATTGAATCACTGTGGCTGAATATTGGCCTCAGACCCTCACAGAGCAAAACTCCCAGTCAAAAAAAAATGAGAGCATTTAAGAGGGAGCAGGGCAGGGGTTGAAAGCAACATCATTTTTGTTGGATGAGTAAGACTTTAATGGCATCATTAACTTTTTTTTACAGAAAAAGATTTGCAGAACATGGCCCAGTTCTACTAAGAAATCACCTGTAGGAAGGAAGGATCATCTCCCTCTTGCCTGTCTGGGCACTTCCACCAGGTAAATTCAGTGCAAAACACCCCTTGTTGCTTATTTGATTGTTGGGGGGTTGCTCTGTTTTTCTAACTCAGTCACCCAGTTGAGCTGCAGTTCCAAACAGATACAGATGGGACCACAACTGGCAGGTTTGAATTCTTCTAACTGATTCTGAAGTGCTGAAAAAAAAAATAAGATGCTTCATACCAGCTTGTAAGGAGGGGAGGAAAGTGTCAGGAGAAGATGGGAAAGAACTCCCTCCACTGCTCCAGGAAAGCCAGGATCTCTTCAGATCCTTGCCCCCCAGGTATATCTAAAATACCACAGCACTCTGACCAGTCTTTTTCCTTCCTTTCACTTAAGAGAATCCATTGTTTTAAAGTGCAGCAACACAGAATCACAGAATGTTTTGGTTTGGAAGTGACCCTAAAGCCCATCCAGTCCCAAGGGCAGGGACACCTTCCACTGTCCCAGGCTGCCCAGAGCTCCATCCAAACTGGTCTTAAACACATTTTTAACACCAGAGGCAACTTCCCAGCTGTCCTCCTTTTGCAGGATGCACCCACAAAGTCATACAAGCTACAGCCTGGGTGAAAACAACAAATAAAGATGCAGAGCAGTGACTTTCTATCACACAGCAACAACTTCAGGCTCCTGGAGTCACTCTTAGAAGGAATTAATTTGTAGCATTTTACAGGCTCCAAAAAAAAATATCACACATTCCTCATCCACCTCATCATTTGATGATGCTGCCTCTACAAATCAGGCAATCTGCATTAAAAACATTAAACTATTTAGATGTATAAAATGAAGCCTATTTTTCCACTGATAAATACATTTAGCTCATCAACGTTAATGGGAGCTCGAGGCAACATAATTACAGAACACATATAATTTGAATTAGCTACTGTGAATCAAAAGTACAGTTTAGTTTTACCCTGTCTTCCTCTCTTCTCTGCAGCCATCCATATGCACCTTTTTGTCACATTTTAAGATTGCAAAGCTGCAAAAAAAAAATTTACTGGTATAAAGTTAAACACGCTTTCTTTTGTTTTTAAAGTATAAACACATCAGCTAATTACACTGCACTTTTTTTTTTTTAAGGATATGAATACTTCAAACCCTCTTTAACTCTCTCCAGATTGTGTTCTCAAGTCTTATCCAAGTTCATGATGGAGTGCTCCTAAATCTAAAAACTACTTTTCTCCATTTCCACTGATTCACAAACAAAATTTTCATCTTGCCTGCTTTTTATCTCACTCAATATCTGCAAATTCCACATGAGTGTCCTCTAACTTCATCTTCAATGCCTTTTTTCTCCAGGGAAGAGGAAAGAGATCAAAAGAAAGGAAGTACAAGAAAAGCAAGGAAGAAAAATTCTTTTGATAAAAAATAGAGCTCATGATAACTCTGTGTTTTAAAGAATAACATCAAGTTTCTTGCAAGTGTATGTCTCCAAATTAAAACTTTAAGTATAATAACTGTCAGGTCTATTGTAATTGTTTACAACATCTGACAAGCAAGAAAAATTCATAAGTAATGAATAAGAGACAGGTTGCCCCACCCTTGGATCCAGAGCAGAGAACCTCAAGACTCTCACATAAGTAAATAAAAAATGAGGATTTGCCTCTTTTTCTGTGGAAAAACCCACTCCATCAACAAAGAGATTAGGAAATCTCTTAGAAAATATCAGCTTCTCCTCCACTTTGTCACAGCATTTGCATGCAGCTATTTTACACTCTGAAAAACAGCTTTTACCCCCCCACCTTTACCTCCCCATGCTAAAAACGTTTTAATATGACAGACTGGACATGATCAGGTGTGTTTGGCCAAGGCACATGTTCTGCACCCACCTTTTGATTCAAATAAACCACAGAGCTGGGCTTTTTTCAGTGGTTACATGATGTTGCTACTGAATTAATGCTACTGAACACCCAAACCCATTAACTGCACAGATGATGAGTGAGAAAAGGGGGTGAATTACTGTACCAGACAGTACAAAGGGATACCCAGCTTCTGTAAAGAGTTTATAAACCTCAATATATGCCACTGGCTTCAGCCTTGACAGACCACCAAGAGCAAGTCAACCATGAATTCTCTCATTGTCAAATTTAATAGAATCTCAGCAAAGGGAAAATCCTCATTCTGTGCTGCAAACATTCAAAGTCACAGCCTGCTGCTCGTTTCTTAATTATGTACAAACCTATTTAGCACTTCCCCTCAGAATGCCATTTTTCTCTGACTAAAACTTCAGGAAGTATTTTTAAAATGGAAGGAGAGAGTTCTCAGGAAATAATAGCAATTGGAGGCTTTATTTTACACAAGTTTATAACTAAATAAAAATGGGCATAAATTTTTCAAATTAATTCCTCTCTATTTTTTTTTCCTTAAAGGCAAGTTCTGAATATTTTTGTTTAATTATAAAGAATCAGATTGAGTCTTTCTTCCCTCCTCTCTTCGAGTCATGCATTCCCATTCTCTGCTCAGTAGAGGCAGATTCTGAAACAAAGACATTAATCATAATGGAATCAAGAATTCATTAGAACTTAATTTTTTAATATATGGTTTAAAAAAAAGAAAAAAAAAGAAAAAAGCACACAAAAAGAAAAAAAAAAGCAATCTATAGAATAACTACAAGAAATCTTACTCCATTTTTGTAATGAAAAAGGCTAGTTGGCCACATTGAGAAAGTTTTAAGGGTTAAAAAAAGGAATGTGAGTCAAGGTTTGTCATACAATCTTTGACCACTACCTGCAGCTCTCCCTGTCGCCAGCCTGAATATCGAACACAAATAATAGCTGAACATCCCTCGTTAAAATTCAGCCTGAATACTGTATTTTCTAGTAAACATTTCTACTAAATCTTCTAACAACAATACAGGTTACCCAGCACTAGAAACATGCTGTGCCTCATTATGCATTTTAACTTGCTCCTCTTCTTTTCTCTTTTGATGCACAGAGAAAAAAAAAAAAAAAAATACCTTGTGCAGGCTTATCCTTATTTAGGTTTACTACACAAAACCACTGCATTTTTACAGAGCCATGATGCCATAAAATATTTATAAGGACAAAAAAAACCAGCAGAGATCTTTGCAAAACCATTTAACACCACCAGCTTCCTCCAATTCCTGCAGAAGGTGACTGAAATAATCTTGTTGGTTCAGTAGGAGGGAGACCAAGCTAACAAGGCACATGTGCTGAACATGCTCAGATTGGAGTCAGCAGCACAACAACACAACCTCACTTTCTTCTCAAGATTCCTGAAAGGTTTGTCTGAGCAGCAGGGGCACAGTGGAGAGGGAATGATCCAGCAACAGTTTTCTTCATAATGCCAAAATTCCCTTTGATTCAGCTGGCAGCTCCTGAGAATAACAAGGATTTAAATTTTGTGTGGGATACATTCAGAAAGCTCAGGCTTGGCAAAGGGTTGTCAGAATGGAGCAGCCCTGGGTAGAAATTGCTGAATGGTGACAAACACCATTCCTGATAGAAGGGAAGATGCAAGAGAATCCATCCTGGAGTTGTCAGGTGTTTCAGACTGAGATGGAGAAGGACTTAGCACAAGGGCATGGAGTGACAGGACAAGGAAGAATGGCCTTGAGCTGAAGGAAGACAAGGTTATTTGGGATAATAGAAACAAATTCTTCCCTGTGAGGGTGGGCAGGCCCTGGAATACAATTCCCAGAGCAGCTGTGGCTGCCCCTGGATCCCTGGAATGTTCAGTTCCAGGTTGGACACTGGGCTTGGAGCAGCCTGGGACAGTGGGAGGTGTCCCCATGGCAGGGCTGGCACTGGGTGATGTTTGAGGTCCCTCCAAACCCAAACCATTCTGGGATTCTGAGCAGAGGCTTCTGCTCCCTGCCCTGGCAGTAGAGAAGGGAACACATAAACAATTTTTTCTACATCTTTACAGAAGATTGACAAGGCAAGGAGATAAATGGTAGGATTTCATATCCCAAATCTAGAGCAGAGCAGCAGCACCAAGGCACAACAAACACCAAAGATCTTGTTACTATCTCATTGAATTTGGGCCATATAGGGTGGGGGGAAATAGACAATTATCATTCTGTAGCCACAACGTTGGAAAATCATAAGAGGAGAATAGTAAATACAGGGGGGGGAAAAAAAAATCAATTCATTTTACAATCTTCTGGCAAAACCCCCAAACCCCAGCCCAGGTTTCAACTCAGAGGTAGAAACTGGAGCCAGTGTGGAGGAGCAGAGCATGTATAGAGGTAGAAGAGATTGTTGTGGGGTTTTGTTTTTTGGGTTTTTTTTTTATTTTTACAAAAGCAGGATGCAACTACCAGGCAATTATTCTGGATATATGGATGGGAGGGCAGAAATCCCACAGATTTCAGGCTTTCCTCCTCAGCATCTCAGGAAACAAATGTGGTTGCCAATTGTCTGTGGGTCACCACCAGTATCATCTTTAATATCCACAATGACACTGTAATTTCATTTCCCCAACACTGAAATATGAAATACTGGATTCTATTTGCCTCCTGGGGAAGCACAGTATTTTTATTTTCCCCCCTCTCTCAAATCCCTTGCCTTCTGTGACTCCTTAAAAAATCTATTCAGATTTTCTCTCTCACCCTTAATTTTTACAGGATGCAGCCTATGCAAGCTCTGTGACTATTTACAAAATAGGTTTTATGAAAGAAATGAATGCACAGTTCTCCCTTTGTTCCTCTTGTACATGTGCAGAACCTAAATATCAAACTGATTTCAAGGGAACAGGAAATATTTACTTGGTGGAGAGAGGCATGATGAAAAAGCACCTCTGGAACTGAATGTATTGTATCCCATCAGCTTTTCAATCAGCCTGACTACCTATTTATTTTTCAGTTATGTGCTTGTCTGGGTGGGAAAATCAAGGTAAAGAAAGCAAGTTCTGAGCATCAGCAGTAATTTGCAGGTGGCTTCAAAGGGCAGGGTCAAACATTCCCATGTTTAAGACAGCAACACCCACATTCTACCATTTTTAGTTTTTTAAACATGAGGTTTTTACCCAGTTTCACAGGAGGACTCCTTTGAAAAAAAGGTGACTTTCCCTTGATGACTACCTGTCAGCTAATTATTAGTGTGCTTCTGAGTGGATCTAAGTTTGCCCATCCTCTCATTTCCAAGTACTGCAATTCCTTGGAAACTGAATATGACATCACAGGAAGGTTTTGCAGAAACTCTCCCCTGGATGTCCATTTGTATTAGTTTCATCATCCATAACAAGTGTTTAAAAAGCAGAAAAACAACCATGATGCATAATGCATTGTGTCATGATGCATAATAATAATAATTAAAACCCCTCCCCCAGCTCCTGAGGTTTAAAAATCTTTCCAAGTATGCATTTCAGCAGAAAGGCTTTGACAAAAATGCCATTTAGGGACTTTCACATTTACAGCCCTGCAATTTGTCATCATTTATATTAGCAAGAAGGTTTAAAATAAAAACAACAACAATGAAAGGAAGATAATATAATGCAATTTTGTACTTGATGAATCTCCTGTTGACTAAAAACCCCTATGCCTGGCAGTCAGAAAAGTTATTAACCTGCCAAATTACAGATGGAATTGGTGTATTTTTTTCCCCCAGAATTCTTTAAGCAGAAGAATATAGAGTATCCCATATTCCAAGTATTAGCAAAGGTTACTTGCCTCTGGAATATTGATTAGCACAACCCTTGTGGGAATTATTTCACTTTTCCAAAGCAAATTAAAGATCTGAAAAGCAATTCTCAACTTAACTTCAAATGCAGTTATTTAAAAATGGATGATTAACACAATTACTGGCTGGCACAGAGAGCACAGCTTTCCAGAGGCAGCCAGCAGAATTCACAGCCAGCACTGAAATCAGATTACCTTGAAAGAGCTCCCTTGATCCAGGCAAGAAAAAATAAAATTGATACCTGGGAGCTTATTTCTCACCTGAATAACACATTTCTCCTCCTCAGCCACAGACTGCATTGCAGCTGGCTCTGTGTGTGTGTGCACTCCAGCTCAGGTTTTCTGTGTTTTCCACACTGAAATACACAGGAGGGATTGATTTATTTGCATCCCACAACTCGTTCTCCAATCACCCCCAAGGTTTCTGAAGTGCCTGCTGAACAGTGCAAACACTGCTGAAAATAAGCATTTCTGCAGGCTATTTTCTTTAGCAACGATTCACTCAACTGCAAATTAATTTGGTTTTCCTTTTGGATTTCCATGTAGGAACCAGCAGCATGGAGTGTACCTATCGTATTCCTGAGCATGGGATATTCCCATTTTTTTTAAGGAACCCATGAAAACCAAGGATTTTTCTGCCACTGCACCTGAAAGCAGGTAAAAAAAGCAGGAATTTGAGCTCAGGTCTTCTGTGCTAAACCACATAACTCTGTTTTTCTGCCTTGTTCTGGAGCCATTAAGATCAACCACACTTTCAAAACCCTGGCAGAAATATTTCTATTGAAACTTTACGTCAATTGCTGCTGAGTTTTAAAACACCAATGCCTCCTGCTAAAATAAGGATTTGATAACACCAGTAATACACATTTCAGAGGTAATTATTTTAGTCTTTTTTTTTATTATTATTCCTATTTCAGGTTCTGAGAATATGGCAGTTTTAAATCTTTAGCAGAGAGCATAAGTGATAATGAGCTGTAAATCCACAGAACTAAAATGTTGCTGGGAGCACTACTTATGACTTGTCAATCAGCATGTCTAAAAGTGTATCAGGAGTCTGGAAAGTGATGGGATTTTTCTTCCATCTCATACATAAACCCCAGACTATGAACACAAAATTGAAGATGTTTATATGCTTGGGTTTTTTTGATAGTTCTAAGAAAGGGTTATATAACAACATTTTTATTTATTGACCAATGCGATGGCTCAGGAATGACTTTTTTCTTTCTTTTCTGAATAAAGAGAAGAGCAGGTTACCAAATTTGAGCTGTTATTTAATCCTGTATTATGTATTGTTTCATGTTCCAATAAATTTATTGATGAATTGGGAAGATGTGTAAAGGTAAATGTAATTGTCAGCCAGATCCAAAAGCAATGAGCTACAATCAAGAACAAGCAAATCTTTGTTAGATGTACTAGAATACTTTGGAATTTCTGTAAGTGCATAACACAAAGTGTCTTTATTAATGTTTATTACTTAGGAAGGTCTCCAGAGGTTGGAATGCTGCTTTAGTTTTATTCCCTGGGTTCTGGAGCACCACAACTCCATCTATGATGTGGAACAAACTGTGAATTGTCCATTTCAGACAGAAGGAATTTTGAGCTATGACAGTCACCAGTGAAAATTCAGATATAAAGAGGACTTGATAAGATTTTCAACTGCAGTTACTGCTTAGTGAAGGGAAAAAAAAAAAAAATTATAAAGAGAGGCCTTATTCCAGAAGCAAAATTGCATGTCCATCAGGTGTTAATATTTCCCACAGCCACCATCCAGAAAGGAGTCTCACTTTCTGTACTTAGAGTTCATTAGTTGTGGCTCTAACACTCTTATCCTGGAACAATCCCAGAAGATCATTTATACACAAAAAACTGTAGACTAGGTCACCACCCACTGCTCAGACCCAACACAAACAGAACATCCCTGTTGTTCCTGAAAGGCAAGGACAGAGAAAACAGGAATAACAGAATCTTGTAGGGGCAGTTCCTCATGTGGTTAATGTTAAATTGTGCAGGGTCTGAGGGCTAAAGCAGCCACTTAAACCAGTTATAATAAACTGGACAGGGTCTCATAAATGAGAAGATTAAAATAATCTGGGTACTCTGACAAGGAAAAATAATTCAAGATACACCTTTTCCACTCTTTTGCTTATTCACAGTGTTCATGTGTCTTGTCCCTTGAGAACCTCAGTCCTGAAAGGACAAGTTTTCTCCAACATTTGCACATTTATGGCAGAGCACAACTAATTAAACAGCATTTTGCCAGGCCCTTCACATTTGTTAGAGCCTGTCAGGATCAAAAGCCATGCATGTTAATGGTTTTATAGAAGTGCTCATTTTCAAATTGCATGCCAGGCTTTGGTTTTTGAGGTTTTATAAAATTATTTGTCTGTGATATTTTCTCAAAAAGTTTATTAGCTAGAGTCACCAGTAAAACATAACTGGACCCAATTGCAAGATTGCTGGCTGATATAATTCAATCACTTCAATTCTCTTTTCTGTGGAAATCTCATTGATCTGATCTGTGATCTCTTTCTTTGCCAGAAAGCATTTTTGTGAATCTTCTTTCTAAACCTTCTCCCACATACACACCCCAAGCTGATGAAAGCACAGGCAGAACTTGAAAGGAATATTGACTTTGTAGAAGCACATTTATTATCATTAAGTCAGTTTTTTCCAAGAGGGAATAAGATCCACTCCAGGTGTATGAATCCAAACTTCTTTCTGGCAGAGCTAAAGAAAAATTTCTCATGCAATTTTAGTCATCTCTGAGGATGAATATTTACATTTCTGGTGTAACTGAGGAAGGGCAGAAACGGGAGCAGTAGGAGAAAAATAAGTTAAAACACAAGTAAATTACTCTCCTCATTTTCAAAGCAATTTTTTGGGACTGGCAAGTGCTGTGGGATGGCACCAGAGACAGCCCTGGGCAGGAGAAGGGAGGGCAGCAGGAAGAAGCAGAATTTCTTCTGAGGTGAGAGCTACTGCTGCACTAGCAGTTAATGCAAGAGGAAAAGGCAAAATACACAAAAATTTCAATTTTCCTGCCCTCCAGCCAAGAAAACCTTCCACACGTGGCTGGCCCAGAGATGAAGTGCATACAGTAGCTAAATAGTTTGGATTCACTAATTCAACTTTGAAAATCAAGCATATGGGTTATCCAGTGATTTTTGTTGGGTTTTTTTTTTTCCCCTCTCCCCAGACAATCTTATTTCTGCTCTGTTTAGTTGTTGTTTCTAGGCATTACTAATTGTCATTCATGGCAAACATAGTCAGCTGCTCACAGACCCAATTCCAAGAGGAAGCTGCAGGCTTTATTTTTTTTTTTTTAAGAGAAAAATATCCAGGTTAGTGCCAGAGGATCGTTTCCTCATTCTAATAACCTTCTGTACCTCCTTTTCTCTTGAGATATACAGAAAATAGACATTGCAAACAGCAGAGGACTGGGACACCTGAAAGACATGGATTAGGAGACAACTGAAAATATTTTTCAGTGTCCAACATATAAATGCTGCTGATTTCTGGGGGGGAAAAAAGAAAAATTTTCAATGATACAAACTTGATAAAGGCAGATTAGAGAGTGGGGAAACCTTGGGGTGAGGGTGTCCCCAGAATCAAAGACATAAAAAGGGAAGGGGCTGCCCCAGATTGTTCTCTTTTCCCACTATCAGCTGAAATTGTGTGCAGCCCTGACCACATCCTCCCTTTAAAACAGTACATTCAAACTGTAATCAAACCACCCAGCCAACCCCAAATACACAGAGAAAGGGTGAGGGTCAGGGAGAGAAGCAGAGGAAGGTTTACACCCATTAAAACCAGCCAGGGAAATGGGACTGTCCCCAGAAAGGGCAATAGGTGTGCCAGGCAGAACAGCAGCACTCTGACAAACCTGCTGGTGCTCTGGGGAAAAAGAATATGAAAATGTTCAATGCTACACTTTAAAAGGAAGAAGAAGTCCATCAGATTTCTGTGCAAGCCTCAGGAGGCTTGAACTGAGGTCAGAGCTGCATGTCAGCCATGTGTCCCTCCTCTCTGCAAAATTCATCTCTATCTGTTTGCAGCTGCCTGAAGGTGGGAAGCCAGACTAGTTACAGATATATTGAGCTCAGATTGAAGAGTTTTGTGCTTAAAACAGCCACTGTTCATGCTGTGCACCTGGATGTTGAAATCCTACCAACAGCTACCAGCTTTTACATGAAGAACCCACAGGAAAATACGACTGAGGCACGTGGCACCAGTGGCAGTGAAGAGTGTGGTGGGGTTTTTTTGGGACACAGGAGATGTTGGATATGTTGCCCCTTCCTTCTGAGCTTGGATTTGCCTCTCCAATGCAAATCAGCACTGACCTCTGCTGCTGGACTATTGGAATGTGTTCTTGCCAGGGAGAGAGCAAGGGCAATGCAGTGACATGGAGATGGCATTTTCCAAAGGGTTTTCATGCTGCTCACCATGAATTCCTCTGCTTCCAGAGGCTCAAAGCTCTAAGGATATTTATATCCACCCAAAAGAGCACTTGTCAGGTGGGCAGGGGATGTGTTCCCATTACACAGACAGGGAGGTGAGCTAGAGACTCAATGGAACAGCTTGGAGTGCCTCATTCAGAACAGTCATTTTACCCACTTGGATATCTTTCCCCTACTCCAAGATCACCTTTGCAAAGATGATTTCTGCTTGGAAGACCACACAGAGAATGCTAAATAAACAAAACAAAACAACAACAACAAAAGCAGGCACACAATTGTCTCCCATGGAATTCTTACTGCACTTGCCACACATGCTTTAGTGTATTTTGCAGAAATGTCCTCAGGTCACAAGCTTAAGTAGCTTACCCAAGGCCAGGCAGAGTCTGAGGACCTGTCCACATGAGGATACTCAGGAAATGAATCTGAAATTAAACTTTTAAAAAGAATGAGCTAAGCAGCATCCTAAGCTAGCACTTTCATTTAGAATTAGAGCCTTAATTCAGCTTAGCCTAATTCTTTCAGTTCTAAAATGAGGATGGTGACACAAGCCTACTTGCAGATCTATTTATCTGGATGGTTGAAGGTATTACTGCCTGCAGCTACTCATCACTGCATTCCAGATGGAGAACTGCACCCCACAAACCCTGACTGCAGAGGGGTTCAGGACTGCTCCAGCTGCCATAAAAAGCAGGGGCTTTGTGGGATCAGGGGCAACTCCCCCTCCCAAACACAGAGCAGGAGACAGCCATAGGTTTTCATTTCTTAAATCTGCCCAGATGTTGGCAGAGCAAACATCTGCCCACAATGTGTTTGGAGGGAGTAGAAGTGAGGCAAAAGGGTGAGGGAAAACTCCCCAGGTGGGGTCTCTGGCAAAGGATGAGGCTGAATTCATTGGCAGGGCATAGATTTTCTTAAATCATGAGATCTCAGTATTCCATCACTGCCACACAACTGCACTTTGACAGAATGAAGGTGCTCTTGGCCTCTGTGGTTTTAATAACAGAGGACTCATTTACCCCACATTGGTTTATAGCTGGCAATAGATTGTAGCATGCCAGTCACCTCACAGGTGAAATTTCTTTCCTAGACAGTCTGAAAGGAGTAAAATAAGATGTTAAAGGAGCTCTATGAATCTCTGACAGCTTTTCAGGTAAACAAAGGGCAGGAGAGGGAAGAGAAAACATCCTTTGCATCCCTATTCCCTTGCTCTACCTTCCCACACCTGGGGTACAAAATAGCAAAATCCCCCTAGACAGGTCTTGGCAACCCTGTGCTCAATCTGTTCACACTTCCCCTGAGATAAATTCAGGAAAGGGAGAGAGGGAAGAGGGAGGGAGGCTGTTCCATGATAGTGTTTTCTGCACTGTAGGATGGAAACAAACCAAGGGATTTAAATTTAACATCCTCCCTCTAAACTCCAGCCACTCATTACTATCAGACTCTGACAGAGGAAGAAACTGGTGCCTACCTCAATATAAACAGAGAAGTCAGTTAACATATTCAGCTATGTAACACCCTTAAATATTTACTATTGACAGCCAGAGCACCTATGGTTTAAAAATTTTTAATATTGTTATTGGGTTTTTTTTGTTTTTCTCCAGTATGTAGAACAGAGTCGCATGAAATTAGATGACCTAAAAATGCAGGACCCCAAAGACAAAGAAAGCAATGCTGCAGCTGAGCTTTAATCCCTCAGCAGCACCAAGGTTATAATTTCAGTGTGTTCTTCATTCTACACCTTTGCTGGGGATTACCTCCAGAGATGGCATACAAAAATAAACCTGGGGGAAAAGGAGGGCAAAGCAGGTAATAGGAGTAAAAACAACCTTCTCTCTCTCTACCCCACTCTCACTGAGACAAAATTTGTTCTACAAAGAAGAGAATCTCTGGACAAAAATACATCTTGGCTTTGAAAAGGAGGGAATTTCAGGGGGCAAATACCACTCAGAATGCAAACAGATTGAGGATTTAGCTGTACCCTAGTTTTTTGCCTTGGTAAGTTATGAACAGGACATGGGATGAGTGTACATGAACAGAAAACAAAAAACTTGGAACCTTTTCCCTCCCTCTGTCATTTTTTGAAATCCCTCACCACATTCAGATCCTGTAGGAGGAACCTATTTCTGGTTCTGTGCAGCAGAGGAGGGAAACAAAAAGCCCTTTCCCCTTGCATCCCAACATGAAAAGGAAGCCTGGTGGGTTTAATGCAGGAAATCCATTAGGCACGGGGAAAGACAGCAGCCTCCTATCAAGCTGCAAACAGGAGTGCTTAAGCACAAGGCATTCAGGCAGTGGAAATGCATTCAGAGCATTTAGCACGTAGGATTAATCGAATTATAATTTAATCATCTGATCAAACACTAATTAGCATAATCACTTGAGGGGAAAAGCTGCCAGAGGAACAGACGAAGAAACACCTTGGGCACCCAGCACATTTTAATGACGTGAGATTGTGCACAGATAATTTTTTTTTTTTTCTCCCCCTAATCAAACACAACAGAGATTGAGGATTGTGGTGCTGGAGAAGCAGTTTGAAGCAGTCCTGGATCACACACAGCTCTGAAAGATGTTGGAGCAGGGTCTGCAGGCTTCAGTTTATTCAGATTTAAGAGCTGTAAAAGCACAGGAGCAAATCCTGCTTTGCCTGGTGGAGACTCGAGCATGAGCACACACTTCAGCCCACTGTGCTTCCATTATAATCATCCCTCTCTGTTTCCCCCTGAGTCTCCCACATGAATGTTTAACTATGGATCACTTAGATGACCTTCAGGGATACAGCAAAGTATTAGCATCCTTTTACAAACTGCATTTGAAATAATTAGTCTAAATCAGCTGGGTTGCTTTGGCTCGGGGCAGGTGAGAATGGAAAAGCAAGAGATATTAAGGGAGCTTTGCTGTGTAATACTGTCTGGCTTTCCTGGCAAAATCATACCAGTTTTGTAAAGCAGAAATCTGGAGAGACCAGGAAAATCACGCCTGGTGTTTACCCAGGATGAGATGCAAGGACAGGAGGAAGCCTGGAAGAATTTATGGAAAGGAGGAAGGGGAGAAGCAGGACTTGGACAGGGAAAAGGATCATCAGAGGTGTCTCTTGTTTGATTTTTCCCACAAAATAACACAGCTGAATTACTCTGAGTAAGCGATTAGGTTTTCAAATGGGTAATTCTTCTGGACATTAAAAACATCCAAATGCAATGAACTACAACATTCATAGAGAAGATCATAAAATCACTGAGATTAGAAGAGACCTCAGAGATCATTGAATCCAATCACTAGTCCACAATTAACCCATTTGCTTAGGAGATTGGGCTTGGGAAAAGTTTCCTCCAATGTTATGTAAGGGAGCAAAATGATGAGCTGCTTACCTACATTTTAAAGGCACCAGATCACACAGGCTCAAGCGTGAGCTAATTTAAATTGATTGTATCCCTCTTACAGAGCTATTACCAATAATCCTTTCAGCTCCTCACAATGAGTGTACATTAATAAAATAAGGTAAGCAGATACAGCACAGGGCAAATTTACCTCAGGGTTTGCCCATATATTGGACACCCTCCTATGTGCAATCAATATTCAGAGTCTGGAAACTCTCAAGAAAGCAGGAAGCAGCTCTCCTGTGCAGGTGATGATGCCAGAAAACCTCCCAGCAACAGAGCTGTATATCCCTTTAAAGCATTGCCACACTTTGATAGATTAAATAATCAAAGAACACATGGAATGGTTTGGGTTGGAAGGGATCTCAAAGATCATCCAGCCCCAATGCCCCTGCCATGGGCACCTTCCACTAGACCAGGTTGTTCAGGTTGCCCAATTATAAAGAAGTAAATCAGTAACATGAAATTAAAACCACCATCCTACACACACTCCTGACTCAAAGAGAGAGATCCTGTATCACCACACATGGAGGACACTTAATTAAAAAATGAAAGTAGTTCCATTCAGATTTAAAGATTATGGGGTCTAAAATATGTTACTTGTTTACACCTAGATTTAAATTCCTGTTTGTTTCTTTCCAAAGCAAATTCAGGAGAGTCTGCATCTCTTCCCAAAAGCTGAAATATGGCAAAATGGGAGGGAAGGTCACAGAGCTGATAACATTCCCTGAGACTGCACCATGATCAGAGACAGGCTGGAACATAGCAACCACCTCCCCCAAATCACCCCTAAATCTCTTTTTCCTTCCTGCCCTCTGAAGGTCCTGGCCAAGGGAGAGCATCCCCTGCTGCAATCACAGCTCAGCTCCCCCATTTTCCACCTCCCAGCCCCTAGGGGCACCAGCACTGGGCATGCCATGATGCCTTCATCTTCCACTTGGAAGCTGTTTCATACCTGCTCCTTGTTTTGTGTAACATTTTCTGAGCACCAGGCCAGCTGCACATGCCCTAGGAAATGGCAGAGCTGAGATGCTCAGCCAACCTTAACCCCCACCCCAATTATTCCAATGAGTGTCCACACCAGGGACTGAAAGAGCAGAAACATTGTGGGGATGGAGAGCAACTGCAGTGCATGGTGAGCAAACAGTGTTATCCTTGAACACCGACAAGACAGAAACTCCATTTACTGACACCAAAAGTCCTCAGAATCTCTTGAAATTAAGCAGCAGTCAGATTACTATTATTTAGGAAAACATTAAAAAAAAAAAAAAAAAAACCAAACAAACTCATTAAGTCCTTTTGAAATTACTAAGGGCCAGCATTCTTCTCTTCTATGGAAACACATTTTGAGATGTGGTAGAAATGCTGTAATTGCTTTTACCCACTAGGGACTGACTTTTGGACTTGATAAATATGCACTGAACTGCTGCAGCTGGAGTGTCTTCAGACAGGAATTTCTTTTGCTCTGCATTGCCTTCACGTGTGCCAGTGGTTGGATATTCCAAAAAGCCTCCAGCTCCATCACCAGTGGGACAAGCACAGTTTGAGCACTTGCAGTCACATCTCTCTGAAGCCACACTGCTCCTCCAGCATGAACACAATGGATAAGAGCAAAAACTGGTGAAAAGCAGAAGATTTTTGGACAAGATTTTTACTCTGGACTAGGATAGAAAAGCTAAAACCTAATCCTTTCTTTCTTCCCCTGACAAAAAATTAAAAATAAACATTGCTTACTCCAGGCTGTTGTTCCCACCACGACTGTTGGGTCTTCCTCAGGATTTGCTAGGCAAGCAGCTCTATTTGTTACAAAAAGCTGTTCACACAAAGAGTGGGGGATTGGGGACCTGCTCCTCTCCAGCAGCAGCATCCCAGGATTTCTACCCTGAGTGGGGCTGGGGGTCAGGCACAGGCTCTGAGCAGACCCTAATGCACCAAACCTGACAGATCCCAACAGCTGAACAGCAAATTGTCCCTGCCAGGGCTCTCTGAAAACCTGACAGCTCAGCCTCTTTTCCCCAGGATTAATTATCTCCCTCCTGCCCAATAAAGGAGCTCAGCTCTTTCCTGCTTTGCTCAGATGAGGAACTTGCCCTTCCTACCCTACAGCCACACTGACATTCCTAAGATTGCTGTCAACCCTTGATCTCCTCCATTCCCCCAAATCCATCTGCCTCAGGGGAAGAGGTAAAATAAATATAAATAACTACTAAAAATGTGGAGAGAAGACAGGTAGTGGGGCTCAAACTAAGCCCACAGCAGAGATTAAATAACAGGAGTAGGTAAGAATGAAATAAATCTGAGTGCAGGCAGTGAAGGACAAGGACAGCTGGGACTTTAAACTCTCTATCCCTTGGCACACAGCAGGATCCATGGGGAGCACCAGCTTGCCCTGGCACAGACCAGTAGCCAAAACAGAGCACTGAGTAGTCCCAAAGCCACATTCTGTGGTGTTCTCACCCACAGCTCACAGGGGAACAGGCTCAGCTTTGCCTTTCCCAAACTGAAGGCAAGACCTCAGCATCCTTGACCAGAACCTGTCCAGCTCAAGTTTGGCCCTCAGAGATTGCCCTCCTGCTGTCCCACAGGGATTCATGCCTGAGAATACTCTCCCTCTCCCCACCACACCTCACATCACTGTCTGGATACCTGTGCAGCTCCAGCACACCCTTTTCACTTCCTTTACCCTCCCCACTAAAAGTTATGTGTGTGCCTCCATCCCTGCCTCTCCACTAAGCATTCATTCTGCATTTCATAGATATATATTTACAAAAAGTTGAGAACAAAAGCTCCAGCCACAGCTGACACAACAAAACCATGGTAATCAGCACCTATCCTTGTTCCATAGTGAGATGAGCCCCAGTCTCTGTGCTTGAAATGATGAAAATCTGATTTCTAGAGGCCCTACACCACAGGGCAGTGGAAAGGTTGTCATTGTGGAAGAGAAACCTTGAGGTGTCACAACAAAACTAGAAAGAAAACACAAGAGGAAAGTTCCCTAAATAAATACAGCTAAAAGCATAAAGAAGTATAATGCAAATATTACTGCAGACATTTGAAAATCACTTAACTATGCAAAAAACTCTCTACCTTGGATGTCTGCAAACATAACTGGAGAACTTCTGTTTTACTGACAGCTTCCCAAATTACTTCCTTCATATCATGACACAGCAAACACTTTGCTTTGTACTTCACAACTGCAGTTGCAACAAAAATTATGACTGACTTGTCTAGAAATAATATGTGAACTTTTAAAGCTTTTAAACTGCCCCCCACAGAAAAGCCACTCAATGAGAGGAAAAACTTCAGGTGGACAATGTGTGGTGTGGATGTTAGACCATTTTGCTCTTTATGCAGAGGTCCACCTAAAGCCTATTTTGCTTGAATGTCATTTTTTCTGGCAAGATCCCATTCCAGGGACATCTGAATCTGCTTTTCATAACAAAAAGGACTTTGTCAAGGACTTGTTCTGTCCTTAGCTCAAGCCAGGAGCGTTCTAGCAGCTTGTCACATGCTCACCTCATAATTATCAAGAGACTGACTTGGTGCACTCACAGTATTTTCCTGAGTCAGGGCCAAAATTCCTAATAAAACTCACAGAGAAAACCCCAAAGACTTCAGAAGGTAATACCACAAAAACAAACAAACAAACAAACCCCAAACCACAACGATTTCTGAAAGAAAAACAATTGCATAAGAGAATTCAACAGAAGCCAGAGCTTGCACTGGGAAAAAATGAACCAAGTAGATTTGGGACCACTCAAATCCTACCATGAGATTTGTGGAGTGCAGTGTAAGAACAATACATGGATTCCTCCAACCCTGCACATTCCAGCATCCCCAAAACCCTTCCCAGCTAAAACAGGAGCTGGCTTAAACAAAAAACACACTTCAAATGACATGTCATTTGAATTCCACACCAACTACTAAACCTCTAGAAAATTTTACAGAGCAAGCTGTTAGCATGGAGATAAAAAGCAGAGCAGGCAACAAGCTCTTTCACAAACTCCTGAATTCCATGGCACCCCAAAAACTGGAGCCCCCACTGGGGGCTGCCCCTCTGTAGTGCTGAGAGACGAACACCCCGAGCGTGCTGGCTCAGCACGAGCCACTCAATTTGCAAAACCACATGAGAGGATTTCACGCCAACAGATATTTATATAGACACAGCAACCCTACAATCTTATCTATAGAATCTCTGTGAGTAGATTATGGAGATAGGCAACTATTTGCAGCTACAGTGCAGTGTAATTATATTCTAGCTGTGCTGAAATAAATCCCGGTCATTTCAAGAATATGCTTCTGATATTCTCAAAACGCTGGAGGGCTCCCCAAAGTTACTCCAAAAATTTAGATGGCAGAAAGTTACTAAGAATAATTTTTAGCTCAGTGCAAAACGTAAATCTTAAGCCACAAATCTTCTGCATGGGATTACAGTGTAATTAATTGGAAGGAAATAGCATCAAGCCCGCTTGGACAGCAAAGCGTATTTTCCATAGGCTGTCGTTTTTAAGCAATTATAAAGCATGCAGAGTTACACATGCAAATGTGCAGAAATGTGTGTTTATTTTAAAATCTCAGAAGGAATCTGTATCCCTGAAAAATCACACTGAGAGCCACACGAGCAGGATCTCCAAGAGAATACACAGAGAGGCACCAGGCAGGAAATTCCTCAGGTGATCCCTGTGCGTGTGCCTTTGTCTCTGCCACGTGGATGTGGAGCAGAGATTTATTTTCAGCTGTGCTCTTGGGCTGCCCCATGGCCCAGAATCCTGCATTTCCAAGGGATCTGTACTTCTGGAAGCTTCAGCAGGAGCACATCACTGTTCTCTCATTGTCCCCTCCCTGGGAGCTCCAGGCAAGCTGGAGTTTAGGATGGAGGTGACTCCTTCTCAGAGCCTTTGCATTTAAAAATGGCTTTCTATAAATAGGATTGCTGGCTCACTCTTAAGTCTTACTCCCTGCCTTCTGAGTAAAAATAGCTTAAATAGGGATGCTGGGAAGACTTGTTAATCTCTGTCTGCCTGTCTGTCCATCCACTTGCCTTTTTTTTCCTTCCTCAAAACAGATCATAGCTGCCCACTCCACTGTCAAAGGTATTTATTGACAAAACCTACTTTTTTTCTTTTTCTGATGAGTAACCCAATGCTCTGGTGGGAAAAAAAAAATAGTACTTATGAGGTAATAAGAATTTTTTTTTTGTGAATGGCAGTATCCAAAGACAAGCAATGACAAGAAAAGCTCCCAGTACAAAAAAGTGCCTGAAGAATCAGTGGCTTGCTCTTGAAGATGTTCTCTTCAGTGCTCTAAAATATTGAGCTGTGAAAGGCTTTTATTATTAAATACCTCCCATTTTGTGCTGTTTTCTTTTTGAAAACACCAATTGTTTGATGAAGTGTTTCTAAGGGGCAGGGAGGTGAAGATGGAGAAGATAAAGCTCCTTTTGAAGAATTATAATTTCAGATCTTAATTTCATTGATTTGATAACAGTTTAAGTGAAAAGAAAGTGAAGAGTAAATAAGATTATGAAATAACTCAAAATAGACTGTGAAACAAATAATTTGACTGCAGACACCTACACATTCACCTTGAAGCAATTTGATGTATGTAGCAGACCTATGTTGTTTATATGGATTTTTGTAATATATTTAGAGTTTCAATGACTCAAAATAAATAACACTTTAAAAATGTCCAAAAAATGTCCCTTAGGATAAAAGATGAATAAAATGCTTAACTCCCATCTTCATTTTTTCAAGTAGAAGATGGAGTTAGTCCTTCCTACTGCAAATCTGAAAGACTCCAAGAGCAAGAAATTGATAAAGGGCACATGCCAAATAAAATCAAAGGCTAAATGTATGTTCAAATAGGCCTTGATCCTAAACACATCTCAACTTTTTAATTAGAGCAAACTCTGGGGAGGAAACAAATTAGTCCATGTATTTTGCCCCTCAATCCATTGCCCTGACCTCTGACCCCACCCCAGAGAGATGGTTCATTTTTTTGCTTTCTGCTTTTTTTGGCCACTCCAATTGTTTATTAAATAGGTAGAGCAGATTATTTCCCCACCCCAAACATCCCCTCACCTGAGAGGGCAGCAAATTTGTTTAGTCTCTTACTCAGGCAAAGACACAAAATGTGAGGCCCAGCCTGAGCCCAGCTCAGAGATTTGGATATCAGGATTTGGAGGAACTTTCTGGACGAGCTAATCACCATAACAAATGAGATTTTCTCAAATAATTAAAATTAGCAGTATGTTATGTGACAAAAGTCTACTCAAGAACAACAAAAAAATTCATATCAACTCCTAAACTTCTCCAGATGCAGCAACTCTGAGGAAATTCCACTGAAACACATCCCAAATCCTGCTTTTATTTCAGGGCTCCTCACTTCAAGAGAGACCTGGAGGAGCTGGAACGGAGCTGGAGAAGGGGCTGCAGCCCCAGGAGAGGCTGAGGGAGCTGGAAAGGGGCTCAGCCTGGAGAAAAGGAGGCTCAGGAGGGATCTCCTCACTCTAAAACTCCATGAGAGGAGGGTGACCCAGGTGGGGATCAGGGTCTTTTCACCCTGGAACAAGGGATAGGATGAGAGGAAATGGCTTCAAGTTGCACCAGGTAGGTTTAGATTGGATATTAGGAAAAATTTCTTCATGGGAAGGGTTTTCCAGCCTCGGAACAGTCACCCTCCCTGGAATTTAAAAGACCTGCAGATATGGGTTGAAAGGGCTTTTCCAACCTAAACAATTCTGTGCTTGTAGGAAATCCCAGTGAAGAGCTGTGAATAAAACAGTAATAAAGCCCTATTTAAGATGGTTTTGAGGCTTTTTTTTGCAACTTGCAGAAATCAGCTTCCCTTTGAACCACTCCCAAAAGCACCTTCACTGTCACACGCAGCTGCTGCCCAGCGCTGCGGGAAGAAGATGCAGCATCCACCAGCTTTTAGTGACCCTTGGTAAAAAACACAGGAAAATGCCTCTCAGCTGTCTGTGTGCTCCCACAGCTCAGCAAGGCAGATTCTGTGGTTTGCTGCCCACTAGTGTCCTGTGGCTCCAGCTCCAGCACAGCCACTGCCCACACCACGGGAGGAAATCCCCCCAGCACCCGGGGGAGCAGCACACCCTGAGCACAGGAGAACACACACCCTTTGAAAGAGACAGAGACACCCCCACATCCTCTGACTGCCCAGCAATCAGAGTTTTCCTCCCCTTGGCATTTGGTGATTAATTAATAGCTATTCATAGCTCGGGTAACACCGGATTAAAGACACCCTGAGCTGTGCTGTGCCATCCACACGCAAGCACTAAGCCGAATGCTTCCTTCAACTTCCCAAGGTGAGGATGTGCTTACACAATCCCCCACGAGCTCTGCAGGTACCTCAGTATGTTCCTACAAAGACAGCAGCTTGCTCTTTTGCTCAGGTATTGCAGCCCCAGCACTGAAAATCACCATTTTCTTTGGGGAGTCTCAGCACCACTGTCACTCTGGCTCCTCATCCTCCAGCTTAACCCCTGCTCCCAGATCAGTGTGATCCTTCTCCACCCTCCCAAAACATTGCTAAAACCCATATTGATAGATATACAGCAGGCAGAGGAGTCAAACAGGAAATCATTTTAATGGAAATGTATTTTTAGTGTCATCTGTGCTGTATTGGTGCCTCCCGATGCTCGATTGATTCCAGCAGAGCATCTATGGGCAACGGGCATGTAAGAAATGCAGCCAGAGAGAAGCCTGGAAATGGGTTCAGCATGTCCACAGCAGAGACTGAGTGATACTGAAACATCCTCATTTCTGACAGCAGCACCTGAGCCAGCTTGATCACAGTCATTACCAAAAAAAAAAAGAGGATTTTGAAGGAGGCTGTTCTCCCCTCAGAGCCTCCCTTGCCTTCTCTCACTGTAATTAGTGAAATGCCCCATTAGTAATTATGACCAGGCTACAGCAGACTTCTGCTGCTCATCTGAAACACTGAGGCAGAGTAACAGGGAAGGTGGTGCAGGTAGAGTAATCCTGAAAGGCAACTCCAAAGCCTTGCTCAGGATTAGAACTGCATGACTCAGGCTTTCAAGGTAGTGAATTCAGCTGCAGAGCTCCCACTGATGTCTCTATCATCCCACGCACTTTCCAGGGCTGCAATGCATTTATGGTTAATAGTTACCTGTATTCTAAAGGAGCACAGCAACAAGAGTTTCAAACCCTCACGAAATATATAAACTTTAACCAGGTATTTGGGGAGGTTTTTGTTTCAGGCTTCAGAAATACTAATTGGATGGAAGAGCATGTCAGTATTTTATTGTCCCCAGAAGGAAGCTATTTCACAAACATAAAGCCTTCCCAGTGACACTGCTCACATCTAATTTGACAAAATGTATTTGTGCTGAGTGACTTTAGGGAAATATGGGGGCCAACCTTGTTATTGTCATTCAGATGGTTTCCATTATCTCCAACAGAAATTAAACCCAAGACTACAACTGCAGAGTTAAACCTATGGGTTTATTTTTAACCTATTTCTCCCCTCAGAAATATTTTTTTTAAATAATAAATTATTAAAAAAAAAAAATCAAAACCAACACGAACATGAACAACCTTACATATTTTAAAGTTAAAATCAGAATGAGATGTAACACAATGGAAAACCACTTAGACCCGTGCTGGTGTTTTAAGCAAAACATGGTGTGGTTCCATAAGGGGGTTAGAAAAGGCAATGGCAGAAGCCAAGCAGAAACCTGTCCCCCCCACCAGATACACTCATGAAAGAGCCCTGACTGTCACACAATGGAGTTATAGACAGAATAATGAAAATAAACGTGTACGTGATATATCTATTTATATATGCAGTCATTTCCTTCAAAGAGATACATATCTGATATGACACTGCATTAAAATCTGAAGCCCTTTAAAAATATGATTGTTTGACTCTGATAAAATGGCCCGAATAAGTCCTAATAAGTGTTGCCAATGAATAAAACCATCTCACCCAGTCTTAACATGAAGGTAGGTGCCATTTTCTTCAAAGATTTCCCTTAAAAACACCCTAAAATCTGCATTTCGACTTCAAGTATGACGCCAAAAAACAAACAGACTTTTTAAGTTGCAAGGAATCGTTGAACCACCCACTAGATGTTTTCACAATGCTTTCATCTTGGAATAGTACTATACACAAAAACATTTAATTTTAGTCCCCCTGGAGTCACAAATGTACAGATGTTGCTGTGTGGCAGCACAGAATCCATGCGGGTGCATACATCATGTACACACTACACTCTTCAGTCTTTGGGAGACAAATTCAGGTTTGACTGGGATCCAAAAACACAGGGAAACTGAAAGTGAAATTACTGCTGACTTCATAGATCAAGGAATAAATGGAAGTGATTTTCAGGTACTTCAATCTCATAAAGGAAAAATTAGTCTGCTCTTCAAAAAACCCTTGCAAGGAGGACTAACTAGGTTAGAACATAGAATTTATAGCATCAAAATAGTAGAAAAAAAAATCTGCTTTTTTTCTTTTTTTTTTTCCCTCCTTTTTAAAAATAAGATTTCTGGTGAGAAACAGGGTTTCATTT
Source organism: Erithacus rubecula (assembly GCF_903797595.1). Taxonomy (NCBI): domain Eukaryota; kingdom Metazoa; phylum Chordata; class Aves; order Passeriformes; family Muscicapidae; genus Erithacus; species Erithacus rubecula. The sequence continues at coordinate 108,619,996 of NC_136658.1, read as the reverse complement.
CTATGCAAATCTAGTTTTAAATGAATAGCACTGGTTAGAGCACACTTCCAGGCTGATTCCTTCTGTCCTTTTAACAACAAATCTCTCCCTCCAAGGTAATCTGGCTGGAGAGGACAGAGAGAAAGGCACAGTGCTGCTGCCTGTCAAAAATAAATAAATAAATAGATAATTTCTTAATGTTAAAACTTGTTGCAATTTCCTTACTGCCCAAAGAAATGCAAAAAATGCCCAAGTTTTCACTTTGGGGGATTTCAATTCTTTCGTATTTCTGAGGCACGCAGACAAAAATGTTTTTAAGGTCGCTCTAAGCCCACACATTTAAGATTCACCTCCTGATTTCTGCCCTCCCCAGCGCTTCACACTGGACCAGCCATGCTTGTCAATGCATTTTTTCATCCAGTGTCTACTTAAGAAGATGTGAAGGCACCCTCATCCAGCATTCATCCCTCACCCTCTGCCAGAGGTTCAATTATTTCCATCCTTCAGGAAAACCTCACACTTTGCCCTGTGCTCCTCTCTCATTCATTCCACACAAGAAACCTTTTCCCTGTTCTACCTGCTTTGCCTATTTCGAGAATTGTGTGTTTAATGTGATTTATCTGGCAGGGTGAAAAGCATTACGGGCAATTTTACGTTCTCGGATCGGAGGAGGCAGTGCAATAGAAGAGCTGACACCCCAGAATAATTTGTTTTCTGTCCTTAAAACTGCAATGCTAAACGTGCATTTTTAATAAAATCTAAGCAATTTAAGCATATTTTTACACATGCCATGGTTTTCAATCACATATATCTAAATGTTCCAAAATACCCCATCCCACTATTGAAACTATTACAGAGAAACTGTAATAAATGTTTGTCAGTCAAAGAGTTGGCAGAAGGAAAAAAAAAAAAAAATTAAAGAATAACAGATTTAACCTTATTCTACCCCAAATCTAATTTCCCCTTCCTAACTTTATAATTGACTAAAAGTCTTCAACCTTTTCAGATGATGTAATGCTTATCCGTGCATATTTTTACATAAATGAGTGAGGAGAAAAAAAAAATTCAGAGCAGGTACCTTCACGGAGAAATGATGAAAGTGAAATAAATTTAAAATACTACTTCTTAAATATATGTAAAAACGTAAGGCGAAAGCAGAGGGCGAATTAAAAATAAATAAAAAATGCGAAAGGAAGCAATATCTCAATGCGACCGCTTAGGATGAAAAGCCCTTCAAATTATCCCCGTGCGCTCTGACGGATTTCTACGGCACTTGGCAAAAAAAAATCTGTACTTTTCCAGCTGAGAAAGAAAGAAAAAGCGCCTCTCTGCCTGCTCGCCTCTGCGAGCAGCGTCTCATTCCGAAGGAGGCAGGCACGGAGGTGCCGGGCTGTCACTTTGCGAGGTGAGCGACTTTCAGCGATCGCGGCGCTCCCGCTCCTCGCCCTTCTCCCCGCGACAAAAGCCACCACCGCGACCCGCTCCCCTTCCCGGCCGGCAGGATGAGGGATGGGGACAAGGGAAGGGATGCCCGCGGCGGGGCTCACCATGCGAGATGCTGTGGAGCAAGGCGACGGCCAACATCCACATGCCCCCGCCGCTCGCCCGCTCCCCGCTCCGGGCTCGCCCTCGCCCGCCGCGCCCACGGCCGGGCCGGAGCTGGCAGGCAGCGCGCACCGGGTCCGGCCCGCCTCGCCTGGCTCGGCTGGTGGCTGCTCGGAGCCTGCGGGGCCGCTCGTCCGCCCAGCGAGCGCTCAGCCCCGCCTGCAGCCCCGCGGCTCCGCCGACACTCGCCCGGCGCTCGGGCGGGGGAAGAGGCGGCCGGCGGCGGGGGCGGGGGGCGGGAGCGCGGCGGGGCCCAGGTGTGTCCTTGGCTCGGGGAGGCGCCCGCAGGGCGGCGGGGGCAGGGCCACAGGTGACAAAATCCTCCGGCGCGGCCACACCAGCATCCCCGGCAGCAGCGGCGGCCGGCCCCGAGCCGCGGCGAGCCGGCTCCTCGCACGCCTCCTCCTCTTCTTCCTCCTCCTCCTCCTCCTCCTGATGCTGATGCTCTTGCTGCTCCTCACACGGCTCCCCTCGGCGGGCACATCTTCCTCCCTCTCCTCGCCCTGCTCCTCTCTCCGGCGGCTCGGAGCGCTCGGAGCCCGCTGCTCACCTCCCCCGGCTCCCGCAGCCCTCCGCAGTCTTAAAGCAGCACCGGGTCCGCACAGTGGAAAAACCCAAGACCAATAGAAGAAGGCAGCAGAATTCCCTGCCTCTCAATAGTTGGCTGAACTGCGGCCGTTTGGCATCAGCTGAGTTGTATATGACTAATGTGTTGACAAGTCGTGTGGGGGGACTGGAGGAGGGGGCCCTTCTAGAAGGTCACAGCCCAGACAGGCGAGTGCATCAAATAATTGACTGGGATCCTGTGCACCGCTGAAGGAAAATACACACACACGTACACACAAGCACATCTTGCAGTGCTTGCACAGGTCCAGATACTATTTGGCCTTTCATCTGCGTCTCTTTCTGTGGTGAGACGTTTCTTTCCCCCTGTAGTGAAAGAGTAAATTACAATCTCTCTAACTAAAAGCAATTTCTGCGCCTATTCTTTCTTCACATCTGTGATGTGAAGGTTGGTCTGAAAAGGAAAAGGAATAAAAGAGAAAAGGGGGGGAAAATATTAAATGAAGACAGCTAAAAAAAAATCAATATTGTGAAATACATAACAGCATTAGGGCAACTCTGGGTTTAAGCTGTAAGATGAAAAGCAAACACAACAAAGCAATAAGGAATCTCAACCTGCAGAATCCCCTGTGTATCACCAACAGAATGACTTCACATTTGGGGGACGATATTTCTGTAAGAAAATGCTTTATACCAGCATTTTCACCAGACCTTGCCCTGCTGCCAACACCCTGCCTTGTGCACTGCAATGAAATCCAAAGGACGTCCCCCAGAAAGGCACTGGGATGGACATCTGCAGGAAGCTCAGCAGCAGCAGAACTGGCCAGGGAAGATCTGTCAGATGTTTCTGAAGGCATAGAGGACAAATCAGAACACATCTCTGGAGCATTGTATAAGGCCCTTCTTTCTAATTCTTGAGAAAACCAAACTGAGGGACGGTGAAAGACATCAGGAGAGAGCTCAGTTCCCTGCATCCCATTTGGGCTGGGCTATCAGCCAGGAGAGACTGAGGCCTTGAAGGGAAAGCAGGAGGGATGAGACCAATACTGGGCAGGGAGTCACGGCTGCATTTAAGAAAAAAAGATGTGGGCAACCAGGGAAGCTCTTAGGGGAAAATAGAATCTGATGCTGTTAAACAAAAATTAAAGAGAGAAATGCAAGTGTCTTGGGGGAGAAGAAAAAATAAATAAAAGAAATTTTAAAAAAAGAAAAAGAAAGAAATTTGGTTTTATTGGGAGCGGAGTTCTGTTAAAAATAACAATACTTTTATCTGTTTAGAAGAGAGCTGGTGACTAGCAGAAATGTTTAAGAATAGATTTGAGAGCATTTGGGAGAAGTTCATGACAGATTTGTTCAGGCAGCTCTTTCAGAATTGCTTTGTTTCCTCTTCCGAAACCCAAAACATGTTTGGGGCTTAAGAGATATAATGTTCTAGACATTCTACAATGACAGAATAAATAAACCTCCTTCTTATACCTTTCTACCTCCTTTACTCATCTACATAACTCTGATAGCCCTTGGCAAATTTCAGCTTCGTGTAGAGCTGTCTCAAACAAGTTTTTGTGCATTTCAGTTCATTTAAAACAACCACAGCAGCTGCAAACTAAAAGAGTAAATCTTTAATTTGTTCTTCAGTGGCACAAAAAGACAAAGGGAACAACTACCAGAGGATATTTGACATTTTTAATCAGAATCCAACCAACTAGGCAGCATAATCCTTGTTCTGAGCTGGGTTTAAGGAGGGGAGGAGGAGGAAGGTAGGATGCAATTTTGCATGAGAGCAGGGTTCAGTGGTCCTGCTGCTCAGGGAATGACTTGACTGAAAGCTAAATTCAACAATCTGTCAAAGAAGAAAGAAGACTACGCAATAACTTCCATGCAAAGTACATGAAATCAGTCAGGATTCTATTTTTCAAGTCTGGAAAATCAAGCATGATCAGGCTTCAGCTGCAATCAAGGCTACTCAAGCTTATGAAGGAGAATCTCCATTTATGATTTTTTGTTGTTGTTTGTTTGATGAAAATATAATGTCTTAGATTAAGTGTCTGGAAATTACTTAGTTCTTCCTCAAACAAATTCAGCACTTTCCTAGCAAAGTATCTCTATATTGGACTCTTCACATAACTTATTTGAAAAAAAAAATTTACAAATTTTAAGAAAGCTTTTGAAGTTATTGAATTTGTTGTAAGATTCAAAAATCTTGAAATAGAAAATCTTGAAACAGTCTCAAATTCTCAATCTGGGTTCAGATCATCTACTGGTTGACTGTATGGGGTTGACCATCCTTGTTTTCTGCAGCTGCCACACAGCTTGGTGAGGAAGATCTCTTGAAGTTAACACAGACATAGCAACAATTCAGATGAGCTGGTCATCACCCTGAATGCATCTCAGGCAACTTTTCAGCTCTCATTGTACTGCAGGAGGCACAAGGAAAAGATTTTATATCAGCACCTTGCTGAACCCTAAAGCATTTGAGCCACCTGGTTCCAATGGGATATCCAGAACACCCAATGTTTTTCTGACAGTTCTGACCATGCACATTCCAGTTCTCCCCCAGGCCACCAGCATGGAGAACATGCAGAAACATCACCAGCATGATCAGTCTGACAACATCCCACCCAATCATCAGCTTAAAGTGCAATGAAACCACAGGAAGGGTTAAATAGTGAGGTCTGCACACCAATTTTGCAAAGCACCTGCTTCATCTCCTCACCTTAAGTGGATAAATACACAAGGAATGGTCACAGCAGAGCAAGACAAGAAAGAGCTGCCTCGTGGAAAGCCTTTGTGAAAATGAAGCAAGGTGAAAATTAAGGATCCAGGTGCTTGAATGTTTTCACATCCCCACATTGGAAGATGATGTATCTGGTGGATGACTCCTATAACCAGTCTTGCAGGAAAATTCATTCTTCAAAGAAAAAGATAAAATGGTCTGTCTACAATAAGTCTGCATTGATTGGGACTCTAAAAAAAAAAAAACCCAAAAGAATCTTCCAAGGAGCAGCAGCTCCTTGTAATTGGTAATTGGTTCTATTCAGATTGTGGATGGTTTCATAGGCTTTGGGCTTTAGGGAACTCAGTCAAATATCTGCCATTGAAGCATTCAGCTATTCAAACAGAGCCCCTCATTGTCATTCAGAATGCAAAAAACTCATTTGCAATTTCAGCTTTGAAAGTGGTTTTAAAAGCACCTGAAGGAAGAAAGAATGGGAGGGAAGTAGAGAGGAAGTGAAGGGAAAGCGTGGTGAGAGAGGAAGTTCTCAACAGCCAGAAGACCTGGGGAAAAGAAAATAAAAAATGAACATGCCTGAAATCAGAATCTAAGTGAATGATCAGCCCAGGTTCTGGGGGAGATGATACCTTGGCTCAGTCATTCTCAGTTTCTAAATCATTCTGTCTCTCCTCGTTACTGATCTCTTTCCCTGACTGGAGTTTTCTTGACTATTTTCTTGCAGAGTAGAAATTTGAAAGGAAAATATGAGTTGTTATCTTGTAGACTAGGTAAATACAACCACAGAGGGCTATAACTAAGAAAACTCAGTTCTGCATTTAGTCATGATTTTCATTTTAATAAGGTTTAGAAATGTTTCAATTCTCCTAAGAAAGGAATTGTAGTCCCAGTCAGTTTAAAAATAAAACCAAAGAAAGCAGTATACCTCCCTGAGAAGATAACAATAAAGAAACGAAGCATGGAATTGCTCAAGAAACATTATTTTTATTCTTTTTTTATTGAAAATATGCAAAGAATTTGTGAATATTTGGCTGAAATATAGTTCAAAGCATTAAAATCTCGATCTTCTGAAACAAACTGGGAAATATTCTCCATCTTCTCTCTGATTCATATCTGTTTTAAAGATGACCAGTTTGAACCACTCTCTCCAAAATTTCAGGTAAACTAAAGCTTTGTCACTGCACCCATAATAAAGGGAGATAAACTCAAAGAGGGATAAAGGCACCAGGGGTTAAGAAGGGAAGAGGAGCAGAAGTGGGAAAGCTTTTTAGTAGCTTCCATCACTCTGGAAACAGGAGAATCAAAAGCCTTGTGAGAACAGGTTTTCCTCAGAAGACTTCATGCCCGATTTGATACTGGAAAGATTCAGATAAATGTTGAATGCTTGTCAAAACCAATCGCTAAACCTTCTGATATTCACTGGCTACCAAGCTTAATGCTCATATCTATAAGCTCACAGTCAGCCATTTTTTATCAGGGCAGGCTGCAAAAATTAAGTATTTTCCATGAGACACTTAAGAATGGGAAAGGAATTCCTGGTTCTGTAAGTGCCATTAAGAAGATACCAGTTGAAAAGCTCTGTTTGTTACTGTGCATCTGGGAAGGCTCAAGACAGAAAAAAAAAATCTTAATCATCCACATGCAACTACTTGTGAAAGCATCTGTGCTGCTGATACCTATCTATTCCACCCCAAAAATGCAAGGGGATAACTACAATTTGCTTCATTGGAAGCCATTGACTGCTCCAAGCTGATAATGTGCAGGAATATTGTTATCTGGCAAAAAAAAAATGTGACTTTCTCGCATGACCTGTGTTACAGTACACACACAATTAGCCATTTGGTCTTGATATGCTCATGAATTAAAGCAGCAGCTTTCAAAACACTATGGATGGCTTAATGCACACTGAGCTTTAAAGCATAAAATGGGGATTATTTCTTTTACCCTGCCTGAAGTTATTCTTTTCTCATGCAGCTCGTTCCTGGGGTTCCAGTAGCATCTGGAAGATGCGAACAAGCCAGATTTCCCCATTAGGTGGTTCTGTGAGCACAGGATCAGTGGGAAAATGAATTTGCTGTGAATATGTGGTCAGAAGACTGAAGATCTAAGTCAGATGTCTGTGAATTCTTCCAATTTTTTCAACAACTTGGAGTGGGATTAGTCTCTCTCTCTTTCCTCTGCCCAGGTGAGTGTTTATACTCTTATATGCATATTAAAGCAATGAATTAATTATATTCTACTTTAACTCAGCAAGCAAATGGATTGAGACTGGACAGCAGGTTCAAAAGTTATTAGAGAGAAGGAGAGCAGCTGACAAAGATGTTTCTTAGAAATCCATGCTAGAGTAAGGCATGGAAAAATCCAGTCTGTGGGAAGGATTTTAAACCCTTGTATGATTCATTTTTTCTTCAGAGAATACCAGATTTTTCTATTTCAAGCAACATCATCAAAACATAGGGTAGTGATTATTTTTTTGATGCTGTAGACTTCTCCTTGCATTGCAACTTGCAAACAAACAGAGCAGGTAAGATTCTCACTGCTTAAAGGACTGTCAGCTAGAAGAAAAATATTTCATTTCAGAGGGGAGAAGCCGGGAGAAATATGTTTGGGTTTTTATTTTTTTTAATTTTCACATATTCATACAGACAAGTTTGTTCCTAACATAGGAAATAAGGTGGAGGAGGAGGGTGACATGTAAAATAGGTAAATAAGAAAGGTGGGAAGACAACACACAGCCCTTCAGCCAACTGTCCAGGGTGAAAACATGAGCTTGAAGAAGGGCAGAGAGGCTTCTCTCAGGGCTAATTGGGTCTCACAGGAGGAAGTAGCATGAGATGACACCCCAAAGATTATGGCACTGGAGATATCCATTGAAAACCTCCAAAAACAGATGAACTGAACCCCTTTGTGTGTCTGATGTGTGTGCAAGACATTAAAGACCATGGCATCAAACAATTGTGATGCCAAGACAGGATGGAGTGGATTACAGTCAATGAAATCATAGGGACACCTGTGCCACACTGTACATAGCACAACCTTGCAGCATGAAAGGGATGAGTCAAGAGCACTATTTCACTTTTAATCTGATTTTCCATTATTTGGGCTAGGAGTCAGAGCATTGTAGCAATAGATCTAGAACTCCTCTGGCTTTGGATGCAGCATGTCTATATACACATAACTGTTTCTCATTGAAAAGAAGTGGTGGGAAAAGAGGAAATTTGAAGAAATATCACAGTTTCAACAAGGCTTAAAAATAACTAATGGTGGCTTCAAAGCTCTGCAGACCTCTTTTTAATAATTATTACAGTGTAATCCATTAAGGACTGTAATTATGTGGAGAGAAGGTTCTCCCTGGTCCTGAGCCAAATACTGATTTCTGTTACCTGCTCTGGATGCCAGTGGCTCACAAGGAGTAGCAACCACATAAACAAAACAAGAATTGAACTATTGGGAGCCAATACCCCCCTGGCCAGAGTCAATGCAAGGAAAGCATCAGCAAGAGCAGAGCTTCCTATGCACAGTGGGGATGCACAGGCAATGCACATTTTCATCTCCCTGACTCCCACCTGCTTCCAGGCCCTGAAGAAGAGATGATGTCTGTGCTTGCAGCCTGCTGGGAGCAGGTGTGAGCAGGGCTGTGGCCAGGCCTGGTGCAGAGCAGGGGCTGCAGGGAGCAGCAGGACCGCGGAGCATCACTGGAGCAAGGATGCAGGGTTGCCAAGCAACAGCCTACCACGGGAGGGGAGTCAAAATGGGATAGAAGCTGTGAGGGGCCACAGCAGCCCTCCCAGCTGCTCTCCCCCTGCCTTCCATGGAGCTGTGGGGCTGGATTTCAGGAGGAGGCTTGGCCACAAGTGTGTTTTGCACCACGAGCTCCACTCGGCTCCTCCAGGAGGTTGCAGCAGGGAGGACCCAAGGAAATATTTCCTTTGCCAACTTGTTGTCATGGGTAGTGCAGCAAGGGCAGGAGCAGGCTGCTGCAGGTTCTCAGCAGCAGAGTGAAACCAGACCTGCCCCATTCTCACATCCGTGTCAGGGATGCTCCATCCTTTGCCTCAGAAACACAACCTAGAGGAGTTTGTTTTTTTTTTCCTTCAACCATTCTGTGCAACAAGTGCAGCCTTTGTGTTGTTCCCATCTAAAGTTCTTGTCTCACTTCTGTGAGGACATAAACATCTGAGGCATCACAGGAGGCCTTCAAAAAGGTTTTAGGCAAGAGCCTAAAAGCTTTCAGCCTTCACCTATTCTGGTGAAGAGGGACCTGTTTGAGAGGGGATGGAATAATAAAAACAAAAGCTCCTGACAACACCTAGGGCTGGACCAGATGATGGAAAGGCTTTTCTGAAGGCTGACCCCAAACCACCTCCTGCAAGGACAATCTCCCTCCAACCCAGCCCCTCATGGCCATGCCCCACACCACAGATTTCACCAAAGCTGCTGGTTCCAGCTGTTCCCTGCACTGCTCTGTCTCCTCCCTGGTGCAACTCAAGGTTTTCAGTTTAAGCACAAAAATTATTTATGATCCACCTTCTTCTGTTAACCCTTTCTTGCCTGTCCACACTTTACAGCCATTAGCACCAACAAACTGTGTGCTTACACACCACGACACAAATAAGTTTGACTTCCTATTGCATTTTCTGTAACTTATTTACAGAAAAAGGCAACAAAAGACTGTGGAGGAAGCTGCACATACATTTACTTTTAAGTACATAAGTTTTACCAATGGAAATTGTTCCCAGATAAGATGGATACATTCTCTGTGCATTTCAAGTCACTCAATCATCCAGGGAAACATGAAACATTATAAAGCTGACAGTTATCTCTCTTTTATCCTTTTATTATGGTCTCCTTTAATAGATAAAATAGAGGAGAAAATACATTTAAGGGGTGATTCTTCCCACCTTAAAATGACTGGCCAAGGTAGAACAGAAATCACACCTTGGAAGTTCCTATTGCTCTCTCTCTCCAAGCTCTATGTGCAGAGGCTACAGTGAATTGCACCACAAACACTTCAAATTAAGCGAGATGAGCAATGTCCAGAGCAGCCAACTGTTGCTGAGGTTTTAAATAGCAGCAAGCCCACAGGCAGGATTTGAAGGCAGCTAATGGAGAGGTTGTTTTTTGAGGAGGAAATTCTTCTACAAGAGCAGAAGAGCACTTGGCTGTAAGTCTGGCAAACAAGTGGGATTTCATATGCTGGCTGGAGATGGAAAATTACTCCAAGTACTTGGTGGGAGAAGTTTGGTAGGGATGTGCTGTGGAGGACTTCAGCAGCAGAGGAGAATTGTATGAGAGAGAAACAATGGGATATCCTGCCCTGTGGAGGGTTTCAGATTAAAATGAAAACCTGGATAAACAGCAGTGACAGCAATACATGGAACTGGTATTAAAGGAGAAAAATCAAAATTGTCATGTCATCTACATCTGGAGTACTGTGTACCACTTCTGGTCTCCTCAGACCAAGAAAAACTCAGACACACTGGAGTGATTCTAGTGAAGAACCACAAAAATGGTTAAAGAATGGGAGAATCTGATCCATGAGGAGAGGCTGAGAGAGCTGTGACTATTTAGACTGGAGAAGGCTCAAGAGGATCTTAGCAATGAGTGAAAACAGTGGATGGGATGGTGTAAAGAAGCGGCTTCCTGACTCTTCTTGATGGTATTCAGTGAACAGAAAAAAGGCAAAAGACACAAACAGAAATCAAGCAGCTCAGTTTACAGATATGATTTTATGTATATATGTATATAATGCATTTACTTTTTCAGTGAAGGCAAAAAACACTGGCAGAGGTATCCTACAGGATGTTCATCCTTGGATTTATTCAAAATTGGACAGGACACAGTCCTGAGCTACCTGCTGTAGTAGTTGACTCAGTTTTGGGCAGCAAGGCTGGTCTAGACCTGCCAAGGTCAGCCTCATGGATCAGTAGTAAAACCACTGATTTCATTCTCCACAGAGAAGCTGTTCTGGTCCAACTCAGATTCGTACTATGCTACTTCTTGCTCATTTTCTCAGGGACTGTTTTTTGGGTTTGGTTGGGTTTTTATTTTCAGGGGTTTTTTGTTGTTTTGGGTTTTTTTGGTTTTTTCGTTGTTTTTTTCTTTTTAAGTGTAGCCACCTGTCAAAAGTGGTCTATTAACCAGCAATATGTATTTTTAGGTAATGATGGCTCATTTGAAAAGCCTACATTTAGTAACAGTTGCCACAGTTGGGTTTTCTCTGAGTTGAAGTGCTCATAAAGTTTATTGAGTTTACAGTGTCAATATCATCTGTGCAAGAGAAAAAATGGGCAGATAGAAAGAGCTTTCCTGCCTTCCCTTTAAAGGACTGCAGTTTAGTGGAGAGGGAAGTAGACTGAAAATGCAGAAGTTTAAAGTTGAAAAGAAAGTTAATTGAAAGTTAAATGCCTCCTTTTTGGAAACAGCTGAATTCAGTGTATTTGAAACATCCTGCTGTATGAGTTCAAAATTTCAATCAGTTTCTTAACTAGCACGTTCAAATGACAATAACAATTTTTTCAGAATAAGAAAAACATAGTAATTTTTTTTTAACATGAATTTTGGGATTCCTGTCAGTTTAGAACTGAAATTATAGCAGGTTAGCTTTTGACATTGGACATTGAATTAAATTTAAGTTTTTCAGTTAGTTTTAATGCACATATAGAGGACTTCACTGTAAGGAGTGATTTTCTAGCTGTTTTTCTGTACTTAGATGTTCTTCCAGACACTTAGGAAAAGAAGTTTGGTGATCTCACTTTAAGATAATTATCATAGACCACGGCACAGACAAATCTCTGTCCTCAGAATTTGCAAAAGTGATCAGCAGCTGTTTCAGGTCATGACTGATGGGAGCTGGCAAAGCTTTGTGGGAAAATGGCAAAATGCCTACATGTACACGTCCAGCTCGAGTGTCACAGACTTTTCACATAAGGAATAAGCAGATCCCCCTAAAAAACCTTTACAAGGTGAGGGAGGGGTGATGGGGACAGGGAAACGTGAGATCTCATTTGTCTTCAGTAGTTAATATCAAGAAATGAGTTTTGAACGAGTCAATACTTGCTAATCATGACACAGAATTCTCCTCTGCGCACTGGAAGTCTGCCCCAATCATTTCTTGTACTCAACGCCCTTCCACGAGTGCAATATGTATTATTGAAACCTATTTATAAATTCAGCTTCTTGGAAGAGATGTTTCTCCAAAGATTAACAGGAAACTGTTAGAACCAGAAAAAGGTTATAACAGAACCTGCAGAAAAAATAGAAAAAAAAGATACAGCTGCCACATATAACCTTCTCAGAGCACACAGCGCAAACTAAGACTTTCCAAATACCACATACATTAGTTTTCTTTCCTCCAGGGTGGCAAATGGCACAGGGGTAGCTTTTTTTGACGTTTCAGAACTCGTCCTTTAGCCAGCTGGGGGGGCAGGGAGGAGGGCAGGGGAGGAAGGTGTCCTCCCCGCCAAGGATGCTCTGACGTCCGCACAAAAATCCGCTCAGCCGCGGGCTGTCCCTTGGCGGGGCGAGCGACTCGGAGCGATCACAGAGCTCACCCTCCCATCTCCCGGAGCCACCGCCACCCGTCCATCGCCGCCGGGCGCCGCCGCGACCCGGGCGGAGCGCAGGGGACCAGGGGAGGGATGCCGGCGGCGGGGCTCACCATGCGCGATGCTGTGGAGCAAGGCGACGGCCAACATCCACATGCCCCCGCCGCTCGCCCGCTCCCGCTGCGGCTCCGGCCCGGCTCGCCCGGCGGCTCTGGGAGCCCAGCGAGCGCTCAGCCCCGCCCGCAGCCCCGCGGCTCCGCCGGCGCTCGGGCGGGGAAGGGGCGGCGGCGGCGGCGGGGGCCAGGTGTGTCCTTGGCTCGGGGAGGGGCCGCAGGGCCACAGGTGACAAAATCCTCCGGCGCGGCCACACCAGCATCTCCGGCAGCAGCGGCGAGCCGGCTCCTCGCAGCCTCCTCCTCCTCCTCCTCTTGCTGCTCCTCACACGGCTCCCCTCGGCGGGCACATCTTCCTCCTCTGCTCGCCCTGCTCCCCTCTCGGCAGCCCGGAGCGCTCGGAGCCCGCTGCTCACCCAGCCCTCCGCAGTCTTAAAGCAGCACCGGGTCCGGGCAGCGCGGGGGAAAGCGAGACCGAAAGGATCGGGAGGCTGGGGGGTGTGCTGTGCTGTGACAATATCGGTGTGCTATGGTGTGGCAATACCGGTGTGCTGTGCTGTGACAATATCCTTTCGCTGTGCTGTGACAATATCGATGCTCTGTGCTGTGACAATACCGGTGTGTGCCCCAGGCATCACCCAGCAGCACATCCTAGGTGCCACTCCAGAGGGACTTAGAACTCTTAGCCTCAACCAAGGCAGTGTTGACTTTGTTCCATAGGATTTCTGATCATTTATACAAAATTATATATATTAGACATTAATTTATTCTGGCTGTTGAACTTTCTTGCTTGAGATACCTTTGCCGAGTTGCCAATCGTCCAGTGAATGGAATAGCTTGATTTCCCACTCGTGTATAAATCAGAGAGAGGGTGGTGGAGCTCTCTGGAATGTTGTATTTTCTCCTAGATTGGTGACAGTGTGAGATCCAAGCCACAGATTCTAGACCTGGATCCTGAAGATATTTAGCTCATCCTCTGCATGAGGGAAGTGAAACATCCTCACTTTGATGAGCAGCAGCTCAAGGTGAAAAGATGTTAAAAAATATTTTCCCTCAAAGGGACGTGCAGTCACACAGACAAGAGGATGGAAACTGGCATTTAAAGTGGTCACAGAGGTCTCGGGCACTTAATGACTTGCAAAATCACAGAATCATCAAAGTTGGAAGAGACCTCCAAGATCCTCTTGTCCCACCATCAACTCAGCAGCACCATGAAGAGGCTGTGTGAAAAAAAAGCTGAGGGGATTTTATGGGGAACTGAAGAAGGGTCTGTGATAAAGGCATAAAACTCCTCAATAAAACAGCAGCAACAAAAACAAACAATAAAAAAGATGGAGGATGTAGTGCTTGAGCACTTGAATTGATGAATAAGACAAAATAGTAGATGTACAGTTACCAACGTGTTTAAAACATGGAAATATTGGTTTACTTTTTATACTGGAAAATATCTTCTAGGTTTTGGGATGAGACAGATCTGTGCACATGGATGGACAGAAAGCAAGCTCTTGCAGAGAGAGAATATCTACAGTGGAGAACAGGCACATGATGAGGTTATGGGGGGAAAAAATGTCAGGCCAGGCTTGTGCTGAGTGAAAACAGCAAATTCTGGGTACAGGAGGTGAGAGAAAGAGGGAAGAGTCAGAAACGAAATTCAAAGTATGGCTTGGAGCTGCTGTAAGGATGCAAATATTGGCAGTGGCAAGAGGAGGGCAGGAAGGGCAGGAGATTGTCTGGGGTGAATTTGGGTCTTGGCAATGGCAGGAAAGATGTTTCTCCAAGTGTTTGTTTAGTTGAATGTCTTCTTTCTTCTCAATACCTAAATCAGTAATTAAAAGTTTATTTTCATTGGCTAGGAATTAATTAAGTGTAACTCCCTGAGTTGAGTCATCTTCTGAGGACTTATTGGTTCTACAAATAAATGCAATACTTCATAATCCCTGCTAAAGAACTGTTGGAGAAAAAAAAAAGAAGGAAAGAGGGGGGGAATCAACAATTTTCAAATTAAGGCAAACCGTAAAAACACTGAATTAATTATTTGTGAGGTTCTAAATGTGGGCTTGGCTTCCTCTCACTTGTTGCATAAATTAAATAAACAAAAACCTCAGCAGGAATTCTGTAGAACTATGGCATTTTCTTTATTATAGGATGGATAGCAGGTGTTTTGTGCCCAAAAACATTTTCCTTGGTATATTACACATATCTTCCTCAAAAAAAAAAAAAAAAAAAAGATCAGTTGTTAACAAATATTCTCTTGTCGATTTGAAATTATCAAAATGGGGGGGGGGGGGAAACAGTGATTTTATTGTTGATTGTTGTATTAAATAATTTTGCTGTTGGCTTCTTGATTCACAGAATGGGCTGAGTTGGAAGGGACCCATCAGGATCATCAAGTTCAGCTCCTGCCTCTTCACAGGACACCCCAAGAATCCCACCCTGTGCCTGAGAGTGTTGTCTAGCTCAGAAATTCTACTGTTAAAGATTTCATAAGGACCAGTAGTGAATGTTTTGGGGTGTATCAATGCTAAAACAGGATAATTATACACAGGATCTTTCCTTTTTTTAATGAAATGAAGGATATGATCCAGACTCCTCCTCAGGACTCACCTTAGAGCTGTTTCTACTCCTTCCTTAGAATCCTTGATGACCTTTTGTGCACTCTCACAGCATCCCTGTAAATTTGGGGTGTTTTGTTACTCTTGTGTCAAAGAACTAAAGCCCAGGGAAGCCAAGGGTTAATTCACCCAGAGATTCAAGCACTGAAATTGTCCATATTGCAAAAGCCAAGTTTTAGACAGTCTCATAATTTTAGAACTCATGTCAGGTGGTTCATGTAGAAGTTAGGTCCTGTAAAATGGGATTCAAGGGAAATAAATAAGTGGAGAGTCACTTTGGGGAAACATCTATAAGAAAAGTGCCCAGACAGTCACCCTGCAGTGGCCCAGAGGAACCAGTGTTCTCTCAGCAGAGGAAGAGGGGGAAACAATTGACTTCTGTACTCATTCTGTGCCCAGCAGAGAGCTGGGTTCAAATTATCACCTGACAAATATTAAATAAATGATTGATCCCAGTTATCTTGTTTTCTTGTGGCAGTTCACTTGCTTAGGAGACTTAACACCCTGTCCTGTTTTCTCCAAAATAATCTTTTTCCTTAATTTCTTCACACAGACCATTTGTGACTTAGAATATGCCACATGATGCCACATTAACCTCATTTTATCTGAGACAAAAAGAGTTTGAGTCCTCCTCTAAAGCAAGCAGGAATGCACTGGGTTTGGATCTCACACTTCCACAGCCTTGGGGTTTGAGTATGGGGTGACAAACGGGGGAACAGGAGGAACACTTCATCTCCATGCTCCTGTAGGCAGAAGTACAGCAGACCAGCATGTCCTGGGGAGCCAGGTGAGGTTTTCAAGCCTCCAAAATCAGCATCTTCATGCCAGGAGGCAGCTCTAGAGATAGTCCTAAAGTGATACCCTGCTGCTGAAAGGTTTTTTGCACAAAAACCTAGAGGAATTTACATAATAACCTGAGAATTTAGACTCTTCCATAACCCCTGACTTTTTAAACAGAATTTTCAGTTTCTAATTCATTAAAGCCTCCTTGCAGTTTGTTCTCAAGCCCTTCTGTCGTCTGCCTGGCACTTTCTTTTTTTCTACAAGTATCCAAACTCATTAAAAATGCAAGTACAACTATATATATCTCTCTAATACTACATATATTGTTATGGAGATAGTTCTAAGAGATAACATTATGAAGGATCTTATGAAAGATCTTATCTTCATGTGAAAGCTTTATTAATACCTCACCAGAGGTAACTGAGGATCAGTTTTGCCCTCTGTAATTAGCTGAAATTACCTCGACCTTCCCTGCAGGCTGGATGAACAACATGCAGAACTGTTATCTCAGTTATTATTCTGAATCTCTGTGTGTTAAAGAATAAAATGTAGGAGTGGAGAGGAGGGAAAAAGAGAATAGAGAAGGAAGGACAGCCCATACCCAGCTAACTCCTCTCAGCATCTGGGTGTGCTATAATGTATTTTAGTCTGTCTAATTGCCATTATTCCACAGGATCCATTCTCACAGAGATTTATGCCACAGTTCCTGGATTAGGTTTTATTCAGAGGGATGGGAGCATCTGAAACCTGTAGCCAGATGGAACAAAGCCTATTTCAGTGGGTGGGCAAGGCTCCTTCCCATCCCAAAATGACTGTATTTTCAGCAGCCATGCTCATGCTCAAGCCATTCTTCTCCCTCTTCCAGAACATCTGGGTCTGGCTCAATGTGTCTGAGCTCGTGGCAGGTCATGACAGGCTCTCTCCTCACATCCAGGCCAGCTCTAGCTCCAAACAGCCTCATGCTGAGCCCTGACATCCCACATTAGGGAAAAGAAATAGATGCACAGCTAATAAAACACAGCCTTGTCAACAACTTTTAACTAAACATGAAAAAGGAGCAGGTGTAAATTTTGAAAGACCTGAGTTACAGACTTGAACAGCGAGTGGCAGGTGCACACTCTCAATCAGGGATGCTGATATAATTTCTGCCAAATCTTCCAGTTGTTTTCCTCAGTCTTCATCAGTCAGAGGATCAGCAAGCTGGCATTTTTCCAAGCCCCAGCCTTGCTTAAATTCCAACCAAAGTGCTCATTCCAAGTATCAGAGTTGGATTAGGTAAACATCAAAGGTGGGTGTTTTAAGTAAGCTGAGGGTAGCATGGCCTGGGCTTTTATTTTATCTCACCCTCTCAGCTGCACATTAAACATACAGAGTGGGGAGGTCACTTCACACCTGTGAATCCTCTCCTCAGGGCAGGTGAGGAATGCACAGCATCACTCCCTGTATGTGGTTTTTGGTATAACTCCCTTACAAAATTTAAAAATAATAGATTGCATCAGCTATATAAAACTGGGCCAAGAAATCCAAAAAAAAAACCATGGCCAAACAAAAAGTCTCCCTCTATCACTTCTACTGACCACTGCTTTTATACAGAGCTCAGGCTTTATATAGAGCTTCAGGCTTTACCCAAGCCAAAATCAAAATGACCAGTGTCTTTCACAGTGCTGTCACTGACCAGGCAAGGTTTTTCTCAGGGCAAGGCAGCATTAGAATTTTTGTCACATGGAACTGCTGCTGAGGTGCTGTTGCTGCTATAAATTAAAAGGCAAAGTTGTCTTTCTGACTATGCCTCAGCTCCACTTCCTTTTATTGTTCCAGAGAACTCCTGAGGTTTTTAGAGCTGTGTCTTACCACAGTTCACCTGTGGAGAAGAGAGACTCAAAAATAGGGCAAGACATTTTGGACAGGAGACAGATTCTCGAGCAGATGTTTAAATAATGCTTCCTAAAAAAAGCAGACCTCATTCTCCTGAAATGCAACACTATCTGCATCAACTAAAAGCAGATCTAGAGTGTTTTTAGTGATTCCCAGCAACTGCAAACAGTAGGAGGCACCAATAAGGAAACAGCATGACTGAACTAATTTCCTTTGACATGGCAATAACCCCAAATAAATCTGCTTTCTCTTCAAAGAGGCAAAGCTCAAGACAGCACTGCATTTGGGGAACCTTTCATTGGGGTCAGTTGTTTCATGTTCCAGTGTCATACTGAAAAAATCAGCCTGAAAACTTCACATAGCAATAGATCAGTAATAAAGGGTCGGTGGATTTGTCACTGACTCGTGAATCAGCTCTGCCTTTATTAATATTTTTACAGGGATGCTGTTAGTTTTTCAAGGGAATACAAAGGATTTCGAATTACACAAAAGATGTTTCTCCACTGGACATTTTTCTCCACGTTTCTTCATGGACAAATTGCTTTTTGCTATTTTTTTTAAGCTCCATCTCCCCTCACCACCCTGGCCTTGTACCTGAAAGCTCTGTGACAAGTCAGGCTCATTTTCTCTTGGCTCCAAAGTAAACTGTTCATAGACAGGCATCTCAAACTGATTGCCAAATATTCCAAGTGTTCAAAACCAGAAGTACACACACACAAGCCACAATGGAAAACAAAGCTGTGGGTCAACATCAGATGAATGCTTTCTGTAGGTGACCAGCCAAAATATCTCTGGCAGGAGCCCAGTCAGAGGATAGCTGGCTCATAATTGTTGTTAAATGACCTCTTCATCCTTTTTGATTGTGCCTGGACATGTCCAGGCAGGAAAGCACCTCCTGGCATGGCTTTGCTCTCTGCAACCTGTGATGGATGTGAGACCTGAACTCTAACTTGGGTCCTGTGCTGCAACTGCAATTCCACCCCCAGGGAAATGTTTGAGCAGCTCAGCCCCACCCCAGTGCTGTTTACTGACAAGAAAAAGGGGTCTGAGTACCAGCCAGAACCACTGGAGTGTCACAGAACCAAAGCTCCAAGGGGCTGGAGCTGGTGGATCTCAGCCACACTTTTTATAGCTCTGCACCTCAGTGACTCCACTTGCAGAGCTGAAGGAGAAAAATCTTCATTCTTCAGGAAGCAGTGAAGCTCCCCTGGAAGGCCACAGGGATCCAGGACAGGCTGGCACACACTGGAGAGAGGAAAAGGGAAGGAAACCTGCTGAGACCAGGTGATTGCTCAAGCAGGCAAGGCTTGCTAATGAACATGTCAAGAATGTGCTTGAATTTCAGCTTTGTATGAACTCAGGGAAAGGTTCCTCTGGGGAATTTGCAGCCTTTGCTTCTGAGAAGCAGGGAAGATGAAATGCATGATCAATAATTCTGGAATTTCACAGAGTGACATAAAACTTAATGCACAAAACACAGCAATTCCATGGAGTTTACCCCAAAACATGCAACCTGCTCCTCAAAAAGTGCCAGCACAGACTTTGCCACCCTTCCCTTGAAGTACAGGGTGGATTTCTTTGGCTTTACCTTATCTGAGGTGAAAACAAAGCAGGAGCAGATATGTGGATGACACGAACCTGTGATTCACATAAAAGGAGAATTATCCCCACATAAGAGATGCCAAAACAGCAAATTCTGATTCCAGCAGCAGGCACAGGGATGCACCTCTGAGTGCCCTGCTGTGCAGGGCTGAGCAGCACTGAAGAACTGAGAGTTTGGCCACAAAAAGCAGTTAATAAGTAATTACATTAAATAAGTGGGTAAAGTTATCTCAGCCAATGCAGATTCTTGGTTGCAAGAGGCCTGTGGGATTTTTATGTTATTTCTTAGAATTGATGGAAGGTCCTTTCTCCCAATCTAATTAGGCAAAACTGGGTCTTCATCTCTGCTGCTTTTGGATGGCTCAGATTTGTGGGTGTCCAGTTAATGCCCATATCAGGAATATTATTTCAAAGCATCACCCAAGACAGAAATTTACTTCAGCAATAACATCCATGGGAAGGGACAGCTATTTCTTTCTTCTGCTGCCTAATTGGAGCAAAAGAGATTATTAACCCTCATGGAATAACTGATTTACCAACATTGCCACTGCAGCCTGCTCATTGCTCCAGGTAGAAAGTAATACCTTAAAAATGTATTGGTTAATAAATCAACATCAGATTTTAATATTAATTGTCCCTTTGAAACAGATTCTCAACAAATACCACGGTTAGTGTTGCTTTGCTAACATTTTAATGGGTCATTAACTAAAACCAGCCATTACCTTCTGCTGCTACAGTTTCCATAAGGATTTATTAAGGCAACTTCATGTATTATTAAAAACAAAGTTCATGGCTCTAATGTTCTAAAACTTTGTCTCCCTCAGGCTTTCACTGATTGCTTCAAAGGTAGAAACATTTGCCAAAAAAATAATTGTGTCCTTCAGTTCAGACCAATCCTTTAAAACAGTATTTCTTTCTCTTAAAATTGCTTTTTTTTCTCCCTGTTCTCCCTTCTTAAAGAGAAAGTGGCTGAGTATAAAATAAATGTGAATGTGTGGAAGTATATAGAGTTTGCTGGGTTTATATCTGTTAAATCAAAAGGGGATGGACCTGGAATATCAGAAGAGAAGAGCAAGCTTAGATAGTTAAGTCTGTAAATTAAATAAATAAAATAATTGATTTTATTTATATTAAAGCTATAAATAAATTAAAAAATAAATATAATAATAAATAAATAAGTGGAACCAGTAAGAGGAAATTCTTCTTCACACAATTATTAGACCATGTTATTAAACCATTAAAATCTTCACCCCTAGAAGTCACTAGGGGCAAGGCTTAGGTTCACCACAGAGTTCAAACTTCATGCAGAACTCAGGAATTCTAAGCCTCATTCTCCCATAATTGAAGATTATCTTAAACTTTGGAGTGTGAGACTTAGAATTACCTTAATGACTTCCTGAGGTAATTAATTAATAACAGTCTAAATAACATTTGTAATTATTAGTAGTCAGAGTGACATACTTAAGTAAAAAAATTATATTTACACCTTACCTATGGTCTTCCAATAGAGCATGGATGAAATTCAGGTTGCTGCATTCTGAGAAGGCTCCTTTATACCTATATTTTCTTGACTTTGTCTCTCTTTTTTTTTTTCTTTTTTTCACTGGAGAGATATCTGAAAACAGGAGTTTCACACTTACAGCTCATCACATTCCTAGTGTTCTACCAAGAATTTAAAGTACTGACAGTTTCCATGTGGTGACATAAAAGAAAAAAAAATCATTTTCTCTCCAGCCTTTAAAATCAGATCGTGTTCACAATCAGCTCTGTGCCTCTCCATTCCTTGCTCTGGAGCACAATTGCTTTGAATTATTTTGTACTCTGAAAAAAAAAGTGCCAAATTGCAGGAAAGACAGGGAAAGGACAAGAGGCTTTGCTTCACCCCAGTGCAAGAGCTGAGCTGCTGTGGCTGAAATTCACTTTTCACAGAATTGATTGCTCAGTGTTGGACAGTGCATTGTGCAGGCTGTTGGCCCCAAGAAGTGTTGAACATTCAGGTTCCTTCAATCAAATATCCCTAAAAATCATATTGTCACAAAAAAGGGCAGATTTTATTCCCAGTTTATGTCAATCCAAAGAAATCAAGCCATCAAACTAGAACCATTTATGTTACTTAAAAAAAAAAAAAAAATTAAAAAAAAAAAAAGATTTCCAGGCTGCTAAGGATTTG
Source organism: Erithacus rubecula (assembly GCF_903797595.1). Classification (NCBI taxonomy): domain Eukaryota; kingdom Metazoa; phylum Chordata; class Aves; order Passeriformes; family Muscicapidae; genus Erithacus; species Erithacus rubecula. Next base: position 108,598,415 of record NC_136658.1, on the reverse strand, counting down.
TAACCTGGTACTAAATGGTTCAATCCTATAATTTTATCTGTGGATGAGCTGATAATATTTATGAATGCTGAGTTTTCTCCACATGGCTTGGATTTATTTCACCTCTGTGAGGCAATTCTGTGGAGATTCATCTGCAAGTACTGCAGAGATAATGTCTTAATTTATATCTCTTGGGGGGAAACAGAGAAACACCAGGCTTGTGAAAGAGATCTGATGATAAAACTTCACAACTTCCCCTTTTTTTAAGAAGTCATCTGTGAAATGTTATTTTATATTAAAAAAAAATATCAATGCTATCCCTTAAACACCTGTTTCTATTAGGTTCCCATGGCTGTAGAGAGATTCATGGAAAACTTCTTTTTGTTCCTGATTAGTTACAACATCTATAGGAAAATCTGCACTGCTTTTTTTGTAATTAGCAACTCCTAGCTGACAGAATGACTGCTTGCTCTCAAAATGTGCTGTACCTTTGGAAACCAAGAATTCATCTGCAAGGAAGTGAAAGTAGGATGTATCTAACTGCTAAACTTGCATGCACCTGCTTTTACATAAGCCAGTGTGTTTCTAGCAGTGAAAATCAGAGTCTTTCAGATCCAAATGAATCGTTTAAATTAGCAAGGCTCCTGTTTCATCATCAGAAATACCTTCCAGCCTCACAAGATGCAGAGATTTCTTTCTCAGCAGAGGTGTCTGAAAACATGAGTTTCAGGATGCTTTCAAAAAAAGATAAAATTTGCCATCTAGTATATTGTGGAAATAATTTTTTAAAATTGCCTGTGAATGCCTTTGCCTGTGTGAAATAATGTCTCACAACAGATGCAGGAAAAGGAGCCAAGATTCACAATATAAAATAGTCCTCAAGTGAACATTTTCTGTACCAAGCTCCACCAAAGGTAGGTCACAGAAACCAACTGCCTTACATCATTAAAAAAGAAAAAAAAAATTACAGATAAAAAACCAAAATTATACAAACAGAAAATCTTCCTTTCCCTTTCCAATGAGATCCCTGAGTCTGGAGGCATCTTCTCATTTCCAGTCAGCATCAGACACCACTTTTCCTGCTCCCCAGGTCCTGTTCATCCCTGAGTGTCACCACGTGGCTGCATCACTCTCATGCTCTCCTTTCCATGGAAGGAATAAAATCCTGCAGGACTGAAGAAAATCACCCTCAATCTGTTCTCAGATAACAATATCTGGATGATCTCATGGTGATGTCATTTATGCATTAGGAAAGGGATAGTCTGTAACTTTTGCTGATTTTTTTTTTTCTTAAACATTCCTTTACCTTTCCAAAACACCCTGATGAGGTTTATTTCTTGTGCTTATCAACCCTTCTCTGCCTGAAGCACACTGTGTGCTCTGCAACTGAGAATATATATATTTTTTATTTATTTATTTGTAGTTTTCTCTACTAAGCCAAGTACAACACAGACCTGCTTCTTAATTAAGGCTCAAACAATGCAATAAATTATTACAGGAACTCACTTATATATATATAGCTTTGAATTATGCTGGTAATGGCAAAAGAAAAAAAAAAGGGAATGAGTGATTCATAGGAAACCAAACTCTTCTATACTCACCTATACATGAATGGCTTTGAATTATACTAATAATGGCAAAAAAAATGGGAATAAGTGATTTATAGGAAACTCAGCTCTTCTACTTTACTGTTGAGCACCAATCTCTGAGTAACTTAAAGGGGAAGAAAGGAAGGATTAGGAAAAAATACAAGGCTAAATCATAGCATACCAAACTATCATTCAGCACTAGCTGGATTAGTAAGAACACTAAATCACATATACCTCTGTGCCTAAAATTTAAAAAAAAAAAAAAAAAAAGCTCAATTATCAAAATCACTCCCCCCTCTCAAATGGTGAGGATGTTAGCAGGGGTGTTGTGCTTTCATGCATTATCCAAACTATATTCACACATTAGAGACCTGATTATAAGCAGTGGCCCAATATCACAGTAACTAATCATTTTCTCCCTAATTTATTTGCAGCCTAAGGGGAAAGGCCTGTCTCCATGGCCACATGCAGACAGTTGTGTGTTAATTCCATCCATCCTCTGATCTGGCCAGGTGTGAGTCAGCTCCAGCCCAAAAGCCATAAAAACCTCATTAATGAGGGGTAGGTCTTATCACCATGGGCCAATTAGTGCACTAACAAGCTTTGGGTCTGGGTGGAGTTAGGGCTGTCTGGTCAGAGCAGAGGTATGAGAAACACCATTAATGCTGCCAGGATTTGCCAAGTTTGCAGCTAGAATGGGTTCTTTGCATGAAGAAATGTCACCTTAAAAATTGGAATGTCACTGAAAATATTAAATCATGGCAAAATTCAAAAGAGGCTTGGGTTGAAGGGCAAAATCAGCCTGGGCTGCATTAGGATAATTTGATTTTTTAAAAATTATTTTTAATTTTTGGTACATTGCTGACAATTTGATGGAGATAATCCTTCCATGCTTGGAATGGATTCAGACACAGTCTGAAGATCTCTGTTACAAGGGACATGGGCCCACAGAAAGATCCAACCTCAAAGACAATTAATAGGCTTAATTAATTTAAGAAAAATATGAAGAAAGGCTGATAGAGCTGAGACTCCTTAGCTTGGAGGAGAGAAGACTGAAGGGGAACCCTTAGCTGTGTAAAAGCAGCTGACAGGGGGGTGGAAGAAGATTCTGTGACCTCAGTGCTGCCAGTGAAAGGGCAAGAGGAAATGGACACTGAAATACATGAAATTCCACTTAAAACAAAAAAATAAAATTTTGAATTTTAACTGTAATCAAATTCTAAGAATTATTTTCCCAGAGAAGCTGTTGACTACTCCATCCATGAGATACTAGAAACTTGTCTGGACGTGGTCCTAAGGAAATCTGCTGTAGTTGACCCAGCTTTGAGCAGAGGGACTGGACTCAATCTCAACAAGCCTCAACTATTCCCTGATTCTGTAATTTCCTCAAAATAAAGACAGTTAAAGAAAAAAAAAAAAATTCTAGAAAGAGATCAGTTCTTAGACAAAAGCAGTCAACACCAGAAATAAATCAATTTTCTGCCAAGACAGGAATGAGGCTGGTAACATCAGCTGCACCTTTTTCAACAGTATGAACAAAGTTTAGCCAGCTCTCACTTCAACACCCAAAATTAGATGGGATGAATTCCAGTGCTGCCCACCAAATCATAACCAGCCCCGTGCTAATGAGGTAATTAATATCCCCTGGCACCCCAATTACCTCGGGGCTGCCCTTGTGACACAGGGGTTTGCCAAGTGCCTTTGGGGAGGTTTTTCTGCTCAGTCAGAGCCAGGAGCTGATTTTCATCCTGCAGGTCCCCCCAGCAGATGCTGGGGTGCTCCTTCTCTGTGATATTTCAATGTGAGGTATGAAAAGCTCAGTGGCAAAAAAAAAAATTAAAAAAAATACAAAAACCCTGCTGCCAGATCTTCAGCTCAGCCTGGTGTTTGAGGACACGATGTTCTGAAGAGAGAGAAACATCCTTGGAGAGATTTCACCTTGCAAAAGTCTTCACAACAAAACCCTGACTTGACTGTTAGGGGAAATAGAGGATCAGGTTATCCCCCAGCACGATGAATCACATGGAATCCGTGGCAGCCAGAGCAGCTCCTCGTGCTTGCATAATCATATTAAACATTTTCATTCATTTCTGCTTGTTAAAGTAATATGATGACTTCCTCTAGTTTCAAACATGGCAATGAAAGGGAGCTTTACTTTCCTCAGCCTGCTGTGCTGCTTCACTGCCAAAGGCAACAGCTTTTTAATCCAAAGTAAGAGTTACAAGATGAAATACATTTACCAGCTCAGGAGGAAAAGGAGGAAAAAAAAAAAGGAAAGGAAGAAGGGAAATGGGCCCTTCTCACCTGCCCATGTATAACCATGTGAGCTAAATTAAAAACACACATTGTCAGCTGGAAACTCATTTGCATGATGATGGTTGGCAGGTTTCTGAGAGTGTGTGGGGAGGGCAGGGCTGCAGAGAATGTCCCTGTCCCTTCCCCTGGCCTGGCACAGGGCAGGACTGAGAGCTGAGGGGAGATTTCCCTGCAGGGCTCAGGCAGCTTTGATGAAGGCGAGTCCCAGGATCCAAAGCACGCTGTGTGAAGGAGAGAATCATCTTTGGAGTCCATTTATAACACAGAGCAGGACAGAGCCAACGTGGAACAGGAGCCTGTGGCTCTCCCTCAGGGACTTGCTGCACAAAGGAGATGCTGGTTTTGAAACCCAAAAGTGGCAGTCATGAAAGTGCAGACACCTTCCCCTCCAGTCCCCTCTGTCATTTCAATGCACAGAGAAATGCAGCAGCAGTTTGCTCCCCACTGCTGCCAGCTTCACCTGCAGCACACAGCTCTGCCTTGGGAGTGTTGAGGAATTAAAAGTGAATTGACAATGATCAATATGCCTGAGTTCAGTACCAAAATTAAAGAGATTTTTACCCAGTAACTTCAATGGAAGCAGAACTACTGCCTGGCTAACAGTGCTTTAGGACTTATCCCTTTACCATCAAATGTTAACAATATTTTAAAAGACCTCAGTCATAATTACAGTTTTTAATTCACCTTGCCAGCTCAGTCTCACTAGTGATACAACAATTTCATCCTGTCTCTCCTCACCCATGTGGCAGCACCTGCTTCTTGTCAGCCTCTGGACCAAACAGAATTTGCAGAACTGTTTTAAAACAGTAAAAGACAGCTTGGCCGTTCTCTCACAAGGCACTGCAGTTATTTCTGTTTAATCAAACAGGCAGCCTTCCCTTTTCTGGGTTTATGGACATGAGTGAGGGCTGCTCCTCACTTTATAAAGTTAACATTTCCTGATGCTTTCAGCAGCCTTCAGGAATGGGGAGTTTTGCAGGATCTGGCAGTGGTTATTCCTGTATCCTGCACCTGCTTCCAGCACATTGTCATACCTGCATTTTCTGCAGCTTCTGTTTCTTATGGATCTCTGGCAATGCTCTGCACAGGTCATTTCTCTCTGATAAATATCCTTCACCAGTTTTTTTAGTAATTTCCCCATCCCCCTCCTTTTTTTTTTTTTTTTTTTCTTTCATTCTCCCAGAATAAAATAATCAGAACACAGATATAAGGTGCTTGTTTTCCTGGAAGTGTTTTTAGACATAAACTGGAAGAGGAAGATAATCTCCATTTTTCTGTTTTTCAGCTAATTACTGTCCCCTTGCATGTGGTGGTCAGACTGTCAATTTGAATGGTTTCCTGGCAATTTGAATTGTTTCCTGTCTATTTGCAAGGCCAATACAGCCAGCAGAGCAAACTCTAAGTTGTAGGCTATATTTAGTGAAGAAGTAGTAATGCTCAGGTTGATTGAGGGTCATTTAAGTAGGGTGGGTTTTTTCCCAGTGTTTTTCTTTTTTTTCCTTCCCCTAAACATGTCTCAAGATTTCTTGAGCTTGTCTCCAGAATGTGTCCTAACTCTTCTAGTTCTCCTCAGCTATTTAATTTAAGAATTAAGGGAACATCTGATTAGAAGACAGGATCAAAATAGAGAAAATAATTATGGTCACACCAGTACTGACTGATGGAAGCACAACAGCCAATAAAGGACCTGAATCCATTTTTTAGGTTAATTCCCAGCAATAGTTTCTTTAACATTGAGTAGGAATAGATGTTGGATTGTAGGGAACAGGAACAAATAATCTCTCTGGTCTTTAAACTTTCCCAGAGGCTGCAAATAAAATTTACATAGTTTATTTTAATATCATATATTAAAAAATATTTACTATTTCTACATGCAGAAAAGACATGCAACAATGTTGTTGTCTCAAAATCAATGTGCAGCTCGCATTTTCCTCTAAAAATTGAGAACTTCCATTTGATTTTCCAAAGTACTTTAGGAGAGCTGTACATAAAGTGTTGTGGAAGAGGCAAGTATTACATAAACTATTGTTGGTAATACTGAGGTGATGTTCATGTCATAGAGGGAGTGAATATATTAAGGATACAGTGCTGGTGGTCACCAAAAAGGAGCATTTAATTTTTTTTAATCTCCTCATAACACAATAAGATGCTCACAGAAAATGCCAGGATTAATTTGTGGGGGGATGGAAAATGTTATTCTCAGATGTGCAGAATGGTGGTGGTGTTCAGAACAGTTAAGTACAGCCCTGTTATTAGTGAGAAAAAAGCTAAGTTGTGTCTTGCAGCTGCAACTGTTAGAGGATTGATTGTGCAATTAATTACTTCCCAGAAAATTCAAGTCAGTATTTGTGACAGGAATATTTATTGGTAATGACTCAGAAAAAAAGCAGCAATCCACAACTGTCCAACACAGAGATGCCTGGATATTTGAACTTGACTCTTTACTTTGTGCTGTGGCACAAGGCAAAGCTGAACAGCTCAAAGCCAGAAACATATACCCCAACAAACAGACAAAGGAAAATTGTTCTTTTTTTTCCACATTAAAATTGACACACCAATAACTGCTGAAGTGCTTGGCTATTTTTAACTCTGTATTTTCTCCCTTGCTGCTTATGTTCTTTCCTTTATCTGTGTGCTTGTGTCAATGAGTAAGATTATACAGGTACACAAATATTTAAAGGATCTGGGCCATCACATTTCATAGGAATAGGAACTAGAGTTGCCACTTTATGGCACAACTTTTGCTGCTTCAGTCTAGAGTGATCAGGCCATAGCTTGATTTTAGAGGGGTCACAGCAGCAGTGAGATTCACAGTTCATTAAAAATATTGATTAAAGCTCACATGGTTTGTGTGGACAGTAAAAAAGAAATTCAAAGGTGCTTTGTTAATTTGTGGCCTTTTGTAGCCACAAGTGAAAACCTTACAATAAATAAACCTTATAAAAGTTTATAATAATAAGTGCAATGTGTGGTCTATCCAATGACTCATATCAAGATGTGATATGGAGAACTCCAAAATTAAAAGCAGAAACATTTTCAGCTTCAGCTGATGAAGCAGGGCCTCAGACTGAGGTGTTTGTCAGCCCCATATTTCCTCTGACAGGACAACACACAGAATAGAGAATCACAGAACTGCAGAATCCGAGAATTACAGAATCAAGCACAGAATGGTTGGGGTTGTAAAGAACCTCTGGACATCACCCAGCCCAACTCCCCTGCCAAACCAGGTTTACCTGGAGCTGATTGCACAGCCAGGAGACTCCACAAACTCTCTGGTTATTCTGTTCCACTGCTCTGGCACTCTCAAGATAGTTTTTCCACATGCTCCCATCAGTCAAACAGACTAAATACTTGCTTTGAGATAAACTGCCATTCAAATCCCAGAAGATTCCTCATCCACATGACAGTTCCTACTGAGGCTCAGCTTCAAAATCTCTGTCAGAGGAGACATTTCAGATCCACCCACACTGATGTTTGGAGTTAATCTTGCAGCCAGAGCCAGCAGAGTGAGCTCCCCATTCCCCATCAGACCAGAGGGGCAAGGCAGGATTTAGGTGTGAGATTAAGGCTGATCCTGCCTATCAAAGCAGGTATTGACAAACATGGTGCTTTTTATCTTCTCCCTCCTGAGACTGCCGTGCATCTGAGGAGCCTGTGAGGAGAAGCCAAAATGGGTTTGCCCTGGGAAGATTTATATTCCTCCAAGGACTCCAAACAATCCCAGTATTTCAAAGAGAGAATGAGAGCCATCACACTGAAAGTTAACTAAAAGCTCAGCTGAATGTGAGGCTGGGCTCACACACAGGTTCAGGCACAAAGGAGGGGTTGTAAAACTCACTGATCTGTGAGTTACAAACCCCATTTCCAAGAGTGACAGTGGTGTTATGACACCACAAAATCACTGCCTGCACTTGGGGCTTCCCTCCTTTCAGATGGCCCAAAGGAGACACTGAAACCACACCTGAGTCTCCGATGGAAACTGTGAAAACCACACCAATGCCGCACCAGATGAAGAGGAAATAATAATTATTATAAATGGTTCAACCTGTGCTGCATTCCTCACAGTGCAGGTGAGTGAGGTTGGATGTTTTTTTGGGCAGCCACCAGTGTGAATGAGTGGCAGATGGGAAGGACTTCATGGAAAAAAAGCTCATGCTCAGGATTTCATGGTCCAGTCTTTCAGCTTGGACAGATTGTACTGGAGCACTGTAAATTGGCATCACTTTACTTACTGTGTGTATTTCAAGAACCATAATCTGCAACAGCACACAGAAAAAAGTCATATCATTGCAGCAGAAGAAACAATCACAAGACAAAAAAATCTTCCCCCAGTCCCCAGTTCTGCTCAGATTTGGGGTTAAAGCTGGGAGTGTCTCCCAGCTCTTAAAATAGTGATTTAGCTGTGCGTTCTAAGGAAAATATTTCCAATTTTATTTTACTTAATAAATCAGTTCTCAAGAAGGAATAACTCTTTGTTCTGTAGCACATTGTAAAACAGAGAAGTTCCCAAAACTTTACAATCATTTTTTATGGGAAGGTTAATTGATCTAGAAACCTGTTTTGTTGTTTCTGCCTCCTTCTAAAGTAGCCTCTCTTTGTAGTCTCACTTTTTTCTTATTTTTAACAATAGATTTGGACAAACTAAAATACTGATTCTTTAATTAAGCTATGTGAAAGCAGGCAGAGAAAATTTCACTACAAATCTAAGGGGAAAAACCCAACCTACAAAACAAAGATATTTGCAAACCAAAACTCTGAGACAATCTGAAAATTAGCTCACAGTTACATGATAATTTACACTTACATTTTGATATCATCTGAAAATTTCAATTTTCAAGGTATAAGGTTAAGAATAACTGAAGTTTGTCTTATTCTGACTCCCACTGGAGTTCAAGAGTCTGTTTGCATTAGAATTCTGCAAAGTGATGGCAAACTTCAGCAAAACCAATATTGCTGAATGCAATGTTCTATTCAGTAGCTGCTTTGCAATGTTTTAGCACTTTTTAGTACTTTATTTTTTCAATTTTATAGTAAAATACTGAAAAACATTTTCATCAGAAGGACATGACTTCACTGAAAGCATGAAAAAGAAAGTACTAACCCAAGGTCAGGAAAAATGTGCATTTTTACAAAAAAAAAAGCAGAGCTGTGTTTGTCTGAAAGGGAAAAGTCCAATGAGTCTTCAAGGAAAAAAAAAATCAAGAAAAGCCATTGTATTTTTGTTCTGAATACACCAAGAATATTTAGCAATAGGGATGGAAATAGAGATTTTATCAGTGACAGGAAGGTTGCACAGTCTCTCCTCTGTTGCTTGATACACAAATCCATTTTTGATACCTCAACTGCCAACACTCACACAAATACACACATGTTCATATAATTGTAACTACCAGAGAGAAAGGAAACAAAAGATCAGCCAGAAGTGCATTTCATGACAGCAATTAAACATGACAAAAGAAGTGCAGGATAAAAAAAAAAAAAACAACCAAAAAACAAAAAAAACTCAGAACAAATATTAGGTTAAGAGATTTTATTATCAGACTTTCTATGAGAGATTTTTCTACAATTAAAAACAAGCAAATGTTGAAACACATTTTGAAATTCAGAAGCAAAAACCTCTCAAATTGTCACAGGGTGCACTTTTCACCACAGCAAGATGCATTTCCACCAGAACTCCCCAGGCAGCCAACTGTTTTTTCTGTAAACTTTTGGAAATCCAGAGGATTCCATGAGGAAGTCACTAAATGGAATCGCTCTGGCATAAAACTCCAGTGATTCAGAGGAAACTCAGACCCAAGAGATGAAAGGTTATGTGTGAAAAAATCTGAGTAATAAACTGAGTATTCACATGGCAATGCAAACCTCCCCCCAGAAATACATAAAGTGTAAAGAATTTCTATGAAAACTCACCAAGCTACCACTGAGATTTTTTTTTTCTTGCTGGTTTTGTAGATAAGCTTGTTTTTAACATCCAAATAATTAATTTATATCCAGGTGTGATATCTGAGATAACAGTGTATTTATTTTTTTTCACTTAGTGAAATTCAGAGATTACAGGCTTTACTAAACAACACTCAAGTGATCAAAACATGGTAATTAAATGATGGAAAAGGTAAAAGGAAAGAATTTGAGTAAAAAACATGCATTTTTTTCAGTAACTTCACAATTATTAAAAATTGTTGATAGAATTACAGTTGTTGATGTCTGATATGGTTTTAGCTGGGTTTTTTTTAATTTGTTTGTTTGGTTGGTTGGTTCTTGTTTTTTTTTGTTTGTTTGTTTGTTTTGGGGGGTTTTTTTGTTTGGTTGGTTTTTGGGTTTTTGTTTTGTTTTGTTTTGTTTTGGAGGGTTTTTTGCTTTTTTCCCTGAAAAATAGACATATTTTTAGCTGGCTGATGCACAGTGTGAAAAACACCAACAATGTATAAACCTTTTGGCAAACCAATAGAGAAATAGAGCTCATCTCTATCTTGAGACACCATGTGTCTGTTTAAGGATAATTTATTTCTATCCTAGGACCCGGAATGCTGTATTTGCTATTTAAGAGCATTCATTCATGTTATTAATTCCCTTAAATCAAATTTCACAATGGTAGCAAACTCTGAGCTTTTACTACATCATGTGGAATGATTGTCCTTAAGGATTTAAACTCTCAGCAATTTCTCTGTAGGTTCTAAAAAATAATGTTGTATGGCAACTAAAACATACATTGCAAGCAGATCAGTTTCCTTTAAATATTTATTATGGGATTTTGTCATCATATTTTTTACTTTGAACCACAAAAAAATTCTTCCTCCAGCAGCACGCTTTATATTCAAATTAACTTTTATTTGTCAAGACAACTCCAATTTAGCAACACCCAAACCATTGAATCCCCACCTTGGCTGTTTTGTTAATCCTGAAACACTCTCAAAAAGCTGCTTGGGGTGGAGTTCTGTCAAAACAGCATCTGAGGGAGGAAATTCTCCAGAGATCCCCAAAGGTTTTCACCAAGCTTTGGCAAACAAAGCCCCTTGAGATGCCAGAGCAATGAGGAGGCTGCATGAGCCACCTCAAAACTCTGCATTAATGTGGTTTTTAGTGATTTTGAAGCATTGCAGCCTCACATCTCAGGAGGCAGAAGCTTTCTAGCCAGATATTAACACAGATATTAACAAGTTGCCCCATGTTTGCTCACCAGCATCCTGCAGAGAGCCAGGAGCAAACCCTGTTCTGGCCAAGAAAATCAACATATGACAGGTTCCACTTTTCCTGAGCTCCTTTTGGGGCTGTGGAAACAGAAATCTGGTTCTAACCCAGGGCTGATAATAATGGATTAAACCCTTCTCTCAGTGAGGATAAAAGGAAAAATCACATTTCTCTGAAGGGCAGCAAAGTTTGGCCAAAGCTGAGAGTGACTGAAAACCACACCCTGTAATCTCTCTGTCTTTCTATTACAGCAATTGCATTTCATCTTAAGGTTTGAAAAATAAATATATTTTGCATTTTCTGCCTTTATCTAACAGAAGAAGAGTTGATCTTTCTCCTTAGAGGTGATAGCATCACTGCCTTCAAGCCCAGCTGTTCAAGCAGCTGAGGAAACATTGTGAAAACCAACAAGAATTCTTAGGTTAAGGGAAGAGGAGTTAACCTTGAAAATAGAGTTTTTAAGTCAGCAAGATTTTGTTTGATTATTTTTAATTTATGTTTAAATATCAGCACTTTTCAAATGTCTCTTGGAAATACACATTTCTAGGAAAACGTTCATTCCAAAAGCTGCACACAAATCCCACCAATTAAAAAAAAAAAAAAAAATTAAAAAACCTAAGCAAACAAAACAAAGCACACCCAAATTCAGACCAATCCTGACTCCTTCCAGCACCAATTTTTAGCAGTAACAAAGATGCAAGAAGGAAAAATTCTACTTCAGACCACAGAGCTGAGAGGGAAAGTGGCTTCAAGAGTTGCTACAAGTCCTTCTCCAAAAAAATACCCCTGGATGATTGTTTGGTAGCCATAAAAATATCAAAGTTTATGAGCTGGACACACAATTTTTTGCATTTTCCTTGTTATCTTGCCCAGTTTTGTGGGTGATCTCTCAGTCAGCTGATACCATCCAATGTCATAGGAGGACTGAGAAAATATTTGCTCTGCTTTGGTTTTTTTTCTTTTCCTCCTTCTCTTCTCTGGGATTTGGTTGCTCTTGGTTCCATGACATTCCCACCAAAGGAAGTGAGTTATTCCCCTTGATTTCCACATGGTAATCAATTAAAATCCACTAGCATTATCAAAATTCAAGCAAAAGGGTTCACCTAGCTGAAAAGATTCCTTCTTTTTTTTCTTTTTTGGCCCCAAGAAACTGATGTTGCTGGGTCCAGCATAACAATGAATTGTGAACTCCTCCACAAGCAGAGTTTTTATCATTAATATCTTGTGTTCAACAATACCCAGGGTGTCAGTGACCCTGGGTCTGCCTTCATTGGGGTCATTAATGATGTCAGAACATTTTCACTAAGGTGACCCTCATTTCTTCTAAAGATTCTCCATGTTTGACCAGGTCCAGATTTAAATTTTCCTCCCAAAAGGCCTGAAAAAGGAAAGGAATTCACTTATACACTAAATTTATGTGTTCCTCTAAGCAAGCTGGGATTCAGATCATCTTCCTCCTGTGGATAGGGTGAGAAACTTCAATATCCAGATGCTACAAAGAGATGTGCAAACAAAGAGGATCCTCAGAAATTCCCCTGCATCCCTGTGCTCTGTCCCCTGGTGATGGAACAGCTCCCAAAAATGTCCTTGGTTTCAGTTTCACTCCCACATCACATTTGTTTCTCATAAGTAATTTTCAGGGAAGTCTGAAATTCAGGCAGAATAAATTGGATTTTCTCCTCTTCTCATCATGGGCTAGCTGAAAGGGAATTGAAATAATTTTATTAAGAGAATGAATGCTTTTGACACCAGTAATGTTGTAACGTTGGCATTTTTTTTCCCCATTCCAAAAAAAAATAGAAAAAGAAAAATATGAAGAAGTTGTCCTGCAGAACAAGTTTAGAAAATGTTTTGGATGAGGTTGATCCATGCGTAATAAAAATAAGACACTAGAATGAGAAGCAATATTAAAAATGAAAGTTTCTTCTATCCTGACTTCTAGAAAAATCAATAGATTTTGCTCAGGGTGCTAAGAAAGGAACCTGCTGAGTTTTTACTCCAGAAATGTGATTTATTGTAATGATTTCTGACAAAGTTTTGACTTCCAATGAGCAAGAAAAGCAACCCATTAGAACACCTTTCACCAACAGTAAATAAGAGCTTGCCTTAAGGTTATTTTGATTTTCTATAGTCTCAAGCTTTTACTTAAAGACATTTGACATCCAAACACCACTGAATAATGTCCTGTTCCACAGCAAAATATTCAAATTTATTTAGAGACTGTTGTGGCACAGAGTTTCCCATGAGTTTCTTGTAACCCCTCTCTGCTCTTATCACATCTTGATGACTCTTGTTTATTAAGAAACAGCTCTAACTCATATCACTTCTAACTCCATTTTGTCAAAGAATTCCAGGAAAATTCCCCATTAAACAATTCAAACCAAAAATTTGTGACCAGGTTTTTGTTCTGCTCTTGCCTCAGATTTTGTCTTTGCTGGTTTAATGGCTCAGAACATCTCCATTTGTAATGGAACAGCTTTCTGCTGGTCTCTTTCCCCCACAAGATTTAAAAAGGAAATACAGTCACAGTTACAAAATTCATTCACTGTATTCAGAAGGTCAGGCTGACACTGAATAACACAAAATAGTTGTGAAAAGCCAAAATCACCAAAATTAGCTTATAAGAACTATTTGTCTTCAGGAGAAAAAAAAGAGTCGCTAAACATTTCTTTCCAATATAGCCAAAAAGACATAAAAGTGTGGACTTCTAGGGTTCTCCAAGTCCACCTCAGTTTATTTTCTGTGAGCTGACAGCTTCACAAGCTTGTGAGTGTTAGAGGCAGTGACACACCAGTGCCATTTTTGGGGTCTGCTCCTTTGCCTTTATGATGCAGTTTTTCCACCACCACCTCCTTCCTGCACTGAAGTGAAGCTTGGCTTCTGCTTGGATCACTTTCACACAACTAATTTTTCCTCTTGGTCCACAAATTAAACAAACCAACAATCCAACAGATAAAAGGAGAAATTTTGCTTGCAGTGGGACACAGGTGATTACCTGGGGGAGTTGCATCTACCTTGTAGGTCTAAATCTTGCTGTATCCATGCTCATTTTGGAAAATATTAAATATCTGTAGAGTCAGAAGGAGCTTGGACATTTAGAGGTGGCAGAGAAATTATTGTGTGGAAATAGCAGAGTTGTGGGTTGTGCCAGAGTGAAAGGAAAAAAAGTTACAAAAAAGGGGATTTTGTTTTGGGTTCTGGGGCCAGAGAGGTTTTCATTTTGGTCTAACTGAACAAAGGAACAAAGTGAAAACATGAAGTGAGGCAGGGAAAAATGCTGAAAACCTGCCATAGCACTAAATAAATATATTCTGGAGGATTGTCAAGCTGGGAATTGTGGCAGCCCCAATTGTAATTGGAAAGTGCAAAAACATTTTGCCAGAGAGGCAGCACCAGAGGGAAACTGCAATCAAGATGCAAGTGATGGCTTGGCCAGGCACTGAAGAAAACTCTTACCTGACTAGTGATCAATCAGCTGACCATGATTTTCATTTTCCAAATCATAATTATAGTCCCTTAAGTAAATTCTCTGCTTTGATAGATAAAATTTTGGCCTGTTTTAAAGCCAGAAAACTCAGAATTTAAAATCAGCCAGTGCCAAAAAGTATCGCTAATGAGATTTCATAAAGCTTCATAGAGCTTTCTCAAGTCAGGCAGGTAATACCAAAATTTTGTCCTTCTGTTCACAAAAAGGAGTTCAGGATACATTGATTTCTTTGATCTGCAGAATTATAAACTCAGTTCCTCCTCCAATTTCCTGTGAAGGGCCCATTAGAGTTTTTCCTTTCCTTCCATCCAGGGGAAAGGCTGTTCTTCATGAATCTTCTTTCTTGGCAGATTTAGTATATTTTGATATGATCAAAAAATATTAGAGGAAAATGCTTATTTAGTTGCATTGATGAAAAGACCAGAATATTTTATAATATTTATAATATTTATATATAATATATCCAATAATTTGATATATTGCTAAGGAATATCACCAGCTGCATCCAGCTGATAAGTGTTGTTTGAGGCTTCACTGAGCACAAGATCTTTACTGTCTTGAGTCTGGTCAATCTGCAGAATTCTTGGATTAAATTCCAATTTATTTTGAGACTTATCTTCCTGTTTCCTCTTCATTGTAGCCAAAATGAATTTCATAAGTATTTGTAGATAATGACATGTATCTCTCTGTGATTATCTCAGTCTTGGGTCTGATAAGGCAGACAATTGTTATTGATGATATTCTGTGCCTTTTTTTTATGGCCTTTTGCATTTCACTGTTGTATGTGACAGCATGATTATATATAATTGATTGATAGTTTCATATTGCTCATAAAGATCTTGATGAGTGGCACAAAACCCAAATTATTCCTTGGATTTTTGGGGTGTATTTTTAATCCTTCTCAACCAGGTACTATTTTGAGAGACTTCTACAATTTTTCTCAATTCCTGTGGCTTATTAAATATATACTTTAATTGATTTATTATAAAAATAATTTTTCAGCAAAGCAAATATCAAGCATGGCAAAGCAGATTAAATTGCTCATCTCCTATCTTCTACTGTAGCATGAAGGAACAAGGCACAAGATATCCATCTCTTACATCCCTATGTGCAGAAATACAATGACTTCAGGGCTCAGACTTTGCTCTGGGAAAAAAGTTGACTCTTTTTTCCCACTAAATTTATTTAGAGCTGGCATTAAACTTGGGACATTTAAATAAAAGGTTTCATGCCTTCAGTGGGGATCCCAATCATGGCACACTGCTGAGCAATTCTTAATCCAAAAATACATTTAAAGGAAGGAATAAAAGAATTGAACACAAGCCAAAGACCTCCCTTGTGGCCACAAGTTTGCTGTGTGAATATTTATCACTGTTTTGACCCCAGGTAATTGGGAACAGGTATTCTCTGCTGAAATAAAACAAAATTTTCAGCCTGCTTTCATCCCACTTCCAACCTCAGGCACCTGCTTGAGGTGTCAGGAGAATATTTGCCTGAGGCTTCTGCTAAAGCCAATGACAATAGAGAGAATAAATTGCCAGCTGGAAATACATGTGTGGCTTTGACAATCCTTGACAATCAAGGGTATCTAAACTCCTAATGCCACATCTTCTACATAGTTAAGTGTCTTATTTTGTTGGGAAGGAATCCAGGCTCTCAGTCATAAGAAAGGGTGGAAAGAAGGAAATGTCAGTGTCTGATTCATCCAACATCTCCCCACTGTGCAGATCAATCCTTAATTATACTATCTGCTTGAGAACAATTTCTAGTCTTTGCCTCAGGGCAAGTTTCCTAAAAATAAAAATGTATTTCTTTGAGAGGAATGATGAAAGAAAGCAGCTATGATCCTATAGAAGTCATAGATGGTGAGCAGTTTTGATCAATAGAAATTGAAAATACATACAAACATGGCTAGGAATGTCTCTGCTATTTTGACAGCATTTAAGTATTTTTAATCAAAAATATTTATTCAACATTTTTAGAACATGTTGCTAATTTCCTTATATTCTCTTTATAAAACTTATAAAACTTTATTTTACAGGTTATTCTGCAGTCTCCCACATAATAAGAACCTGCAAGTTCTTCTACCCTCAGAAACAGTGTTAGGCAGCATTTGAATGTACAGAGTGTATTGAAAAGTGGATCCATTTTCGTTAGTCAGCAATTTTTCAGATTTTGGAGAGGCTGAGGCTCCTCTAACATATCTGAGGCTGCAGGAACTGACAGTGTGCCTGAGCCTCACCCTGTCCTACATGGGATGAGCAAGAGACTGAGAGCACTTTAGAACTCACACCAGGGATTTTGGGATCCTGATCTTCCCTGCACTGAGGATCTCCACTTAAACCAACTCACACACACAGAGAAAGAGGGGATCTGAACCAGGAAAATCATATTTACTCACAGCCTGGAAAGAAAGTCAGCCTAATGCAGCAGCTCATCATGGAGAGAGAGGAGAATTATCTCCCATGACACAACTGAATATAAGAATTAGAGCTACAGAAACACTTGTAGTTTGTAAAGCAATGGGTATCAAGGGACTGTGCTTGGGATTTTTCCTGATGGACTTTGCGGGATTTTTCTGCCTGAGAGACCTTTAAATTTGAGATGCATTTGGGATTCTGCTGGGGAGCAAGGTCATCGCTCAGTTGCTGGCTGTCAAAATGTAGTAATGCATTTTATAGTGATAGATTATTGGCCACCCAGCCACAATCATATACCAATAAAACAGTGTGATTTGCTAGGATGCATCATTTACACCTTTTCCTCTTTCACTTAGAATTATTTTACATTAAAACATATTTTTGTCAGAGACAGGGAATGCAAGTGAACCTGCTAGCTGAGCTCCTCCACAGTCCCTGGACAATAGCCAGGGGACACTTCAGTGAAACCTCCTACAGTTGGTGGGATAACTCTCTCCTTGCCTCAGGGAACCTCAGCATTAAAGTTATTAAATAAAACAGCAAGTCTGGCAGTTCGCTATGAGAAGCAATTTATACCATTATAAATGGATTAGTGAAATGTAATTTCTTTTAACGTTTCCGTTTCAATTATTTCAAATAGATGTGCAGTTATAAATGTTAAGGAATTGTTCAAATGTTTCTCACAATGGGAAAAGTAAATATAGGTTAGAGCTCTGCACTCCCAAGTGAATATTTTTGGTTTCTCTGTTTTCTTTATTTCAATGCTTTTCAAGCATTGCTGTAAAAGTTGCCCATTTGGAGACCAGGAGGAAAAAAAAATATTTGTGCTCCTGATGAAGCAGGGTATTACACTAATCAGGAAAGTATAGATTTGAAATGTCTTGAGGACCAGAGGAAAGCCTACGGCTGTTCTTATCCTACATTCTCAGCTGGTATATTTTGACATCAAGAGCCTGGAGCAGTGCATGAGATACCAAGAGAGAGACTCCACCACATCTCTGCGTGTGTGAGGGGCGGGGGGAGATCTCCCTTGGAAGTACAGCTCTGTGGATTTCCTCTGAGAAGGGTTAATTAACATACATAGCCAGCAGCTCCCAAACTATCACCGTCTCTTTCCATGATTTCTGAAATATCTCACCTGATCTCTGTTTTTTTTCCCTTTCCCCCGTTTCCCCCCCTATTTTTTACAGTGCTGCTGCAATTAAGCAATAAGGTCTAACAAGAAAGATGACTACTGGCAGGGGATAATCGTGTCCTTGGGGTGTAATCAAGCACCAAGAAGAAACCAGAGCTACTCATCCCCCATGGGCGCGATTTCCTCGGGATTGGCCGCGCCCGTCGGGAAAGGCCGAGATACAGCAAACTATTGCCTTTTATATTTAACTGTTTTACCCAGGCAAGTGGCCTTGTTGGTTCCCAGCTGCCACCCTGTGTCAGAGCAGGCAGAAAAGCAGGGGCTGGTTGCAAACATCCCCCTCAATACCCCACCAGTGCCGCGCAGCAGAGCGGGGAAATTTCCACCAGGGATTCAGCCGGGTGCGCAAAGCTCCCGCCTTTCAAAACATCTCTCCACAGCCAGCTGAATTCAACTTGCTGCAGACTTTGAGAGAGGGGGTGGTGAGGGGCAAAAGTAGGGCAGCAAGGAATAAGGGACGAGGCTGTCTCAGTTGAAAGCAGCCGTGGAGGAGCCTGAGGGCTGAGATGGCAGTCATCATCGATTCCAGGGAAGGGAGATGTCAAGGACGGGGAATGTCAAGCAGGGAACAACAATAAGGGTGCTTAGCAGTGCCAAGTCTTCCAAAAACAGCACAAATAAAGCTGCTGGGCTGCTGTGATTGGTCTGTTTGCTGCTTGAGATCACAAGGAAAATGTAAAAAATATGATACATATACAGTGTACGTCTGTCCTCTCCCTCCTGCCTACACAAAACTAATTAAAAATATTCTCTCCCTCTCTTCCTCTCACATCCCCACCCCCACTGGCATCATCTTGAAATAGTCTTTGCAAACAAAGTTAGATACAGGCAAATGCTCTACATGGAACCAATCTTGTCAATATATAGATAAGCAGCAGCAACACGCTGGCCCTGAACAAATAATCAAATGTTAAAGGAAGAGCTACAAGAAACACGAACACTCCAGATTTCTGCAGTCTGCAACACTGTGTATTCCTGGAGCATCAACACCTGCCTTTGCAGGTGATAGAGTTGTATGGCACAAAATGTATTTATTCAATGTTTTTTTTTTTTGCACATCATTTGCAGCAGCTTCTCAAATAGGTGACAGAATGAATTATGTTTCTGCTGATGCAGCCCCAAACGTGCTGATACTTTCAGGTGTGCACACACAGGTTTACACACAAACACAGGCAGAGAAAAACTGGAAAACCAGCTCACCAAAATATCTGTTGGGTTAGACTACTGAGCCTGCTGCTGAGCCATCAAATAAATGCCAGCACCTCAGGGAAACAGAAAACAACGTTTTTAAGATGCTAAGTGGATAGCAAACATTTTCAATGGTTTTAAAATTTGATTTTGCTTCATATTGAACAATTTTTAAATTATCCGTAAGAGAAATAAGTGTCAGTACTTGGGTCATTGACCTGTACTGGAATCATATAAGCCCTGAAAATCCCTGACCACAGAGGAAATGATGTATCTGGGGCTGTAGAAAATGGTGATTTTCCAGGCATGTTTCTAAAGGAAAATCAAAATCCCCCTACATGCATATTACAGGAAGCCAACAGAACTTCAAATTATGTTTTAATTTTCTACACTGTCTCTGAAACCATAATATCTTTGTTTGAATCCAACTTCAGTGAAGAAACCTTCCAGTAGAGTATTCCCAATTCATCCGAGGCATTTTGTGACCCTTACTACCCAGTGATGATCCTTGACATACAGCACATTCCTTGACAGAAATGGTATAATCAATTTAGATATTCCTGATGTACAAGTCTTTTATTTCCTTCAACTTTCAACATGTCAAAATACATGATACTTGCAAAGGAGGAAAAAGCACTTTTTTTTTTTTTTTTGTAGAAAACTCATTTTCAACCTTCCTAAAAGCAGTGATTCTGTTTCACAATAAATAAGGCATGATATTCACCCCAAACTTGCATTTACCTGGGACCTCTGTGACATTGCTCATTACTGTGCCATTACTTCTGGCACAGTAGGGAATTTCACTGCAATAAACTGTAACCAAGGAACCTCCTTTTTGCTGCTCCACCGTGCATCTGATTTTCTGCATATTTAGGAAAAGGAAGATATTTCTCTCTGAATAAATTAGTTTTCCTAATAAGGTATTTTTCCACACACATGAAGAAATATTGTCCCTATTGCCCACGGTCTTCCAGTTCAAAAGGGAAAAAAAAGAAGCTGGAAAAGTAGAACACAAGGGAACACTTGATCACAATGTTTCTTTCAAGCAGTGACCCTTTCTGTAGCTATTACCAGAGATTAGTTTGAGGACTCCTTTTGGCTGGAATAGGACAGGCTTAATAAGCAGATACTCATATTCCTCAAAGGCTTTTGGCCTCCTGTGTCAGAGCTGGAGTTTGCCTATCAAACTCCCACACCAGATTAAAGGTTAAAACCTCATCAGCCCACACTGGGGGTGGGCAGCAGAGAGGAGGAAGGTTCCTGGAGCATCATCTGTCCTCAGAGAGGCAGAGCTGGCTTTGAGAATGGTGCTGTCCATAAAGACAAAGGCAGAAAGATGCTGCACTTGGGTGATCAGCTTTTGGTAAGAGCTTTGGCAGCTGTTTGTGCCTGGAGCACATCCCCAGGGATGTGAGGAGGTGCAGAGTCAAGGGGCACAGCCCTCTGCCAGGGGCAGGGACACCTTCCCCTATTCCAGGCTGCACAGAGCTTCATCCTGGCCTTGACACTTCATGGGGATGGAGCAGCCACATCTTCCCTGGGCAATCTCTGCCAGGGTCTCACTGCCCTCACAGTAAAGAACTTTTTCTAAATACCTGATCTAAACCTACCCTTTTTCTGTTAAAGCCATTACTCCTTCTCCTATCAATACATGACCTTTTAATAGTCCCTGCCCAGCTCTTCTGCAGCCCCTTTTCAGGAACTGGAAGATGCTCCAAGGTCTCTCTGGAGCCTTCTCCTTTCCAGGCTGAACAACCCCAACTCTCTCAGCCTGGCTTCTTAGGAAAGGTGCTCCACCCTGTGATCACCTTCGTGCAGCTCCACATCTGTCCTGTGTTGGTGACACCACAGCTGGAGGCAGCTCTGCAGGTGGATTTTATTGAGAACACAGAGGCAGAGTCTCCTCCTTCACTGCCCACACTGCTGTGGATGCAGTGCAGGGTACTTTTTGGCTTTCTGGGCTGTGAGTGCACATTCCTCTTCTGAGACCCAAATTCTCTCTAGAGAAGCAAAATTTCATCTGTAAAATACATATTGGGCTTTTAGTGATGGAGCAGGCTTTCCCTCCTGTTCTCCTCCCCCACATTATTTCTGTAGGTATTTGCACAGCCCTCTTTCCTCCTTCCAGCTTGTGACACTGCCAACATGGGGCTTGGACAGATGTTCTTCCCTGTGTCCTGGTTCAGCAGAGCCTTGTGCACCTTCACATCTCCCCCTCTGCACAGAGAGTTGAAGGGGTTTTGATTCTGGCAGCATCAGGACCCTGGTTCCCAGGGGGTTCTATTAATGTCTCACCTGAGCTCTGCCTTCCCATCTGCATAGATGTTCATGTTACCTTGCTGAAACAAAGCAAGGGAAAAGCTCTCAGGGGCTGCCTTGTCTTGAGGCTGTTTGTCTTTTCTGTACAGCTGCAGGCAAGCATCTGCAAAGTTTCAATATTTGCTCTAAAAGAAATGTCTCTCAGCTAGAACTCCATTTCATGTAGCACTGCTGGTGCAGACAAGATGTACTCTGTAAATAAAAAAAAAAAGAAAGCCTCTTGGGATAATGGTGCTACTGGTAACAGAGATGTTAATTGCCCCTCCTTGACCTGGTTTTAGGTTACCAATGTTTCATTTTTGTTATTATCAATATATATCCCTATCTTATGAGTTAAACAGTCACCATAAAATTACTTGGACAGTATAGAACAGTTGCTATCAGATATACTGGATGTCCTTTTTAACTATTATGTGGTTATTAGGGATTAAGAAAGCACAGCAAAAGACAGAAATTACCTTGTATCCTACAAAAACACAACTTTAAAGCAACATTAAAGCTAATCCAGCTGTTCATCCCTATCCCAAAACAGGGTCACTGTTAATACTCTGTTATTTCTAAAAGATGATAGTTTAATTTGTTCTTCTAGATCTCCATAGACACAGAAACACTGCAATTTTTTTAGAGATTGCATTTCTGGGTGTCATTAGAACATTGTGTCCATATCATGCACACCAATGTGAACATTTCTTGTGATTACATAAATGTGCTGTTTCTCACCTTCTCCAGCATGACTGTGCACCATTTTTCACTTGGCCTTGCTAGACCTGGTTGGCTCCCAGTCTCCTTTTAGCCTCAGACAGCTCTAGTGTCACTCTTTAAGACATAAATCAGGGATAGCACCTGCTCTGCAAGTACCACTGAAACAGTGTGAGATGCTTCCTGGGAGAGCAATATTTAAGAGATATTTCTATTTTTACCTTTAAGTCGAAATTTGCAAGTCTAAGAGATGTATGATCAAATCCACAGGAAACCTTAACCTCTTGCACTGCAACCAACAGAAAAACTTGTCTTTATTACAAAAACATAGAGGAAATTAGAGAAACTATTACACAGCTACATAGAAAGGGCCACAACTTTCAGCTCTAAACTCATGTGTGATCAGACAGAACAGGTGAAAAATATCTCTTTTCTGCTAATAAATCCCTGAGCAAAATATATTTAATCTCCTACTAGCTAAAAGTAATTGAAACTTGCTGTGTTGGTTAGGTTTCCAAAGACTCTTTTCTCATGTAGCTGTTTAAAGTATTGGATTGGGAAGAAGGATTTTAGCCACTTTTAATTGCACAATTAAATAATTTTCAGGTTTTTTATGTGCATCATAATAGCTGCATTTACCATTCTATTGTTATTAGTGCTCAAGGACATCTTTCATTTATCTACTTAGAGGTTTTTACATAGAACTCCCAGAGGTAAAAGTCATCATCTTGCTGAGTTTGAAAGTTTTCTTTTCCAGCATTTTATTCTCCCATCTCAAGGGCCTGACATTTTTTTAAACTCTTGGCATTCTCTTCAGTAACAAGGTTGAAATTTGAATATGCTACGTCAATTTGGCTTCAGTTTGATGCCTCACTCAGGCTCACAGCCTGGCTGAGGAGAGAGAAAAAAAAAAGAATATGAATGCCAACCATCTATTGAGATAACTCAGTAAAAATCAGCAGGTCTCAGGCTGCAACTGAGAAGGAGCACTACCCCATAAGTGAGAATGAATCTATTTTGCATGAAATTATAGAAATATAAATTGCCAGTGATATAACAAAGTTATATAAATTTAGCACCAGTCCAAGAGGAATTTAGAGTAATCTCGTGGCAAGGCAGTAACTCACTGCACTTTTAAGGACATGGAATGATTTCATGAATTGATTTAATAGTTAAAGAAATATTCAGTCCTAAGAGGAAAAGAAAACCATACAAACCTAAGGTTAATGCAGACTGGTCCCAGTGGATGTCTTTTATTCCTTGATGCTGTCTCTGAGGCTTCAAATGTTCCTGTGTTTCTATGCAAATGAGCTGCTTACAAAATCCAACTCTTTCAAGTGTCTTCTAAGTGCTGCTGTCTATGTCGTTTTACAGTAAACACATTTTTGTTGCACAGCAATATGTTTCTCTTAGAAGATGGGTAAATATGCAAAATGTTTCTGTAACTATTTGTCAGATAGTCAAACAGATTTTTTGTCTATCCTCGGGCCCCTTTTATGTTCACTCTCTGTGAACATATGCGACAAGAGCTCTCCCAACACAAACACTTAAAGGAATCAAATTGCAGGCTCTTTTTCTACCAACATTTGCACAAAAAAAAAGAGGAAATAAAAAAGAGAGAGAAGAAGAGTATATTTTATCATGCAATAGAGTAGAAACACCCTGTGAATTGCAATCAGCTCTGACAATTTCTGATTTTGCAGGAACTTTTAAAGTTTGGTTGGTCCTTGAGCTGTTGCCATTTGATATATAATGATTTCAGGAAGTGAAGTGAGAAATGGAGGCCAAAGTTCTCGTTAATATGGCAGCAACCAGATGTCAACGAGACCATCTCCCAGTTTCCTGGGAGTCAGTAAAGATGCAAGGTGTGACCAATGAGCAGTCACTCAAACCATAGTTCAGGCAGAGTGAAAATGCTGCTGAGAGAACACAGAGGTGCTGAAGGACTTCTGCTACTGAGGGCATTTGTTCAGAGTCTGGTTCTTTTGCAGCTTGAAAGACTGAATTTTCCAGAAATGGAAAATTTTCCAAAAATGGAAAATTCAGTTTCTTGAGTCACTGCTCTGGGCACGCCCAGATCACCAGGCTTTTTTTAGCCACTGATGGCCTGGAGGAAGTTGGTATTTACAGAAAAAATTCTTCCTTATGAGGGTGGTGAGGCACTGGCACAGGGTGCCCAGAGAAGCTGTGGATGCCCCTGGATCCCTGAAAGTGTCCAAGGCCAGGTTGGACATGGCTTGGAGCAACCTGGGACAGTGGAAAGTATCCCAGGGGTGCGGAACAAGATGAGGTTTAAAGTTCCTTCCAACCCAAATTGTTCTGGGATTCTATGATTTTATTGCAAGTCTGGGATGGAATCTGTCTTGGGTTGCAGTACAGAATGTGTCCAACAATGTGCATTCTGTCCCCATCTGTTAAACCAAGTGGGGCAGTGCCCCTGATCTCCTGGCACATATTCTCTGCTCATGGGCCATCTTTAAACCAGCTGGGCAATCATCTTTATCTTCCCACAGCCCATCCTTCCTCCAGGAGATATCTCCTGTTCATGGCCTCTGAGTCCCAGGGCATGGCTGAGAAAATTCCATCATCCCACTGGGAGATGCTCCAGCCAGGGCAGGAGCCAAGCCTTTCCTACCCAGAGAAAAACTGACATTTGGACACCAAGGAACCTTCTTCCCACTGGATTCCAGAGGAAAACCAGACCCTTGCACATCATCCCTGGAGCTTCAGAGGAAACTGCCCCTTCTCCAGGAGCACTGCTCCAGCTGAGCCACATCTGCCCCTGCAGGAGGATGCAGCCACCATTGAATGGGACTGTGCCACCACCCTGACTGACTGACTGTGCCAGCTTGGATTCTGACTCTGGCAGGGTTGGGATTGTTCTTTGTAATATTGCATTTCTATTTTAATTGTCCTAGTAAAGAACTGTTATTCCTAATTCTCATATCTTTGCTTGAGAGTCCCTTAATTTCAAAATTATGATAATTTGGAGGGAGGGGATTTACATTCTCCATTTCAAAGAGAAACTCCTGTCTTTCTTGGCAGACACCTGTCCTCCAAAGCAGGACAGAATATTTCCTGGAAGTAGCTTTGTCTGGCTTCCAGTCTATCTCCATTGTGTTTCTTCAGGCCTTGTCCTTGTCATGTCTCTGTGCAGGAATTTCAGCCCACCCAGTGCCCAGAATGCAGAGTGGGTATGAAGTCATTGGGAAAACACATATTAAGAGCTGGGAAATTGCCATGAAACAGGCTCCAGTGATGTCACTGGGACAAAAGCCTTTGTTGAATATCAAATTTTGCCTTTCTTCACTTAATAAAAAATGACTTCATAAGCAAACAACTGGATCTAAATCCCACATGCCTGTAACAAACTGCATTTCATGTGCCATTCTCCTATTTACATAAAGGTTAGTATGTCTTTTTTATTATTTTGGGTCTTTGCAACCTTAGATAGAGCCCTTACATGTCTGCAAATCTTCTTTTCTAGGTGAAAAATACACAATTGTTGTTGAACACAAATAGTCTCTTCATAATATTCTGGAAGACAGAAAATACAGCCTTTCACTCTTCCACTTTTCTTTCCATGCCCAAATTTAAACTTTGGCTGTTTAGGTGGTTGTGTTGTCCCATTTATGCTCTGATATAATGCACCAAAGATTCAACCATAATTATTCTTAAAGCACAACTTCAACAGCATCTTTTCAAGACTTGTATAAAGAATGCTTTGATTCAAACTTCTGTGCAGCAAAATGAATGAGACATTTCACAAGGAGCACTTTCAAATACACCCAGGAAGCCACAAATGATGTGGCTGCCTACAGGCAGGCCTCCAAACCACTAAGAATTGTTAATACAGTCGTTCCACTTTATCTGGGAGAAAGCTTTTCTGTTCATGAACCAGCCATCTAGTCTGCCACTCTTCCTGTGACTCAAAACACGTGCAAGGAAGTGCTATTTCCACACTAGTTCCCAGATTTTCGGATTAGTTTGGTAAACACTGCAGTGATTTTTTTTGTTCTACAGCCATGGAAGCACAAATGGTTTTTGTTTTTAAGAAACCAGCCAACAGTCCCAAATTCTCTTCCTGTAGGAATTCTATCTTTGTGCAAAGCCCCATGATGTAATATTGCTGGAAGTCTTGCAAGCTCTATGCATTACCCTACAAATTTCCTATGTGTTATGGCAGAGGATAAAAATTTAGAGCATGAAGACATCTTGCTATGGACAGAGGCTCATTTTTATACCCAGTTCTTCTCCAGACCTGTCATTCTGCAGTTATGAGAGCAGGTGTATCACTCCTTGTGTGCCTTTCACCACAGAGACTTGCATGTTTTTATTGCCTCAGCAAGAGGGGCCCCTCAGACTGCAGCAAACATGAGCAGCTTCTAGAGGAAATTATGAATATGAATCTCAGCAGGAGCAATTTACTACTAAATAGAGGAATTTTTTGTAAAAATAAGGAGTAAAATCTGAGAATTTGAGTTCTTGTTAGCAGTATAAAAAAGAATATTGTTGCAGGTATTTTTAAAGCTATCCAGGAAAATGCCAAGAGTGTTAATCAATGCAAAGTGATTCCTGTGCAAGGGAAACCAGACAATGATGAGGACAGCTCCTCCTAAGCTGGAGGAGTCTCCAAGGTGAAGCTGATCAATGTCCTGCATCAAAACCACTTCCATAAAGAAAAGGGTCATTGTCATAGGAGACTCTGTCCTGAGGAGAACAGAATATGCAAGAATATACAATATTCAGACTTCCCCAGTTTGTAAGGAAAGCCTGCTGCCTCCCTGGGACCAGGGATAAAGCTTCCTATACTGCCACACCCTCAGATTATTATTTATGGTGATTCTTTTCAATAGGCAGTGATCAAATTGCAATAAGAAACCTCAAGAGAGATTTCAGGTTCTTGGGACAACTGATTAATGCATCAGGAGCACAAGCAGCATTCTCCTCTGTCCTTCCAGCAGGGAATGATGAAGGAGGAAATAGGAAGATTCACACCTGGCTCCAAGCCTGGTGTCACTGTCAGAATTTTAATCATGGGTTGGTCTATGAGACAGACAGGGCACACCTGTCCTAAAAGGGGGAAAGAACCTTTTCTGCAGGAGTTAACAGGGCTCACTGAAAGAGCTCTAAATTAGATTTGGTGGAGGAAGGAGATAAACCAGGCTCACTAGAGCCAAGCCTGGGGTGGCACATCAGTGTTGGAGGGATGGTGATGGTGAGGTCCTGCTGTCTGCCATGTCTGTGGAGATAGGGATGGAAATCCATGTGGCAGAAAAGACACAAGGGTTATTCATGTGTG
Organism: Erithacus rubecula; assembly: GCF_903797595.1. Lineage (NCBI taxonomy): Eukaryota > Metazoa > Chordata > Aves > Passeriformes > Muscicapidae > Erithacus > Erithacus rubecula. Next base: position 108,570,733 of record NC_136658.1, on the reverse strand, counting down.
GGAATGGTCACCAAAAAAGGGTGGCAGCATCAATATCCAGCTGAAATTCATCTACACAAGTGCCCACAGCGTGGGCAACAAACAGGAGGAGCAGGAAGCCACTGCACAGCTGGAAAACCAGGATATAGCTGCAATCCTGGAAACATGGGAGGTTGACTTCCACACTTGGAGTGCTGCAAAGGATGGCTGTAACTCCTCAGAAGGGAAGAGAAAAGGAGGAGAGGTGGTGGGGTGTGTTAGGCAGAGTTTTGACTTCCTAGGGCTAAATGATGGCAATGACAGGGTCAGCTGTGTATGGGTAAGAGTTGGGGAAAATCAGACCAGATGTGGTGGGATTCTGTTACAGACCACCCAGCCAGGGTGAGGAAATCAATAATATATTCTATGGACAGCTGGGAGATTTTCACCATTTCTAGCCCTTGTTCTCTACAAACTTCAACTTACCAGGTGTCTGCTGGAGATAGAACACAGTGGAGAGGGAACAGCCCAGGAGGTTCCTGGGGTGGGTGGGAGGTAATTCCTGACAAAGCTGGTGATGGAACCAGCCAGGGGAGGTGCCCTGATGGTTGGAGGCTATTTAGATAATCAAATTATAGAGTAGAGCTTATAGATTATTAGAGATAATCGAATTATTGAGTTTTTTTCAATTCTTGGAGAAGTAAGGAGGAGGATAAATACAACATTCTACCTTGACCTTCCAGAGGGCAGGGCAGATTTTTTAGGAGCCTGGTTGACAGGAGAGGCTATGCTGAAAGTCAAAGAAGTTCAGGAAGGCTGGAGATTCTTCAAAGAGGTTGTTCCCTTGTGAGCAAAGACAAACTGGTGGGAAAGAGATTTGTGGGTTTGGTGCTTTCCTGTCAAAGGTAGCAACATAAACTAACAATCACATGATAAAATGCAAGGGCATCTAAGAGAGGGGCTGTTGCAATTTAGTCCAAAGGACAAAGAGAAGATGAATCCATTTTTATTATTAAAAACTCCACTGGGAATTTCTGTGCTTCAAAGAATGCAAAAATTTGTCCTTGAGGAGTGAAAAAAACTGCTTTTCTAGAACAGTGGCCTGACTGGAATCCAAATCCTAATTCTAAAAATTCAGGAATATCCAAAATCAATACTCTTAGCATGCTGTCAGGGATTTTACGCAGAATTCCCATTCCATGTATTAACTGAGAAACTATGAGAAAAGCAAAAGAGAAAAGAGGCTACTCTAAAGCAATCTTCAGTTCTCTGGAAAACAAACATCAGGACGGATTATGGGATTTACATTTGATATCTGAGACAAGTTTTCCCTAGTAATTAATTAATTGTCTGTTTTACACAAGCAATACACATGGAGTGTGTGGCAGCCATAAGAAGACATGGTTTGCATTTTGGTTTTTAAGCTGAATTTCATCATAACCCAATTTACTAAGTTAAATTTTCCACTGGTCTTATTGTTGCTGAAGTCAAAATAAGTCATAATTCTTGAAGTATGTTTGCCTGACAATAATATGCAGTGTATTCACCCAAGATTACTCTGTATTAAGTCATGTTTTTGAGTTTATTGTCTTAGGGTTACCTTTCATTCTAAAGGTCAAAGGATTGTCAGGGAAGTGAAGGTTTCAGCCCTGCTAAAGCCATACTCCTTAGTCCTAGTGCTGTCACACTACTGTGACATTAACCATAATGCAATTAATTACTAATTTAAACAAGGCTTTGTCCTTCTATTCCTACAAGTTCAGCTTAGCTCATTCCCAACCCATCCTCTGATGTGTGTTTGCATATCAAGTAACACAAGTAGAAGAAAAAATTCACCTCACTGCCTTTCATAACAGCTCTCATCTGTGTGTTTGAGGGGCAAAGGAAGGAGAATTTCCTCATAATTCTGAGTCTTGGTCTAAACGTTCATGCTGTGTTGAATAAAAAAGTAGAACCCATTTTTACATTCATTTTAAATGTGTTCTGCATTTCTATTTAGGGAAGCCATTCAATGTGTGCAAATACCACATTCCTTTGAATACTGCAGTATTTCCATCCTTGCTCAATAATTATAACAGATAGTGATTGCCCTAAATAAATACCAAAAGCTCAGAGTTTGGTGTTTATTTTTTCTTTTTTTTCTTTTGTGCACCTTAAAGTGGTCAGCATTTATTCATTTTTGTCATGTGGGCTTTGCATTTGACAATGCTTTGGGAGAGCATCTCTGATCTCCAGAACAACACCAGCACTACACCTCTGTGCACTTCCTGAAATCATTTAATCCATATTCATATTAATTAATTTCAACTTTCTCCTTATATGGTACTTAACTGCACTCATTTTTTACCTTCCATTCTTTTTAACACTAATCCTATAATAAATTGGAGCTCCTGTAGCCATTTTGACAGTCATACAAAACAGAGTTATTCTAACTCCACCCTCCTGAAAATTATTCTACCTTCTCTGGAATATGTACAAAGATGCTGTATGACCTTGAGCACTCACTGGCAAATGACCTTGAACATTCTTTCTAAATCCTATACTTTGATTTAGTAAGAATATTTCTTAAGGGATTTAATTGTCTTAATTTGACAGAATTGTATTATCTATCCTATTTATTTTCTTCTCTTTATTTTATTTTCAAGGATCTTTGATATTAAGTAGAAAACAATATTGTTTGAGACAATTTTTCTTCACTAAATAAACACATATTATTGAATTATCCCTTTAAGTCTGATTACTAAATTATCTCTGTAGCGACTTTCTCTTGTCTTGCAACTATGGGATAAAAATTTCCTTTGAAGTTTTCTGTGCTCTTAGTAATAGGCTAAATAATGCCACTATGAAATCCTGTTACTTACTGAAGTCATTGGCTTCCACTTTACTCATTATTTCTTTTACTAATTCATTACTAATTACTGCAGTGCCCGAGAGACCTGGTCATGGACCAGAAGTGCAGCACTGCAAGGATATTAAGCAAAAATTTCTCCTTTCAGAAAAAAAGAGGAAATATTGTTAAAACTGATGACAGATATATTTCAATAAGATACATTTTTTCACTTACCTTTCTACCTTATGAAGTGTTATTAATCTGTGTATTTTTTCTTGGTTTAAATTTTTCAATTATTTATTTTCAATCACTTTAATAAACATTGCTTTATTTTAAAGTGTAGTTTTATTTTTCTATTTCAGCAACCCCATTTAGTACCCTAAAAGGATAGGAATGGACTATTAGTCTCATGAACACCATTTATCAATAATTCCATGTATTATATTTGCTTATGAACTAGGATGGCAAAGAAAAACACCTGAGTTAATCTCATCCTACTATTGATCTTGTTAGTATGACTTGCTTTCTTTCCTTTCTGGTATAATGGACATGAAAATTAACTACTTAATAGCACTTGATCCTCTCTCTGATTTTCAGTTTCAGAGACATCAGATCCCAAGTGTCTCTAAGGTTACCCTTCCAATGCTTCCTAGGATTTCTCTTGCCAGAGACTACTCAGCCCCTAAAAAGCTGTTCTAGGAAGCACAAACCTGAGAAAAGTTTGCAGAGCCCAGTCATCACCACTTTAAAATCTATATACAAAAATACTGCATTTTGCCCTCTTTTTTTTCCACCCTCACCATCCTGTAATCACAGAGGAAGAAAAATTAAAGCAAAAAGGCCACAGATAAGAGGATTGAGAGAGTATTGAGGTGCCATTCCTTTTCATTTGGTGCCAAATCATTGTATATTTCTGGCAAACACCTGAGGGAAGTATCTTTAATTCTCAGAGCTGGGGAGCAAAGGGAAAAAACCTTCAGATAATTGAAAACCATTTTACAAGACATATGCTTAGTTTACAGGGAAAGAGCAGTGGTGACACACAGATTTAAAAAAAAAAACAAATAACACAACAAAAAACAAAGCGGAATTCTACAAAGCAATATAAATAAGGCAAAGATTAAGTTGTTTTAATGATAGAAACATGATCAAGTAGGTTAAAAGACTAAATGGAATCACTGAGATTTTATGCTGGGCCCTGCACTGACAGGAGAGAACATTCCAATACATTTTTGGTTGCTGAACATTTCTCCTGCTTTCTTTGATCCCGTGGTGTTTTGCATTTCCCAGACACGTGCTACTGCTCGTTTGACACAGCAAGTTGTTGACCATATGCTTAACAGAACGGGGCCCCTTCTCACGAGAAATCTTGCCTCCTGATAAAACCATTGTTGACAGATTTAAAAGTTGTTGTTTTTTCTCTAGAGGGAGATTGTAGCTGCACTGAGAGCTCTGTGTTTGTTGTCTTGCAGTCACGTTCGGATCCAGCCCACTCAGTTTGTTCCGACTGTCACCCGCTGGATGCTGAGAGCCACGACTGCAGATCCTCTCACTGGCAACAAACCAATAAATCTGGCAAACAACATTTGTTACAAGGAAGACCAGCTGAGGTCTGAAAGCCTCTTTAGCCTCTATTTGAGGTGGAGATTCTGCAAGCAATATTTAGTTCATAATTCCTCAGACAGCAGGTGAGTGACAGTAGAGACCCCCTTGCTCTCTGCTGCCTGTATTCCCCTCACAGCATCAGCAGACGTGGAAAGTAATTTAAAAAATATTGTCAGAAAATTTAGTAGATCATGCTCAGGAGGGAAAGCAGAGATGGGAGATGTGGGAGAGGATTATGCATCACATGTGAGTAATAACACTTCTTCCAAGTGAAGGGAAAAACAGTTATGTAACAGAGAGAGAAGGGAAAACAATCAAACCTGTAGCAAATCTTGATGTGAGATGTTTTCCATTTTCTCTCTACTTGAAGATTTAGGAACTGAAAAGGATAATTAGGAAACTATGGGGGTCAAAATTCAATAAGAATGTTTTCTTATGAAGTGCTGGGTTTGGTCAAAATCTCAGAGAAGCCCACCCTGAGGAAGTTGGTGCAGATTATCAATGATAAAAGTTTTGGGGAGTTCATCCAGGTCTCAGAATATTGACACATCAATACAAGGCAATGGAACACAGCAAACAGAGAGACAGTCGCCTTTCCCCAAAAAGGTTTTTCTTTGTTTATTGATTTACCACAATCATTGTCTTGTGAAGCTGCTGAGCTATTCCCTAATGAATAGAAGCAGGTCTAACACAGACCCCTGAGGTAGGGAGTGAGGGCAGCTCTTCATGGCCAGATTTTGGGCTAAGAATATTTTGGCCACATGGACTGACATAACATCCTCACAGAATCCCAAAATAGAGGAATGAGGGCCCACTATAGCTCCCAGTTCTTCTCCCACATGTTCTCACCACACCTGACCAAAACCTCTGTGCACAGGCAGAGCTCTGCCCTGGGCCAGCATCCTGTGGAAGGCACAGATTTTGCCCGTGAAGGAGAGCAGCCAGACAACCTGATGGCAGCTGAGTGCTTTGGGCAGACTCTGGAAGGCAAATCCCTCAGAATTTCACCCACAGCACAGGGGCAGACCTACATTTTAAAATAAAACTTTCAGCACTCTCTTCAGCAAAGCTGATTTCCAGATCTAATTCCTTCCTTGCATTTGCTGCAGCAGCTCTTAGATAACATGCAGGAAACAAAAGGCATGTTGTTGTACCAGGATTTTCAAGAAGTTATTCATTGCTATCCTTGAGTTGAGATCTGTGAAGAAACACATGCGGCGTATTTTGAGAACGTGCTATGCCAGGTTACCCTAAGTCACAGTGTGTTTAAACAACCACTTTATTCTGCCATCTGGTGCATGAGAGGTTTCTGATAAATACGTGCCTGTGCTGTGACTGGGGGATGCTCACAAGAAAAGAGACTGTATTTTTTCAAGATGTTTGTCTAAGTCTCAGACAAACAACTTAGGCAATGTGGAGGAGCTTTCTGCAGCACTAACCACAGAATGGGACCTGAAAGATCACTGAGTTCCAACCCTGCACTTTCCACTATCCCAGGTTGTTCAGAGCTCCATCCTGGCCTTGAACACTTCCAGGGATGGGGCAGCCCCAGCTTCTCTGGGCAATACAACCTGAGGCCTCTAACAAGAATTTCTTCCTGATATCTAATCTAACCCTACTCTCTGCCAGTTTGAAGCCATTTACCCCTTTTTCCCCTCCTGGCCCTTGTAAATAGTCCCTCTCCATTTGGAAGGTCACAATTAGGTCAGCCTGAAGCTCCTCTTGTCCAGGCTGAACAATTCCAATGCTCTCAGCCTTTCCTCACAGCAGGGTTGTGTAAAGGTGGTATCTGCACCATTTAATTAGTGGATTGTCTAAATTTCTTTTGTATTCATACAGAGTCAGGTTTAAAAACATGAAAGAAACAATTTTTTTCGTGTTTGAACTTGGTTGTTTATTAAATCTTATCTAAAGTACAGAGAGCTCTGCAACACTTCTAGCCACCAGCTAAAAGCAAGCAAAATGGAGGTGAATCTAACTAGTTACAAGGTCTCTTAAACCTAAACAGTCCCATAAAGAACTAATGCCTATGTTATTTATACTTTTGACCCAATAACCAAACTCCTGTGACCTGCAGTGCAGCACTAACTGTTCAACCAAAAACTACTGCCTGAAACCATGAAGAAGAAGAAAGAAGACAGAGACACCGCCCAAAATCCTCCATCTTGTCCCATAACTATTACTGTATTCTAAACACCCAAATTTTGAAACCCTTCACCATGTGAAATCACATATTTCGATTTAACTACACACCAGTGATTTTAACTCCATCATTCAAATTTGGAAGCTTTTCCAAGGCCTCAGGTCCAAAGCAGTGTTCTCCAGGGGGTCAGTGACAGAAAGCACAGAAAGCTCAAAATCCCCAGGTTTCTGGGGTCCAACATCACTGCTCCATTCCTCTAATCAACCTGGTGACCTCTTGACTCACTTCGATGTCCTTCCTTTTTTGGGGACACCAGAGCCCTTCTCTTCAATTTTTCTCACTTCAGTCCTCCCACACACCCCAGAAATCATTCCCAACAGCATGAGGAAAACTCATCAGGGGAACTCATAGAGATGAGTGCAGCTCAAACCAATGTAGGCAATTACAAACTGGATTTATGTATAACCAAAATCAACATTTGCCTTAGTCAGCTGACTGCTCAGCACCCCAGGCTTCCTGCTTTGGAGAATAAGAGAGGAGAGAGAAGGTCCAGCATTTGAGCAACCTCCAAAGTGCTCTGCCACTGCTCTCCTGCCTGATTTCTCACTACTCACTTCTGTTTGCCTTTCTGTGCTGCAGGGGAAAGCCTTGCCCCTGCCCTGTCCCTTCCCTCTTTCTTACACAGAAGCAACAGTTCAGGTGAGAAAAAGCTCCTGACACCATAGCAGGAGGAAGATGCTACTCAGAAGGGAGAGGGCATTTGCTCAGGGATGCATTGGTAACATGGTCAATTTTATATTAAACCTGCTTTTGCCCATACCTTTGACAATGATTCTTTAATTAACCTGAACCACTCATTCACAACACCTGAGGAAGGAGGGAAAAGCTCCTGTACCAGATGGGAAGCAGTCACAGATAAAGAAGCAGGGGGTTTTATTCCAGAAAATCATTATCTCGGGGATAAGAAAGAGAGGGAAATAGTCCTATGACACCAACAGCCTTCCAAAGTGTGCACAAGCCCCCACAAACCCCATAGATCTCTTCCAGGATCACAGAAATTATAGGAACCCATCCAAATATCCTTTTTTTATCTGCAAGTTCCTGAAGCTGTGGTCCTATTCCAACTTATATCATCCAGTTCCCTCAGGGGGTCATCTTAGCTTTCCTCCACTCTTTACTGCCATCAGAACTGACTGTATTTCCCCCAAGGCTGCCCTCATTCAGCTTTGCCAAGACCACTGGAAAACCTTGACCTTTCTCCAAGCTTTTTTTGCTTTCCATAGATTGTGGCAATGTTTCTGCATTGCTCAGGCAGGCTGCAGGGTCTGCCCACAAACCTGGTAAATGCTCAGGCTTTTAAACTGAAAAGATGGAGCTCTGAGGTCAGGTGAACAATTCCACACATTTTTATGGACCACAGATCTGGTGCATTTATGTTGAGAAACTAAGAGCCTTTCTGGCCTGGACAATATCATGAGACTGTCACTTCAGAGAATATTTTGACAATAATACCTTGTAATGCAGAATGGATCTGATGGCTGGGGTCTGATCCCAAACCTAAAAACTTTTGTATTCTCTTTCCTTAAACTTCAGATCCCAGAGAATTTGCCTTCTAGGCTTTGCTCTGTATTTCAGCCTCAGCTCAGTACATGAAGCTTCCTGAAAACATTACCTCTTCATACCTAACACTATGGGGAATGACAAGCATATGTGATAAAATACAAGAGGAACAACCCAACCCCGTGCTCTCCAAATTGTGGGAGTTTTGCCCTATCCAGTCAAGCCATTCACAGATTCACAGAATATTCTGAGTTGGAAGGGACCTACAAGGATCATGAAGTCCAAATCTTCAGTAAATGACCCATACAGGGATTGTACCCAGAGCCTTGGTGTTATCTGCACCATGATCCAACCAACTGAGCATTGTCACATGTTGTCACACATGTCACCAGTCTTGGCCAGTGTCTGACAAGGCTTTATAGAGAGCTACAGAGTGCAAGAAATAAACACCCTCATGACTAGGATGAAAGTTAATTAGTTCTTAATTTACATCCTGAAGTGCAAGTGTTGAGCTCTCATTAAACTGCGTCCTGTGGAAAACAAGTGCTTCCATTTTTTGTACTCTGCTGTAGCTCTTTGCACTGCTATCAGCATGCTGTTTAATAATATCTTGTAGCAGTAGGTTTTTTCCATGATAAAGAAAAGCAGTGAGCTTTTTTTAATGCTAGGAAGAAACCCTTCACAGGTGGTGAGGCACTGGAGCAGAGAAGCTGTGGATGCTCCATCCCTGGGAATGTCCAAGGCCAGGCTGGATGGGGCATTGGGCACCCTGATCTAGTGCAAGGTGTCCCTGCCCATGGCAAAGGGGTGGAATGAGATGATCTTTGAAATCCTTTTAACCAAAACTATATGTTACATGTTCCATCAGGTGTTTTTGTGTGGAATAATATGAGGAAAACTAACCTGACAGAAGATTTTTAAGTTGTCACCTTCATCTCCATCAGACTTTCTCTTACAGACCTGCCATGCTTCCTGTTATACATTTGAGGAACAATCTACTTTTACCTTGTATAATCTACTCTGTCAAGGAATATTTTCATACTCTTAATCACTTTCATTGTCTCTTCTGAGCCTTCCTACTTTTTCCCCCTAGCTTGGGTGGGACAAACAAAACAGAGCAGTGGTTGAGGTCAGCACATCTCACCCTCCGTTGTTTTTCCCTGAGCCCTGCTGTCCGACCTTGGGAGAGAGTTGTGCTGTTCAGGTTTGCACTTGTGTCATTTCCTGAAGTAGTTGCAGTTATTTGTGAGCACAGAAGCTCTGAGCTCCTCTCCCTGGCGTGCTCTGCCTCGCTTTGCTGAAGGGAACATCTTGAACTCTTCACACGCGTTGACTCACTGTGACGGATGATGTAGGATGTGACATCCCACTTGCAGCTCCCCAGCATAAACAGTGGGAACATAATAAGAGCTCCCATCTGCCTCGTTCCTTTGCTCCCCCAAAACTGGAAGCAAAATGAAGACCATTCACATCTTCATTCAGAGAACAATTGTATCAGAAAGCAAGAGAATCCACATCTTCGAGCAGGTATCAATGATGAGGTTATGCCACGATTATTCCAAACAAAAGTGAAATTCTTACATATGCATGGAGGGGATTTGTTCCTGGTATAATTTTATGTCTGCCTGGAGATGTTTTGCCCACAGGTTGGCTTAAGTTCCACATCACATGCTGGTCCCTGACAGTGCAAACTGAAATTTATCTAAAGGGAAATGAAAGGATGTGCTATTTCTTACCACAGCGTGGCTTTAGCAAGAATAAAATAATCTTTGGGGATAGAATCCATTCCTTGACCTGATTTTTTCTGTAATTAAGGAACATACAGCAGTTCACTGAAAGTCTCAATAGAAGTGCAGTGTCTACAAGTGTTTTTAAAGGTACCCAACTGCAACAAAATAAACTGTAATTTTTCCATTTTCTGTTGCTACTTCAAGACAGTGAATGCCACCCAGGACTTTAGTTACCAGGAATGGAAAAGTAATTCATGCCCAAAGCAACAGGGAGAAAAGAAGTCTATAAAAATGAACTTGAAAAAATATCATTTTGTGATGATACATAAAAAAGCTTCCAAAACCCAGCTGAGATTTAAGCCATGTAAGTCCAAAGTAGTCTGAGTGCTTTGACAGAAAAGATGTAAAACATTATTTAAAATCAAATTCAACCTCTATATAGTTCTACAGGAATTTGACCTATTCTACTTCATTTTATTACTGCTACATGATAGATTGGGGTATTTCTAAGATATGATAACAAGAAACAGTATGTCCTGTCACTTAAATGAAATGATTGAAATAATTTATTTTTAAAACACTTGTTTAGATTTTTCTAATTGTTGAAATAAGTTAGTTTGGTAAGCTCCTTATTAAATAAAATACTAAATTAGATAAATTTTTCTTTTTAGTGAGAAAATTATCCCCAAAGAGCAATTAGATTTTGGGCAATGGCTATGTCTATATAAATCCATCAATATAGAAATTGAGAAAAACACATTCACCTATAAAGAGCAACATTTTTTCTCCATCTTATCACATCAGAGGGTACAGTGGACCAGATCAAAAGCTCACATGGGATGAAAGGTCTCCCACTTCAAGTGTTGGATGTCCCAAAGGACATGGAGCAATGTCCCCAGTGTCCCCACTGTCCCAACAATCCGCACAGGTCCTCAGCCTCAGCTGCATCTGAGCTTCTTTTCTTAACAAAGGCATGCACATGAATTTTTGATCCACTTCTTTTTCTGTCAAGGATGGTTATAGTTTAACCTCCACAGCATCCTGTGGCTGTGAACTTTACAACACAAATAAAACAGTCAACAAAAATCTACTTTGTGTGTGTGTGTATGTGTCTTAATGCATTTCCTAGTCATCATTAGGTATCAGCAAATTTTTGTATGATTAAAAACCCCAAAACTTATTCCCTATTCACACTGGTCACAGCATCCACGTTACCTTTGTTACTGCTGATTTCATTTACAAGATAAAAATACAGCAAACTTTGTTCTCACTCAGCAGACAAGTTACTCTGTGTCCTTGGCCATCTTTCCTTCCCTTCTCCATACCTTTTTATTCACTGAGGTTCTTCTGAGAAACCATGACAAGAATTGAAAAATGTTCAGGATATAAATACACCAAGGAGTTTAGCACAGACACAAGATTTTCCTTTCCAGTTTGTATTTCTTTTTTTTTTTTTTTTTTTTTCTTTTATTTCATGATCCAACTTGCTTTTCTGAACCCTACAGACAAAGAGATGATGGTTTCAAAGGATTATTCACAATGATTTCCCTAAGGACTCTTCAGCACCAGCTAATTTAGAGTCTATTATTCTTCTGCTTAAAATTATTAGATATATTGGGTACAATCCTATCCACTCCACCATTTAGAGTAATAGGCTACCAGTTTCACCAACTTTATTACTACCTTTCCACTTATTATCCACTGGATCACTGGACAATAGATACAGCATTATCTTGGGACAGTATTTTTACCAATATCAGGCAGGATCCTTGGCCCAGATATCCAGTGATTACATGACACACACAGGAAACTCAGTTTACTAACACATTACTGTGCAATTTTCTCTTACAGTCTTAATTCTGTTCCTCATAGAAGTTTCATCTTAGATTCAGGTGAATAATTGTTAAATAACAGCTCTTTTAGAATAGATGATGTCACCTCTTCCCAGATATTTTCTCTCCAGATATTATTTTCCACCCATCTCATACCCATTTATCTGCTCATTAGCTACACATATGGAAGTTTATCATTTAAATCTGACCTTGCATTTCTTTGTGATAAAGTATAAAATGGCATGCACATGTAACACACATGAGATTAATCTTTATTTTAATAAACAGCTGCATTACTTGGTGCCAAATGGAAATGTCTCATATAAATAGCCTGTTGTGACAGACTGTTACATAATTCATCAAAAAGATATTTGATTATGCATTTAGATATTTGTGGAAACCTTTTTTTAATTAATCACTTCAACACACTCATCAAACCCTATAAACAGTGAGGTCTTGTTGAGAAGAAGTATTTACAACTGCTGGATGGATCCCATTCAAAGGTGCAATAAATCAAAAAGATTTTAGGAAGGTGCTTGAGGAGGAACCAGCAACATTGCTTTTCCTGAAGAAATTCTTTAAAGTGAGAGTGGTGAAGCAGTGGAACAGGCTGTCCAGAGAAATTGTGGGTTCCCCATCCCTGGAAGTGTTCAAGGCCAGGTTGGATGGATCACTGAGGTAACTGGTCTAGTGAGAGGTGTGCCTGCCCATCATGGGGTTGGAATTAGGTGATCTTGGTGATCTTGGATTAGGTGATCTTTAATGTACTTTCCAACCCAAGCCATTCTACAATTCTATTTCTATAATTTTTCTAGAAAAACTCTATCCTGGAAACAGAAAGTGGGTTTAAAATTGTGATTTTAGCCTAGGTAAAGTGATGCTGGCCAAGTCTAAATACAGAGATTTTCAGGAGGGAGAAAAGGACTCTTTACTATTTTATCTACCAAAAGGATATTGAAAAATTGTGGTTTTTTCAAGAGAAAAGGATTCTGCAAATCAAAATCCTAAGTTAGCCACTTCAGAGAATCTCTTGGCTTGTGAAAAGACAGATTCAAGCACTGAAGTTACCAGAGTATTGTGTCTACCATGCCACATCCCTGCCTACAAACGCTGACAGATCCCTCGAGTTTTGGCTGGACTGCTCAAGAGCAGCTTCCTGCAGACTCTTTGCATGGAGAATTGTGCCAGTTAGGAACATAAGACTGGATTCCAGCCCAGCTGCCCCACCTGCAGTGTCCAGAGACACCTCAAGAGCAGAGGGTGTCAACTTCCCGTGGCTTCAGGGGAGAGCTCCTGGGGCAGGTGAAACCTCTCAGGTGGGAGCTGGAAGGGATGGAAGGCAGGATGGTCAAGAGACACTGTTGCTATGGCAATGCTGCCTGGGAAAGACAAAAGAGGAAACCTGTGATGCAAAGGGAATGGCTGAAACAGGGAAGAAAACGGGAACCAGCCATGACAAGCTGGCACATGCTTGTCACCTCCAGAGACTGAAGCTGCCACTCACCCTGCCAGGCACGATGTCACTTGCCCACTTGTGGCCGAGTACCCTGAGATCCTGGGCTGTCAGAGGCTGAAAATTAATTTGGGGGGTTTGAATAAAGAGTTGTGATCCTTTGGTGTAGACTTGGTGCCCGACACAAATGTTGAAATTGACTCTAAGTCTCAGAAGCTGCTTGCCACCCCCCAGCACCAAGTAACTTCCAGAGGAAAAAACACTGCTAAATAATATCTGTATCTATATCTATATCTATATCTTTATCTATATCTATATCTGTATCTATATCTATATCCATATCTATATCTATATCCATATCTATATATATCTATATTAATATCTATATATATATAGCTATACCTATATCTATGTCTATATATCTATATCTATATCTATATCTATATCTATATCTATCTATATTAATATCTATATATATAGCTATACTTATATCTATGTCTATATATCTATATCTATCTATATCTATTTATATCTATATCTATGTCTATGTCTTTATCTATGTATCTATCTATATCTATATTTATCTATATCCATTGCACCTACATGAGTCAAACATGAAGTGTTGCCAACTTGTACACTCTCTTTTTCACATGTTTATAGTTAAACCAGCCACAGGTTGAGTAATCCTGACTTAACAACTCCATGGCATAACAGCAAATACCAGGATTTTATCTGTGAATCGATCTGGGCAGAAGAATCAGATTGGGAGCATTAAGAACCCTTAAAATCACCCTCTTGACTTATAGGAACCCAGAAACTGGGCACTGCAAATTACTTTGGCAAAGCTGAGTCATCTGTGCAGGAACTCAAAACCAACATTAATCTGTTGCCCAGATCAGCTAGTAAAAAACAAAGAATTTATGATAGAAACTGAGCTAAATTACAACAATTGGCAGACCAATGTTCCCCTGTCAAATGACCATATAAAACTACAACAAACCACTCAGGCTGTGTATTTTCTAGGGCAGTTTCCACTGTAAATATACTGCTGCTAGTCAGAAGAGAAACCCAATTGCCTTACATAGAAAAAAAACCCCAATGCAATTATTCTCAAGACACCACAGGCTCCTATCATTATTTTCTACTAAAATCACAGATAAAGGCAACTAAAAGAAAACAGAAAAAAGGGAGGAAAAAAATATAAATATATATATACACAATCATATTTTATTTCCATGGCTGTTGACCTTCTAAATTTTTTACAATACATTTTCAAAACATTATTGAAAAAAATGTGAAATAACAGCCCCTTTTTGTTGTATAGGGAATGATACACAGGGAGATTAACTGGTTTCCTGAGGATCACTCAGGATATCTGCACTGGAGCAAAAATCTGCATTTCTCATATTGTTGTTGAGCAACTGAGGAAGAGGTTGGTGTTCCTTTCAGCCCAGGTGCTCTGCAGCATTGCCACAGACATTGGGAAAATAAGGTCAAGGGCTGCAAGCTCTGAACCTGGCACAAACAATGAGTTGATTTTCTTTTTTTTTCTGCTTTTGTTTTATGTTTGTCCCAGTGCTTGCTCAGAAAGTAAAATAAGTTATTCAGGCCCTGCTTTTTCATAATCTCCAGGGTACTTGGTGTGAGGATAAGCCATTGATTTTTGCTCTCAGTCTGTTACAGTCACATATATGCAGTAAAAGTAATTTCCTCGGGACTAATATCATTTTTTTTCTCCAGGGTTTTTCCTTATGAAAACTGAATTTTGAACAATCCTTATGTAACCTTTGCTATTAAGGTTACAAGAGATTGAGATCCATTTGTGAGATGAATAAAGAATAACATTTTGCTTCTGCAAACTTTACTGACAAAGCTCTTTATGTCAGGAAAAGGATGAAGCTTTTACTGTGTGACAAAATTTCCAGTTGAAACTAAGGGATCTGCTAAATTGCTTTCCCTACCTGATTTCTGCACCTATTTGCTCTAAAATCTCATTTTAATCTAATTTTACCTTTCACTCTAAAATTATTAAAATTCAGCTTTTAAGAGAACATGACTTTTCCCCCTCTTAGGGAAGTATGACATTTTTCATTGCCGTATTTATTCTAAAAAAAAAAAAAATTAAAAAAAAAAAAGCTTTTAAATGTAAATTAGTTGTTCTATTAGAATCTGATAAAGGAGTATACAGGAATTACAGTAAGTAAGTTATATGTCATTAGGTTACAAAAAACTGGGCTAAAAGTTTACTCCAATAATTTAAAAAATCAGAATCATTTAGGTTGGAAAAGACCTCTGAGACTGTTGAGTCTGACCTTTGATTGATCATCACCTTTCAAACCAGACCATGGCACTGAGTGCCACATCTTGTTGTTTCTGGAACAAAAATACCTATTTGGATGGTGGGCATTTGTCCACTTTGAAATTATACTTAAAAAGAAACATTTGGGGGGGGGCGGGGGGAGAGGGAGAAAATAACTCCATCCTAAACAAGCCACATCACAGGTGGTTGCATTCCTGAGGAAAAGTTGGCATGGTCAGAACACTGCTCTCAAATTTAATAAAGGAAGACCACCCAACCCTGAGCAAAAAGAAAGCAGTTTGAGTCCAAACACACACAGTCACTCCTGGAGTCTGTCATATTTTAACAGACCAGAAAGAGAAGCCTGGATCAGGATATCTGACCTCACTGGATATTGACTTTCTGGTTGTCACCATCTCATTGTCACTGGGGAGAGATTTTGCTGGTTAAGGTACCATGGTCATTACAGTGTGGAACACCCCTTAGATGTGAGTACAAGGTACAAAAATCAGCTGCCTGCCAGCTGCTGAGTGGAGGACCTTCTCCTTTTTTGGCTAAAAGTAAGATTTCCTCCAAAATTTCCCTTGTGTTCCTCTTGAAAAAGAGATAAAAGAACAGCCTTTTTTTAATCTTGTTTTTCTCTACTTACAGATAATTAAGGCCTCCTAGAACTAGTGCAACCAAAAACATTGTTATTGTTTGAAATGTGACTAAAAAAAAGCCAAAAACTCTATCTCCAGAAGCACGAAAATACCCCTGAGCACCTCCACCCACTCACATCAATTCATGGAGCATCTCATTACTCCTGGAAGGACAGCCCTGAAAGTGGTGTTGGGTGAGAATTCCCTTGCTGTAGCTCCTGACTAAAGGTGGGATCAGTGGTCACATCTTTGGTCTCACCCCTGAATCACATGTGCCCAGTTACCAGGTCAGCCTCTGCAGGGTTCATATTTTGTTCAGCACATCCCATATTCTGTGACTGACACATTCTTATGGAATTCCTATGGAAAGCACAGAATTCCTATGGAAAAAACAAACAAACAAAAAAAAAAAAGGTTTTTTTATGCCAGTTTTTTTCCTGTGATGGATTTGGGAGAGAGAAAGGCTGTTCAAGCACCCTGCTGTGTGTAATCATTGAACCCTGAGCTTGGCAGCCACCTCCCCTCCACCTGCATGACTTCAGGCCTTATGGAAAATAGGGAGAACCAGGAGACAGCAGACATTGCTAGAGCTATTTGTGGCTTCCACTGTGGGAGAAACAGGATCAGTGTGCGACCAGCAGACATCCACTGAATAATTTTTATCCACTTTGTAAGAGAATGAATGTCCTCTCCAAACTGCTTGTATCCAGCAGGACCCAGAACTTCAGAAGAGAAAGTACAGTACATCGTGAAACAGTTCTTTTTCCATGGGGAGCAAAGCACATTCCCAAATTATATTGGTAACAATAAACCCCTGAAATAATACAGTACATTTCTCTCCAGTGAACAGTGTCGTTCTGTGTTCTTCAGAGCTGGGCGGAATAAAACTGCACAGAACAAAGGTTTCAAGTTTCCCTTTTTTGATGCTCTCAGACCTGAGCTAAAAAATAATTAATTTCTCCACATCCACAAAGAATTTTGGCAGTTTTGCCATCAGTGGAACATAATAATTATCAATGAAAAAAGAGACAGTTTTCGTACAGAAACTAATGTGTGAGAAAACAGGTAATACACAGGAGAACATCTCCTTCTTTTAATTTCAAATCAGACTAGGGATAGGAAGTTGATTTGTTTTACATTTTAAAGCAATGTAGTGCACAAACCTTAACTCTCCTCCCTGAGGATGTGAACATACTCCTGCTATGTCCAGTGGGAAATACAGGCCAAGTCCTGCTGGTTTCCAGCTGGGTTAGAAAGCTCTGGGGCTCCCTAGTCTGGGGATTTTCTCTTTTTGGCACACACAGATGATGAATATTTCTCCACAGCTGTGAGGGTGTGGGTCTGATAATGCAGAACCACCTCAGGCTCTACATCTATTATACAATGGTTAAAAGCTCCCCTCTCCCTCCAGTGCTGCGTGGATGGATGGATGGATGGATGGATGGATGGATGGATGGATGGATGATGGATGGATGATGGATGGATGGATGGATGGATGGATGGATGGATGGATGGATGGATGGATGGATGGATGGATGGATGAATCTATGGATGGATGGATGGACAGATGGATGAATGGATGGATGATGGATGGATGGATGGACAGATGGATGAATGGATGGATGATGGATGGATGGATGGATGGATGGATGGATGGATGGATGGATGAATGGATGGATGACGGATGGATGGATGGATGATGGATGGATGGATGATGGATGAATGGATGATGGATGGATGGATGGATGGATGGATGGATGGATGGATGGATGGATGGATGGATGGATGGATGGATGTCATCCTGGTCATGCAACATTACAGCTAAAGAAGATGTTCCAGAACTTTCCATACAAACCCACCCCATTTCAGCAGCTTTTGGTACTGAACTGTGATGACCAACCTACAGCTTTCTCAGCCTCCATCAAGAAAAAGTTGAAGATTTTTGGACTCTTCTCTGCAAAATAAACTGACAATGTAGAAAAATAACCTCATCATAACCACTTACTTTGGAACTTCTAGGTGTTTTATTGAATCTCAATAACCTGAAACGTGATGTGGAGGCAGAGGAAGGCTGACCTGCTCTAAACCCCAGTGATGTGCTGTGGGTTGAGTTTGGCTAAGAGTTAACTTCAGGAGAAATGTGAAAATTCCAACTCACTAATGCAGACTGGCATGTTTCATGTTTTATTTGGGCAACTACATGGATGTTCCATGTCTTTACAAGTTCCTGGTGCCATGTAGAACAAATTCTTGCATTGCCACTGAATAAATGCCACTCTAGGGATGGAGGTGCTGAATTGTGTTGCCCCCTAAAATTTCTAGTCCTCCTACAAAGATACCAGGAATGGGAGCAGAAGACTAGAGGAATATTTCTATTTTTTTTCTCAAATTTTCTCTTGTCTGCAGCTGCCCTACTTGTCTGTAGGAAGGGCAGAAATGGGGCTGAGGAAGGGAAATATGATTCAGTGAAGTTATTTTGTTTTTCAGATGCTAAGCTTTGCTCAGCAATATAGGCAGAAACCCCCACAAAATTTAGTCAAGTCACAAAGAATTTCACCCCATTCCAAAGGCTCTGCCTCTTGCATTTGCTGAAGGGCACAGCCTGCCTATGGAAAAATTAGTATGGAGTCATGTAATTAAAGATTATATCATTCCACATACAGAGGGGAACGCCATTTAAAATACATACTAGAATACATTTAAATACATAAATACATTTAAAATACTCCTAGAACTTGACTCTGACATCCCCTAAGGTTTGGGGCCTTGGCTTCAGAGCCTTACCACTTTTATAATATTTTAGGGATGTGGTTTTACTTACAAATATACGTGTGACTAAATATATATTATATATGTGTCTGTGCATATATATATGTGCATTCTTATAGTATATATATGTGGGCCCTGCCACAGCCCATCAGAAAAATAAAACCTGTAAGAAGCAGTTCTGCTCCTGCGACAATCAAGATTCCACCAGTGGTGCCCCCATGCAAGGGGATCTGCTCCTGTCCTGGAGTTGCTGTCAGATATTAGGATTCTCTGTGGAACACATCTCCTGCTTGCTCAGCAAATCCCTTTATTTTTTTTCTCTGGGAATCTGCTCATAGGTGCTCCATCACTCTGACACTTTTCCTCCAGGATAATGATGGAGCAAACAAGCACAGTAGCTGACTCAGGAGGAAGGTGTGAGCCTGCAAAGTGGCTGAGCACAGAAGCTACTGTTACTTTGTTTATTTATTTTTCAAATCCACACAAGAGAACAACTTTTTCTTTCCTTTTTTTTTTTTTTTTTTTTTTCATTATAAGCAACCAATTTTTCCTAGCTTAGAAATTACCTCAACTGCTGACCAAAGGGTAGTATCACATCCAACAAAGGCAAACAGCAGTCTCTGAAAAAGGATGGCAGCAAAGATGGAAGAAAATAAGTATTTTAAAAATGGGTAAGATGGCTGGAAACTCCCAGTAACTGAGGGAACATATGAGTGAGACAAGGAGGAAAGGGCTGTGTGGAATTTGGGAAAGGCCTCTCTAAATGCAGGAAACTTCATAAACAAATCAATAGAAAAGCAAAATGTTTAGACACTGGTCCCATAAATGTGAATACAGATTTTTTTTTTATTTTTGTACTTGTTAATACATTTCATACTGCAAAGTGACACAGCTTTATGTCTGTTCATTTTTACCTTCTCACTCTGATATTATCTGTCACAACTTGAACACAAGCTTGCTGTCTCATTTTCAGAATGGAAGAAAAGTCAGTGTTCACCAAGTCACCATACTTCAAATTTTCCCCAGGGTCACATTCTCCCATCTCTGCCTCACAGAGCTTGCCAACTTCCAAAAAAACTCATTACTTTTACTTGGCAACTGATATTTCTTTCATCACATTGATAGTTATACTTTCTTTTGAACAAAGAGACTGGTGTGGTTTATATTATATGATTGCAAATAGTTAATTAGCATCTCATTAAGATCTAGCATGGTTTATGGCATTGTGGTGTACTTTGTTCACATATCCCTTGATTTTACTAATTTTTCTTGTAGCTACTGAAATATGTCTTAGTCACTGTGTAAGAAATGTAAAAATAATACCTTTCAATAACTTCCAGCACATCAACACAGCTTTAGCACTTAGTGATACAGAGAAAATTAAAAGAAACAGAATTCCAGTGCTACTGCTCATGTAACTCTACAGGGTAACATTTCCAGAAGCACTTCAACACTTGAATTCAAGTTAATTTTTGTATAAATAAAGTTTTAAGTGCTCCCCAAAGAGAGAAAAAAAAATAAAATAACTTGAATCCAGGTCTTTTCAGATAAATCACTCATTTTGGAGATGGAACAGCAATCAAAGATAGTTCTACAGCAAGCTTAATCACATCTATGATCCTAAAATCACAGAATGGCCTGGTTTGGAAGGGACCTTAAAGTTCCAAACCATACTATCCATTGTCCCAGGCTGCTCCAGTTCCAATGTCCAGCCTGGCCTTGGACACTTCCAGGGATCCAGGGGCAGCCACAGCTTCTCTGGGCTCCCTGTGCCACAGTTGCCAAAGTAAACTGTGACTCTAAATGTCCTAAATAGGAAGTTTTATCCCTACAGCTGCCCCTAAAATGGGATCTGACCAGCTCTCAGTGTCAGCAGAGGTTACAGAGTTTTGCATAACTTCCCAGAGATGCAGAATAATGGAAGTGGGGAGAGACCTCAGAGGTTCCTGCTCCAACCTCCACCAGCCAGGTCCAGCACCAAGATCAGATCAGGCTGCTCAGGATCTGGTCCAGCTGAGTGTCACATCTTATCTTGCAGGGTAGTCAGGAGTGTTCAAACTAATACATTCCTCCCCCATCCTGAAGCCTGCTGCCTCTGGTGCCAGCTTTATGCATAAATACTGTGGTGGCAAAGCTCCATTTTGGAACAGAAGTAAACAGCTTTTACTGGGCTTGAAACCTGGGCTGCAGCATTGGCCCTCATTGACTAAAGTGTCACAACAGAAAAGCTTTTTCCAAGGGTGTTACCAGAGAGGAAACAATGATTTCAGGCAAAAAAATCCCTCTGAGAGGCACCTCAGAGCTCCCCACACAGTGGTGATTAAAACATATTGGCAAAACTAAGGTCAAAAGCAAAGCTCCTGTTGACTGCAATTAATCACCAGAAGAGCCTTTCATCCCAATTCTACTCCTACTGACATAAAAAGCAAAATTCTTGTTGTCCTCAGTGGCCCAGCATCAAACCTTTCAAAAGCCACTTGGGTAGAGGGGTGGGGAGTTCCATTCTTTCACATCTCTATATCTACTTTTAATTTCACATTGGAGCAGCCATTTATGGCCGAAATAAAAATCCCTGGAAAATAAGTTTTTTTTCACAGAATTGCTGACAGACTGTTAAGCAGAGTGCCACAAACAGCACTGCTGTAATGATTAGCTGAACAGGCTGATTACATTGGGCTCCTGTGCTCTCAGCAATGGCAAAAACTCATTTGATTTTCAATACGCCAACCCCTCTTGAATCAATATTTTGTATTATGTATTCCATTTGAAGTACTTGCATAAAGACTACGGTAGTATTTTACTTTAGTATTTTATTTTTAGAGCTCATGTAGCATAATTAGGCACATTTTATGTAGGTTTGGCATGCAGTTTAACCACAGGTAAAATTTACCTGTTTGTTTGCAGTGAGACTTGCAATCTGTGCATGCTGGCACGTGTGAGAATGCACATCTCTAATTGCAGTTCCTGATCTCAGCTAGCTGTGATTTTGTGTGCCTTTTCCTCCTGGGTGCCTATCCAGAGACACCTTTAAGAGGAATAATTTTCAGGATATATTGAGCGTTGCCCACAGGGGCCTGGAAGCACAGAGATATTCAAACTCAGCAGTCATTTTTTAAAGGTTAGGTCATATCACAGATCTCTTGTTGTGCATCTCCCTGTGTGGAGTCTGCGTGGAAGACAGACACAAAAAGCTGAAACCTGCCCAATCTCTTCAAATTTAAAGATGCTCCTTTCAATCAGCAGCACCATGGTCCATGCAACCCTGGCTGTTTAATGTCACCCAGATAACACAAAAATAACAATCACCATGGAAGTGGGGAGTCCTGGGGATACTCTTAAACACCAAGTAAGCTCTGCTTCCTTCTTTAATTTCTGATTTCAGCACAGGTAAATGGAACCTGAGCCAATATGTTAGAACTTGCCCCAAAATAAGCCTTGCCACTGGAAAATAGGTCCCTGTTGCACCCTCTCACCTCAATTTCTATTGCCTGGGGACAAATTATTTCTTGTTGGGCAACCTCACCACGAGAGGCCTTTGGTGAGCTGGGGATAGTCACTCTGAGGCCAGAGAGAAACCCAAAAGTCTGAGCAGACATTGTGAGGCCAGCATTGGAAAATTCTCTGAGCCAAGTGCAAAGTATGACTCATGCAGTGGTAATTCCAGGGTCAGTACCTGAATAAAGGTACCTGTAAGTGAAATAATGAGCTGCTGAGGGAGCAGAGGGGGTTTAAAATGTGGCTCAGGGGAGAGTTTATTGCTTTCTGCCTGAAAAGAGATGGAAGCCAGGTTGGGGTGTGGTTCTGCTCCCAGGGAACAAGGGACAGGACAAGAGGAAATGGCCTCAACTGCACTTGAGATTCAGGTTGGACACCAGGAGGAATTTCTTCATGGAAAGGATTTCAAGCATTGGCAGGGGCTGCCCAGGGAGATTTGGAGCCCCCATCCCAGGAGATGACAAGGTGGGGATCAAGCACAGGTTGGACTCAATAATCCCAGAGGTGTCTTCCCATCTCAGTGATCCTGGGACCTGAAAGGCTCTCACAAATTCAGAAATTTATGTCTGGCATCACTGTCTGGCTGAGGTTTACCCAAGTGTAATGTATCTGAACATGTCCCACCTGTCCAGGTAGGAAGGCAGCCTTCCCATTTGTGGAGTTTTTTGTTTATTTTCATTTTCAAGCCACTGAGGATGTTATTGGCACCATGTAAAGCAGCCAGGGCAGCTGAGTTCACTGCTCTCTTATGGATTTTGGTGAAAGCATTAAGCTCCAGGACAGTGAGTGAGTTTTTAAGAAGCATTTCTGTGGGAACCACACAGAGGCTCACTTACATATGAATTTTTATTTTGAGGAAACAGCATTAAATTTATGAATATCACCCCAGAGTGCAGTATCTAAATACCTTATTTGCAAGAAACTCTTTGGCTGAATAAAACCCTGGCTTCAGTGGGAGTTTTGCCACTGACTTCAATAGGGGAGGATTTTACTGGGTTTATCTCTTGGGAAGGAGAAAAAAAGGAAAATCCAAGAACATAAGCCAGCTAAATAGTGATTACCTAAAAACATAGAGTAAAAAAAACCAAAACAAAAACACTTGGCAAAAATCAAAGAAAATTTCTGCAGTACCAAAGGGACTGAAAACTGTTAAAGCAAATTCTAGTGCCTGCTCATTTATACAAGGATCAGCTTACAGTTTTCTCAAGGCGGTGATTAAATAAACTGCAGTTTGCCTTAAGTTTACTTGGCTGATGATAAACAAATGATGGTGTAAGTGAGCATAGAAAAATGCAGAGCAGTGAAAACAATAAAAAGGAATCCCTCTCACCAGCAAAGAACAGGATTCAGGATCACACTCAGGCATGTGAACAGAAATATTCTGGCTTCTATGGCTTCACCATGTGCTTAAAACATGGTGAAGTGATGTTTCTGGACAAAAGGCTTTCTCAAATCAGGACCTAAATCATTCTGAAGATATCTCTTTCAGCAGTAGCACTTGGTCTCTGGCTTATCCCAGCTGCATGTCAAGGCAAACTCAGTTCTGGGGTTTTGTGGAAGTTATTTCATTGCTTTGAGATTTGACTGGAAAGGAAGAAAAAAGAGATTTGAGATTGGGCTGAGTGAAAATCTGAGAATGCTAAAGGGCCACTGAAAACTCTGATCTGCTATAAAATATGGAGTCACAAGTCAAGCTGAAGCTTTCTGAATAGGGACAAATGGATTGAGAATTTGAAATACAACAGACATGTTTTCTAAGTTATGTACATAGAAACAAACCAGCCTGTTACAGGAGTTCCCATTTCTAAGTCACAAAAAAAAAAAACTCCAGCATGGCAAGAACTTTGAAAAACTCCAAGGAGCAGCCATTTTTACAGGTTTTTTCAGGATTGTCCAGGAGAATCTGTAACAAGCAATAAGCAAAAAGATGTGTGATAACCTTTGAATTCTGATGTTACTGACTGAAGAAACCCACAGGGTCTGAAGGGGCCTACAGGCTACCTTGGGGAATTAATTCAGGACTTTACCCTGTTGCAATCACAGTAACCTAATGGTTTCTATGCTGCTAATTGCCTGTCTTTTGTGGCTTGTCCTTCCCTTATCATATTGTGTGAGCAGCAGAACTTTGTGTCTGATGGAGCTGGCACCCCTCGAGGTCCTGATGCATTTAATGTGTCAATGTCCATCACCAAGACCATGCAGGACAACACCTGTTAGTGAGGTGACCAGTGTCAGGGTCACCTCCATGCCCAGCTCCCTGGTCCTTGCATCCTCACTGCTCCCTGACATTCATGTGTGAGTTTTCTCCACACTCTTTGTAGCGAGAAACTTTTTTGGTATGGAAAGTGTCCCAGGTTACAATGTAAAGATGTGTCCAAAAGTCTGTATTCTGTCACCATTTGCTGAAACCAGATGGGGCAGTGATTCATATCTCTGGGGGAGATATCCTCTGCTAATGGGCCAGCTGTTAAAACCAGATGGGGCAATGTTCTTTATCTTTCCTATGACCCATCCTTCCTCCAGGAGATATCTCCTGTTCATGGCCATTGAGTCCCAGTGCATGACTGATAAAATTACATCATCCCACTGGGAGATGCTCCAGCCAGGGGGAGGAGCCAAACATTTCCTAGCTAGATAAAATCTGAGATTTGGAATACCAAGGCAGCCTTTTTCCATGGGATTCCAGAGGAAAACTGGATCTTTCCACATCATCCCTGGACCTTCAGAGGAAAACTGCACCTTCTCCAGGAGCACTGCTCCAGCTGAGCCACATCTGCCACTGCAGGAGGATGCAGCCACCATTGAATGGGACTGCTGCCACCACCCTGACTGACTGACGAGGTGTCAGGCTGTATTCTGACTCTGTCAGTGGTTTTTGTTTTGTACTATTGCATGTATTTTATTTTTCTCATTTTTCCTATTAAATTGTATTTCTGAGTTGGATTCTCTCACTGGTTTTGCTTCCAAAGACATTACAGAAAGAAAATTAAGATTCTTAGATGGCTTTTAGGAAAAAAGCATCCATTCTCATGGCTTTAGATAAAACCTTAAGAAATAGCAGCAACCTTCAGAGAAATCATTTGGTTCTACAGATTATGCACTGGGTAATTCTCAGAAATGTTGGGACAGTAAATCAATAGTAAACTGTGAGAGATATATTCTCAGCTCATTATGTAGTGCTTTAGTTCCTATGTTTGTATTAATTTGAAGGACAGCTACCCAGGTCGAGTCCCATGCAGTGAGCTGATGATAAGTTGACAAAATGTGCATTTTTCTCCTAGTTACAAATAAAGATTATCCAAAAGCCTGTATAGATGTTCTAAATTAATACAGAAGAGCAAAATCTTTTGTAATCTCTCCAGTTCTGTTCTAACACGATTGTCAGAGCTGAAACAGGAAAATAAGATGAACTGATGCAAATTTATCAATATGGGACTGGTAATTAGAAACTCAACCTGCTCTCATCGTGACATCCCCAGATTTGGGCACAGCAGGGAATAACCAAACAGCCTGGGCTCTGGGAATTGGATCTAAAAGGTTCCCCTAGAGAAACTGCACTGCAGGTTCAAGGCCATGACTCTTTGTGTCTCATTCTCAGAAGGCACCAGCTCCAGCTCTGTCACTGTCCAGCCACTGTGTGGTAAGAGAGTGTTGATGGAAGAGGCACATCCCTTCTCTTCCCATACACAGGCCCTGCTTTCTCCCTGAAAAGTTTGAAAAATAAGAGGTTTGTATGATGTACATCAGAGAAAACACTGTTCATAAAAAGAGAGAAAAAAGCAGCAGCAAGGAAAAACCTCCATCTCCTCCAAAACACCACCTACCACTCTTGTGGAGAGGAAAAAAAAATCCAAAATGAAAGGCAAACCATATCACAATGCAGCATTTCAGGAATGTTCTGCACACCACCAGGGAAGATGTGTGAGTAGCTGAAATGGAAAGTTAAAAATAACAAGATGCATGCTGAGGCCAGGGTTGCAGAGGATCAGACTCTCCTTGCATTGTGTTATGAGCCACCCTTGCCAAGTCTTAGGCAAAGGCTGATTTGGGGGCTCACCATCCCACAGCTGAGTACAAGGGAGGGTGGAAATGTGTTCAGGATGTTCTGTCCTGTGTGATCCAGAGGGTGAGCACTCAGAATCACAGAATGTTGGAAAAGACCTCCAAGATCATGCAGTCCAAGCTATGATCCATCCCCACCTTGTCCCAGCCCAGAGCTCTGAGTGCCACCTCCAGGTGCCACCTGCAGGGATGGGCACTGCAAACCTCCCTGGGCAGTTCCAACCCCTGAGCTCCCTTTCCATGGGGAAATTCCTGCTGCTGTCACCCTGAGCCTGCCCTGCCCAGCCTGAGGCTGTTCCCTCTCCCCCTGTTCCTGGAGCAGAGCCCGACCCCCCTCCCTGCCCCTCCTGTCAGGGAGCTGTGCAGAGCCACAAGGTCCCCCCGAGCCTCCTTTTCTCCAGGCTCAGCCCCTTCCCAGCTCCCTCAGCCCCTCCAGGGGCTCCAGCCCCTTCCCCAGCTCCGTTCCCTGCCCTGGACACCTCCAGCCCCTCCAGCCCCTCCTCACTTCACCCACCCCCACCTCCTGCTCAGCCTCTGCAGGGAAGGTTCCTCACCCACCATCCCAAAGGACCAACAAACAGCCAAAATCCTGCATGCCTCTAACTCACACAGAGCTAAATGTGCTTCTAAAGTTGCCTTGCTTTGGCACAGCTCCTTTGCTCACAAGGAATATACAAACCCCCAGAGCAGAGCCAAGCTGGAGTGGAGGATATTTGCTCACAAAATCACATTAACATCCATGGAACCAGAGCACTTAATTCCCCACACAGTGCTTTGAAAATGCAGCCTCAGAGCAGTCTTCTGTGGAGGATGGGGGTGGGCAAAGGAGAGGCTTAGCCCGAGGAACAGCTTAAATTAAACTTCTCCTAAAGCTTCCCAGCTTTAACAGGGCTGCAGGCCATCCCTATCTCCTGTAGCTCACAGCAACTCAAATGATCACATGTGCAGAGCCTTGTCCTCAAACCAGGGAGAAATCCTCCCCTTGCATCCACAAGGATGCAGAGAAGGTTCCTGGTGGGATGAGCTGCTGTGTGTTTACCCAGAGGGGGTTAGCAGCCTTGAGCCTGCAGAAAACTTTCCAGTTTTTCTTTATGCATTTTTAATCAATTCTAAGCTACTTACAAATATGTGCAATTACTTTCTGCACTTTGCTTTGTAATAAGATTTGATGACTGTTCTGTAATCCTCTTGGTGAGCGCTGATAATCAAACACTATGATTTAAATTTTAGATTTAACAGAGCAGTTTTCTACAAAATGAGGAGAAGTACATTTTTTATCTTTTACTGGAAGTTGGGAATTTTTCAGCTTTGTTATACATGGTCATAAAATAAAAGGCAGGATTGGGGTTTTTAATGTCTTTTTCAAACTTGTGCCAGACCTTGCTTATTTTTTTGAATTTTCTTTTTCTATGAAAATGTTTTATCTCTTACAAATTTATGGTCCTATTTTCAGCATTCTTGGGCACCTATTAAAGTGGATGAGTCATAAAATTATGTATACTTACCATACAGAGAGATCCCAGATGTGAAATAACTGTTTCTGTATATTGGCACACCCATGAAAAGATGGGCTTTTCTCATAAAACTCCTTGGAACTTTTTAAAGTGAATTTAGTGCTCGTGGAAAGAACAGGCTGAGGTGATGGCAGCGACTCAAGCTGTGAATCCACCAAGCCAACAGAGATTTTTCTTCTCATTAGAAAATGCAGGACCTCTGAAAAAAGGACAAAAAGCTTGAGGGTCACAGACTGAGCAGTGTCCCGGTTGTGGGGGTCAGCAAAGACCTCAGGGAAGGAGATGAGATACTGAAAATAACCATCAAAGCCCTGGTGAATGATGGCAGCCTCTGGGGGGAATTTCAGCCAGCAGCTCCTGGCTCTGCCCCCACACTGTCACTCCACTGAGGTAATAATGCAGGACTGAATGCTGCAGAGAATTGCACCTCATTTCTTGCCCAGGACAAGCAGGTAAAGCAGCTCCTCTGCAATGTGTGCCAAACGAGCCTTATTCCATCAGCCAGCACATTTTCCATATCCACCTGCAGTGACAGGAGCTGTGATGGGGCAGCAGGAGGACCCACAGCTGGGCAGGTCTTGCAGAGTCCCAGCAGGATCACCTGGACAGTGACAGGGTTTGGGAGGGTCAGCTCAGGGCTGTGCCTCATTTTCCTGCAGGGCTCAGCTTGACTCATTGTGCTGAGGTGAGAAACAGAGCTTTGTTTTCAGAAATCTGCTTCAAAATGAGTTATTTTTTTTTTTTTTCTTCTTTTTTTTTTCTTTTTTTTTTTTTTTTTTTTTTTTTGGTAGAGTAAGCATATCCCAAGTATGAGAAGGCATCACCACCAGCTCTCTAAAACACCATTTTCCTGCTCTATGAAAGAAAATAATTATCCTGCCAACAGGAATAACTCAAGTTCACCACTGCCTTGTGAACCACCTCCAATGCACCAGAACTGACTTAAATTTTGTTCTGCTACAGCTGCAGTTTTCCAAGTTTACATGTAGGAATCCCAAATCCCTCTGCTCTAGCACTGACAATCCCTTGCCATTACCCCCAGATGGAAAAGCAAAAACTACTGACTGACTTGTGCCTGCAGGTGCCTCCTCATCTGAGCCAGGACAGGAGCGTAGGAGGATTCTAAGCAATGGAAAATCTTCAGTGGAAACTTTATGAACAGTGAAATTTTAGGAGAAAGCTTAGGGAGATTTAATATTTGAGTGATGGGTGAGTGAAACTTCTTATAAGGTGATAGCTGTCCACTGTTCACAGGTATTTCTGTGTACACCAGAGAGTTTTATGGGAGGTTTTTAAGAGGAAAATTATCTGAAAACCCTTTTTTTCTGCTGATTGTGGCTCTGCCAAAAGAAACAATGTAGAATGTCCTTAACCCTGGCCTTG
Organism: Erithacus rubecula; assembly: GCF_903797595.1. Classification (NCBI taxonomy): domain Eukaryota; kingdom Metazoa; phylum Chordata; class Aves; order Passeriformes; family Muscicapidae; genus Erithacus; species Erithacus rubecula. The sequence goes on along the minus strand of NC_136658.1, from coordinate 108,541,459 downwards.
CAACCAAAAACATGCAAAGAAAGCAAAGGTCTCAAACCTCCCAGTGACACAGGTCACTGCCATTGCAGTTTTGCTACACAGTGCCACAGACAAGTCTGGAATAAATTTTAAAAATAAATGCAACAAATCTGTGTTCATTCAATGGCTTTCTTTAAGCACTTATGGAGCTGAAGTCACTAGTAGTCCCAGCAGCAAAGTTCCCCAGCTCTGCAGCCTCTCAGGATCTTCACCATGTCACAGTCTCTCCTATTTCACCTCATATTTCCATTTCCACACCCTAACCACCTTGCTAATCTAGAGAACTTGAAATATGAACCCTAAAAACAAAACAAACAAACTTTCCCTGCTAAAACTTAAACAACAACAAAAAACAACAACCAAAAAACCAAACCAAACCAAACCACACCAAACCAAACCAAACCAAAAAAAAAAAAAAAAAAAAAAAAAACCAAAAAAAAAAAAAAAAAAAAAAAAAAAAAAAAAAAAAACCCAAAAACCAATTCACCCCAGTATTATAGAGCGCCAGAAGAAAATTAAAAGTTCATTTCATCTGCTTCCTCATGCCAGTGCAGGATCAGCTCAATCTGTATAATTCTGATTGGTATCAGTTTGACCTTTAACATCTTGGCCTTCCTTCCCTGCAAACGTGATGATTCTCCCTTTCCTCAACCTTTTGTTATTTAGCACAAAGCACCTCAGCATCAGAGCTGGTCTCCCACTCCACATTCACACAGTGAGCAGTATCCTGGAACAGGGTTTAGTCAGGTTTAGTCCTGATCTAAACCTGTGGGGGCTGGAATAATAATAACAGGCAATATTTTAACTAGAGCAGTTTACATTATTTCAGTTACTCATGATGGTTATAAAATTAACATTTCCCAATATCAGCAATATGGCAATGCTCCTTACTGTGAAAGGCTTTTACATCACCTCATTGCAGGGCTGGATTTTGTTTCTCATACCCACAGACATGGATCTGAGATGAGGCCAGTTAGGGTTATTCAGGCTTTTTAGCACCTTTGGAACTCTGATGTCTATTTGTCTTGGTTTGAAAGACAGGTGTCTACTAAGAAAGGCAGGAGTTTCTCTTTGAAATGGAGAATGTAAATCCCTCCAAATTATCATAATTGTGAAATTATGGGACTCTCAAGCAAAGATATGGGAAATAGGAACAACAGTTCTTTACTAGGAAAATTAAAATAAAAATACAGTAATACAACAAGCCTAAAACACTGCCAGAGTCAGAATCCAAGCTGACACCCGTCAGTCAGTCAGGGTGGTGGCACAGTCCCATTCAATGGTGGCTGCATCCTCCTGCAGTGGCAGATGTGCTTCAGCTGGAGCAGTGCTCCTGGAGAAGATGCAGTTTTCCTCCAAAGGTCCAATGATGATGTAGAGGGCCTGGTTTTCCTCTGGAATCCAGTGGAAAAGGCTTCTTTGTTATTCCAAATCTCAGTTTTTCTCTGGGTAGGAAAGGCTTGGCTCCTCCCCTGGCTGGAGCATCTCCCAGTGGGATGATGGAATTTTATCAGTCATGCCCTGGGACTCAGTGGCCATGAACAGGAGATATCTCCTGGAGGGAGGATGGGCTGTGGGAAGATAAAGATGATTGCTCCAGTTGGTTTTAAAAGCTGGCCCATTAACAGTGAATATCGCTCCAGAGTTATGAGGGATGGGTCATGGAAGGGATAAGGATCATTGCTCCACCTGGTTCCAATAGATGGTGATGGAATACACACTGTTGGTTACATCTTGCATTGCAGCCTCAGACACTACCCATGAAAGCAGCCAATTTATGGAGAAGCAGAATCTGATCCATATTGAAAAGCTGTACCCAACTGCCTCAAATGTGTTCTAACACAAAGGTTCTTAAATCAGCTTTACCCACATTTTATCTACATTATTTCTGGTATTAGGAAAAAATAGTAAAAAAGGGTATAAGCTGAAAAAATGTGAATGTGAACATGCACCATCCTTCAGATGGGACATGCTCATTATCAATTGAAACACATTGTAGGGATATCTAAACACATTGTAAGGATATCTGATTTCAATTTTTTCAGTGAGTAGAGCTGTTTGGAAAGCTACTTTATCTGTAATTTGAGGGAAAGAGGAGACACAGCAGGCTTCCAATATTTGAGTTAGCTTTGAATGATTTTGTTCAGTGTACCTCCCTTTCATTGAAAAGTAAATGCTAAGAAATGGAAACATAATATTACAAAATTCAGCAGTTTGATTACTTCTGCTGTTTTAATTTTGCTCATTAGGACTGTATTTGATTAATTTTCAGGTGCATTTGATAAACATACAAGTTAAAGCTACAAGAATAGGGTAACAAGGAAATTTTGGTATTTGAAGAAAAAAATCTGTATATTCTATAAGAATGTTACTCTAGAGTATTAAGCAGTATGATTAACAGTGGTTTAAAACAGGGAAATGGCTCCTTGAACATGGAACAAACCAACTGATACTGTTCATTTCATTCAAGATCCCTTCCATCTCAAACTATTTTATTTTATCTGTGTGCTTGTCCAGTCATGTATATTAACCTTTTACAAAATGAAAACAAAGCTGTGATTTTTAAGGTGGGATAGAGATTCTAAGAATTTGATTTATCATTCGTATCCATGAATACCTGTATTCCTCTGGAATTATTCTGTTCTTAGTACAGATTCTGGTAAATGCTCTAAAATCTTTTCACTCAGTGAATGAAAGCTATTGTTAAAAATTAAAAGAGTATTAATGAGAAAAATGAGATCCTTGCTGTAACTCCTGAGAAAGTCAAGACAAGGACTGAAGTAATGCCTGAGATAAGTGAATGAGGCAGAGGATGATGGAGTATTTTTGTGTTTGCAGAAGCAAAAAGCAAATGGGATCCATAGCCACTGGATATATAATAGGAAAATAGTGGAATTGTGAACTATTAGGGGAAACAGAAATTTCCAGTGGGTAGGCACAGCATCTCAAAATGAAGTTCTCTATAAAAACAATCACCAGCTTGAATTTTCTGTGTTCAATACACAGAGTGGCTGTTTTGCAGTCTACTGTGCAAAAAGTGAAAGCTGATGATCCATACCATCCCTGAATTGCAAATAGAAGGGTTGTTAGAAAGACAGAAAATGCTGTCACTTAAAATAATATCTAATATCTAATACTGTCTAAATCCTGAGTTGTTTCTTTTTTTTCCAAAAATTTATAAAGAATTCAAAATTATCCCCCAGAGGTACTGGGTAATGGACAGAAATATTCACCAAAAAAAAAAAATTAAAAAGTGGAAAATGCTCTGGGGTTTTTATTATTTCAAACTTTTGTACTTCACAGTAATCTTGAAAATGTCAACTATTTCAATTAACTGTAGTGATTATATCATTGAGTGAATGCATCCCGTCAAATATGCTTAAACTTAAAAGTAGCTGGAGAAGTTCAAGGAATTAAGTGTGGAAAATCCAAGTTTTTCAAAACAAGATATGAACTATGCCAAAAATTAAGGAGCAACACAGATATAATCCAGATTTAGCAGGAGAGAAATTTTCCAACATGAAAAAAGACAGAAATTTTTTTCCTTTGGATTTTAAGTATCCCATGTGCCATTAACTTGGAAGAGCAGACTATGGCTGTTAGGATTATGAAGCAATGAAGACATCACCTTCTTTAACATCAAAATGCAATCCTGGTGTTAATTTGGGCTCTTGAATATTATTTCACAAAACCCACTGTCCCCAAGTCACTGATTGTAAGATGAAGAATCAATCCACCATTTTCTCTACAATACTTGCTTGGCAACCTCAGGAAAACTCTTGGTATCTGCATCTAGACAGGAAAATTATTTAGAAATTTGCAGTCAGCTTCTGAAACACAACGAAAGGACTCCATAAAAATTTCTAAGCACTGTCAGATTGGTCTGGTTGAAATTTCAGCCAAGACAATGTATTGAAACAGCAAAGATGCTCCAGAATGAGAGAGTATGAGAGTCAGAAAACTGAGAGTTGTGTTACACTTGCAAATCACATCTGGAATGAAATATCCTATGTTTTATTTTATGCATAAATATCCTCTAAAGACTCAATTCTAAGTTTCACTTGAGAAATCTTCACAGGTGCCTTCATCTTCTCTTTTACAGCCTTTGCAACTAAGATTTTTCAGAGTTCATGCCAGGCATAATTTTCTCTAATAGGCAATCTGCATAGTCCTTGTGGTACCTCCTAAATCAGGCAAATCAATTTGATTGTGGACCAGATCACCTCATTTTGATGAAGAATCCCTTATTTTCACCCACACTTTCTCCTCAACAGAATTGACAGGATCAAGGCCTGATGCAGCAGCATTTCTGAAAGGGCAAACTGTGACTTTCTTTTCTCATTTTTTCCTATGGCAGCATGAGGCTCCTTCTCCAATGGGGCATGGGGACAACTTCCCAGGGTGCAGGGAAAGACTTGAAAGGCTTTACACAAGTGCAGTGTTTCCAAATAGACACCTACATCTATTCCTGCTGCAGAATAGGCACCAGCAGGGTTTTGCCAGGCTGTTTGTCACCACATGGAATTGCAGCCCCCTTGGAACTCCTGACATTATCACAAATGGATCAAGAAGCAGAGCGGTTAAAAATAAAATCCCTGTTTTCTTCTGTGTCAAACCATGACATTGCTGCCCAGCAATGTCTCTCATTCTTTGTGTAGAATATCTGTATACAAAGAAGAGAAACATATATATTACTTTAGCCTCACCTATTCTTTTAACAATATCTTAAGTACTGTATTTTCATACTCATCATCTTTGGCATTTATTCTTTCATTTCTATTCACTCAGAAGGCTGAGCCACAGTCAAAAACCCCCACATTTCTCTGTTCTGGTGTTTCTTTTTTCATAAAAGCTTTATAAAGGTTTTTTATAGAGGACACTGTGCAGGATTTATATCTCAGAGTACAGTTTTATAGGCATAGGATTTTTACCCCAGAAAACAGAAAGTCAGAATGGATTTTTTCCATGAGAGCTGTGTACCAGGAAAAGAGGATATGGAGGAAGCTGAGGATGGGAAGGAGTTTGGATGAAATTTTAAACTGAGAATTTTAAACAGAGAGGAAGGCTTCTAAATGGGTGATTTGAGCAACAGCTTGACTGGAGGATGAGTGGGAATGTATATTTCCAATAGCAGAGGAAAACAAAGTTCTGGAGATCACTCACCCAAGCTGACCAAAGAAAGAAAATGAGGAATGAAGAGCAGGAAATTGTAGAGTACAATATCAGAAACAGTTACAGAGCCTGTGGCCAGTGAACCCCTTAAAACTTTAATGAAAGCAACCTGGCTGGTCTGTTTATTCATACAGCATGCTTTCTATAATTTCATTTTTTCAGATAAATCAGCAGGAATATGGAAACCAGCAGAAATGACAGACAGTTGACCCAGAAAAAAAAAAAAAAAAACAACTATTTTCATCTTTATTATACAACACACTGCATCCAAAACAAAGGCTTCATTAAAAAGCTGTTTGTGATCTTTTCATAGAATCACAAGAAGACGCACACCTCAAACATTTTTGGAAGAGCTGCACAGACTGTGTTCAGCTGTCAAAAGTGCTTTAGGTTCTCTGAGTGCAGAGGGCATTTCAGTCCAATGTGGGAGGGACCACAGGCACCAGGCACTCCTCTCTCAGACATGTCACTAGACATTTTACCAGTGCTTTAGTGAAGAATTCTGATCAATAGACTGTATTACCCACAGCACAATGGAGAAGCCACATTTTGCTCACTAACAGCTGAATTTCCCAGGAACTATTGATAGCACAAACATCTCTGCCCATGCAGACAGGACACAGCTGGGTAATCCCTCTGCTCCCTCAGCCTGGACAGGGTGCAGGGCTAAAACATCCCTGGGGCCATGGCACCTAGGAGCCCTTTGCTCCCAAAAAACCAGAGGAGACACCAGCAAGGAATGCCAGACCACAGGAGAGTGGTTTGCTGAGGGATGCAGTAGATGTGGAACATTTCCTCTTCCCTTCTCCTGCCAAACACATCCACAGCATGGCTGTGTGGGCAGGGGAGAAATCACAGAATCACAGAATGGTTTAGGTTGGAAGGAACCTGAAAGATCATCTTGTCCCTTCTGCCTACCATAAGCAGGGACGCCTTCCACTATCCCAGGTTGCTCAGAGTTCCTCCAACCTGTCCTTGGTTGGAGCAGTCACAACCTCCCTGGGGAGCCTGTTCCAGGGCCTCATCACCCTCACAGTCAAGATTTTCTTCCCAATGTCTAATCTAAACCTGGCCTACTTCACTTTGTACCCATTCCCCTCTGTCCTGCCACTACAGCTCCTGAAAAAGGAATTTGTCTGCCTTCCTTGTAGTCCTCCCATAAGAGAGGCTGGGAAAAACTTGTGGTCATGGTGAACAGAAACCTTATGGGGTTAAAAAAGAAGCACAAAGCTCTGCAGTTTGGGATGGAGTAGCCTTGTACATCAGTACAAAATGAGGAGCAACTGGCTCTGCAGCAGCTGAAATTTATTTGTCGTGGTGGACACCAGTGTGGCCTCAATCCAAATAAAACAACCCTTGTGCCTGGCTGCATTGGAGGAGAAAGCTCAGAGGATCAAAGGAACTAATGAATCTCCTTTTGTTCAGCAGTGGTCAGACCACACCTGAATTTGCTGTGTTGAGCTTGGGGCACCACAGTACAAAAGGAGAAAAAAGTAGGGGCCAGTGGAGGAGAGAAGGGTGGCCTACATCAGCTGAGGGAAGTAAGCTTGTTTAAATGGTGGGAGGATCTGGGATCATGCAGATCACAGAACCAGAGAACATGCTGAGCTGAAAGGGAACCCACAAGGGTGGTGATGATGCCTAAAGAGGCTGCCTGGAACAGAGGCTGGACAGAGTTAAAGGAATAAAATAGGGATTTATTAAAAGGCCTTCAAAGGCTTCACCTTGGGCAGTGCAAGATGGACCCTGGGTCCATTTCCATGTTTGGGTTAATTGTCCAATTCCAGCTCCAGGTTCTGCAGTCCCACCCTCCCAGATTCTCTCCTCCATTTGCTGTTTGCACTTTTTGGGGCTGAAGCTGAAGCGTGTCCTTGGTTCTGGGGCTGGACAAGGATTGTTTTGTGTGACTGAGCTGGGAGGAGAACTTGTAACACTTTATATGAAGTTGAGAGTTATATCCTAATGCAGTGCAGAATCTGGAAAATATAAAAGCTAAAACTGGCATCAGTGGGGTCCAGCTCCTGGCACAGCACCATCCCCAAGAGTCACACCCTGTGTTCAAGAGCATTGTCCTAACACTCCTTGAGCTTTGTCACTCAACAACTACTTGATGAGCATTTTGACAAAGATGACACAGCCAAATCTTCTCTCCAGGAGAGCAGGACAGCACTGGGACAGGTCACCCAGAAGGAGCACAGATTCTTCATCAGGGCTTGGAAGGGCAAAGCCACAGCTGCCCTGGCAGGTGGTGATCATTCTGCTCTGCAGGGGCAGGAGCCTGGAGCAGGTGATCTCATCTCCAGATGTCCCCCAGAAAACACTTTTACAGTTCTGTCATTCAGTTTCATCTTCTATGGGCCAAGCTAAAGGAAAAATTATTATCACATAGTGTGGTTATTCTCTGGACAAAGCCAGTCACATTTCAGAGACATGGCTCTGTGTTATGGCAACATGTGGAAGGAGTGCTTTCCATTAAAGAAAAATTACTTTTTGAAGGACAAACAATGTGAACAAGAGACTAGGACAGGTTCCTGTCACCAAGGAAAGGTCCCCTGAGGAAGGACAAGTTCTAGAAGGCAGATCTCTGAGACATTTGTGAAAGATCTGCAGAGGTCTCAAACTGAAAAGACAGGAAAAGACTGGAAGTTTTGAATCTGGTGAAGCCAAAGGCCTTTACTCACTAGAAAAGCAATGAGAAAGAACCAGTTTACCAGATTAACAGAGCCCATTCCACAAGCTGAAAGTCAATAAATGCAGGATTTGCTTTCAGGACTTCTGCAAGACTCCAAGTGGTATGTTTGTTGGAGAAGAATGTAAATTATTAGGAAGAGATGGGTCTCAGGAAATATGACTGCAGTAAAATCTCATGCAAATGGCTTGAAAAACAAGGACCTGGAAAGGAGCACAAACACCCCTGGTTATCTTGTCCAGAGCTTTATGTGAGCTGTTTTGTTCTGGTGGTCTGTTAACAGCTGGATTAACTATAATAAACTTTGCTGGGAAATTAATTCGGAATGGAATTTTGGGAAAAAAGAGTCTTTCCTTTCTAGTCTGGGCATGAGTCTCATGTGATAAAGATGAGCCTTGTTGCTAGCTTGGAAGGCAGGAAGAAAAAATGTGGCAGAATCTCCTCTGTGGCCATCACTGAAACTCTTTGCACTCCTTTGGTTGCCTTGTATTTCCCTAGAGCTCCACTGGGTGCACCTGCACTCCTCTTCTGAAGAAGAAAATGTTCAAAATGAGAAAACATTTCCCTTTCAATTGTACTGTTTTCTCTGTTCCCACCTTACCAAGGAGATGACAAATGTCACTCAAAAGCTGTAAAATGCAAAGAATGTTGGAATATGCATCATGATGAATATGCACAGGCAGAACCTTCTCTTCTGAGCCAGACTATCCAAGATCATCCCATGGATGTGCAAACACACTGCAGGAAAAATCCTAAAAGGAAAGCACTGGGTTCCACATTCACTGCATGGGTTTTGACTCTAAAACTGCAGAGAAGGACATGTCCCACATAATAGAGTAACAGGGAGGGAACTGAATGATTTGGAGCCCATCATTCTGTGAAAATGCTCTGGTGATGAACAAGGACAGTGAAACATAAGTTGTTTGAGTAGTCACTCAAATCTCAGGGAAAACATATGATACAAGTCATGTCTCTCAGTGTTCACCAAACACAGCAGCCACTCACACATGTGCCATGGGGATTTGTTTCCCCAGGCTTAAATGGGGCACTTTTCTCCAATTGCAGGTACCTCCTCTATTTTGTAGATAAATGTGCTCTTCTCTTTCTCTGGTAACATTCCAGCTGTACCTCTTAAATTCCCTTCTCTGTTTTTCTTCCTAGACAAAGACTGATAGAAATAGAACTCGTGGCTTCTACCAGCATGTGTGCAGACCCCAGCAGCAGAGAGACAGGCACACTTTTCCCTCCTTCTGCAGTCCCAAGTGCATTCTGGCACAAAGTGTATCTTTCAAGGACCTTCTCAGAGAGAGCTGCTGTGTCTGTATTATCCAGCACAACCACCCTTCACCACAAGCATCACAACAAACAAGGCAAACATTCCTTGCCCTCAGTTTCCACAATCTTGAGGATGGCTAGGGATGCACTTAGGTCCATCCAGGACTGCTCCTCCCTTGCCTAACTTGCCCAGATCAGAGTCACTTCATCCTTCAACAAATTTTCTCTGACCTTGTGCAGTGTTTCTGCCATGAAAAGTGGCCCTGTTGGTCTCCTCAACATCACATTTATTTCCCTGCTCTTACTGAGGACAACCCTCTGCTTTTGGGTAAATGGCCCCAAAGTTTCTGCTCCAGCTGGGAGCTGTGTGCTCCATGGTGCAAGTCCACTGCTGGAGTGAGTGTGCTCTCTGAATAGTTATTTGCCATTAACAATAACAGCTTGTTTTGATCCCTAATAGCAGCTTAATGAATAATAAGGATTCTAAGAAATATTGGCTGTGATCCTTGTCTCTCACACTCACTTCCCCAGCAAGAAAAAGGGAATTTACAGCATGTAAAGGTGGACATTTCATTTCAGTAGCTGTTTAACTTCACAATGATAAGGAAGAAAAAAAATAAGACTTTTTTGTTGTTACTGCACTGAAACCTGTTGGCAGAACTAGAGAGCTTTATTCAAGGACAGTCTGATAGTTGGAAGTCATTTGGAGAGGAAGGGAGTGGAAAGAAAGGGGAAGAAGTGGGAAGACTGCACTTCCTAAATAAAGACAGATGGTGCCTGTGGTTTCTCTCGTAGGTGTGTTCTTGCTTCCTTGGGTGCATTTGCAATTGAACACAGTTTGGTCACCATCTGACATGTTTATAAAAAACTGCTTCTTAGATTGGTGAGCCTGCTGATTTCTCTTGGTTTTCTTAAAGATTCCAAAACTACTGGGTAATAAAAGAAATTGGAAAAAAATATTCAGAATCCATGTGAAGAGTATGGCTGCAATTTCACTAAGACTCAACAAATATCTCTCCAACAGCCCCACAGTCCCACCCTATTATCTCCCATATACATTGTCTTATATTCCCCATTTATAGCTCAATTTATTCTCTTGTTCCACACAGGAAAACCCAAAACATGCACAGGCTGCCTGGCACCATAACTTATCCCATCTGTAGCAGCTGGAAAGATCAAATCTGGAGAAGTGAGTGTCAACAAGTAACTAGACAGAATGAGAGACACAACTGTGGTTATTTTTTGAAAGACAAGATGCATCAAGATGTGGGGCTTTTTTTACAGCAACAAAATGATCAAAACCACATGACAGCTTCTGCTTACAGGTATTCCTGTCATGTCACCCTTCTCCTTGTACCAAGTGCCTTCATTCCCTGGAAATAGTTGTGTCTGATAAAGATTAAAAGAGGATTTAAGGCTCAGAGTGTTTGTACGTACTCGTCCTGTCCTGTTCCTGTCTGATCATTCAAAGAGAAAAGCCCCAGCTGCAATTTTTGCAACACTTCCTTCATGCTGTGTTGTGCTCAGGAGCCCTTCATTTCCTTGGGTTTAGTCCATCTCTGTAATATGGGATGATGTTACACTTGTTTCTCCCCTTTAAACTTCCAGTTTTGATTCATAAGCTGTTTTATCAGACTGACAGGTGATCTCAATTCCTTCAAAACAAACATCCAGCAAATTAATTTTCTCTCTTTCTCTACCCATTCCTGCAGAACCCTGGAAAAAAAAAATTAAAAAAAAAAAATATGGAAGATAACAAATTTATCCAGGTTCATAGTTCTACTCATACCTCAAATGAGGTTGGAGCCAGGTGAGGGTCAGGGTCTTCTCCAGGCAGAATAAGAAGACATAGCCTTGAGCTGTGCCAGGAGAGGTTCAGGCTGGACACCAGGAGGAAATTTCCTCACTGAAAAGGTGGTAGGGGCTGCCCAGGGAGGTTGGGAGTGCCCATCCCTGGGGGTGTCACCTGGATGTGGCACTCAGAGCTCTGGGCTGGGGACAAGGAGGGCATCAGTCAAAGCTTGGACTCAATCATCTTGGAAGTCTTTTCCAACTTACAGGATTCTGTGATGGAATATCAAAAGTTCCTAGGGCCATGGTTAAACAAACCCTTTGTTTCTCACTAACAATGGATCCAGAAGGTGAGATGTTCATAATCACTTCTCACTCCTGTATCTGCTCTGGGAGCTGCAGTGCAAGCCAAGACACAGCTCAAAATGATGGGAATTACCTGGTCAGTGGCTACAGTCACCCCCAAATGGACAAACCCCTTGGAGCAGAAAGGTTTGCTCTTAATGCCACTTCTGCTGGAGAGCTTCAGGCCAAGAGAAGGTCTGGAGGTCATTCCCATCACCTGAATTTCTCTGTCACTGGGGGCAGCCCCACTTACCCAGACCTCAGAGAAGCTGATCTCTATTTTCATATAGAAGTAGAGAAAGGCTAATATTGTCCAGCTTCCTCCACAGGCAGATTACTGACCCAGACAATGCATCCAATCACTGCCTCTCCTGGAGAGTTTGCTGTGTATCTGAATTCATCCCTAATCCTGGCCTCAAATATATTTACTTCATTTATAACACTATAATCAAGGCTTTCCTTTAATTGTGCAAACTAGTCTAGAAATCTGAAAAAAAAGACTACAAAATACCATCCAGAGAAGAATAATTAGATAATCTCAGTATAGGGGTTTTTTAAAATTAAACATGAAAAGAAATAAAGTAGTGCAGTGTCCACTGCACTATCTATATTGCAGCAAATTTAATTTATTTCGTCCTGCTTTATACCATCAGTGTTCTGCACACTGCAGAGTTTTGTTCTGAAAATGCAGAACAGCACATTCAAAGTTGCATGCAAGTGAAAGGGAGAAAAACAGAGCTTTTAGCATCAAAGAACACCATACTGGATGCCCTTGGGAAAGCCCAGGAAAATTATTTAGGACTAATATATAACTATATTAACTGAATGCTTCTGCTAAATTGATTAGCAGTGAAATTAGCTACATTAGCCTTTCCCAAATTTTGATTCCAAGTTGACCCAAAAGATTACTTTGGGCAATCCATGCATCTCAGAGCTGTTGGTGCTGCCTGACTGCTGCCTACAGGAGCTGTCACCACACTGGTCACACATGGCTTGAGTAATTTATTTAAAAAATCTCTCTGTACAGATAGAGGGGGTAGAAGTGCTGGGCTTGATTCAGACCTAGACAAAGGAGAGGATAAAAATCACCTCTTACTCATGTTGGCAGTGGTGGGGAGTATTTGATAAGTGCACAGGAGGCAGCTGTGATTTCCTGCCCTGCCATCATTCCAGCAGTGACTCACTGGGGCTTGTGTGCTGCTGAATGCAGCCCCTGAATGATGAACTCATCCCCTGTCCCTGTCCCAGAAAGGAGCATTGTCCAGGGTAAAATGCCCCCAGCTGCACAGCCAGCTTTCCCCTGACATTCCCACTTGCACGTGCTCCTCCTCAGCCCACCCATTTGAAGCTCAGATCCTCCAGGCAGCTCATCCCAAGGTCTTCCTGCTGCTGAACAGTGCTAAGTGTTTTTATTTATGGTGTTAAACACATCCTGACAAAACTGGTGACCATTAGAAGTTTCCTCACTGAATGGAGCAAGTAAAATGCATGAATTGACACGGTTCATTATGAGTTTATCACACCAACACTGATTCAAAGACACAAAGCTTTGTGAAGGCACATCATGCATAGGCAGAAAGAGCTGCTTTGCTTTCCTGAGACTCTCAGTGACCTGCTGTAAGAAATTAAATAAAAACTAAATAACTAAAAACTCTTTGGAGCTCTCTTGGACTGACATCCACTGAGTCACAGAATCACAGGATGGGTCAGGCTGGGAGGGTCACCAGGTCCAACCCCCCTGCTCCAGCAGGGTCATCCCAGAGCACAGGGCACAGGATTGTTCCCAGATTGTTCTGGAATATCTCCAGTGAGGGACACTCCACAGCCTCTCTGGACAATCTGTCAGTGAATCTGAACAGGAAACTCTAGGTATAAAGGCATGGACAGAGCCTTAAACCACAGCAAGTGGAACTGTGACTTTTTCCCCTGTCTCCAAATCACAGCGCTAAAGCCATTTGTGTCTCACAAAATGTTCACTACAAAATGTTCATTGTCTTTTGAAGAACCCTGTTGTCTTTTTTGGAGAAAGAAAACTCAGATAACTCCTCAGCTCAGGTATTCCCCACAGCAGCACTTTGCTCACACTGCTGTATCAAAGAATATTCTAATGCAAAATAGCTCTGTGCTGCACATTAGCTTCACAAGAAATATCACATGAACTCGGAGCTCAGGCCAGTAATCATGAAGTTGGGATATAAAACATATTTTACAATACTGTTCAAACATAATAAATACCTCAGGCAAGTTTCTCAAAGCTGTCAATTGACTGAGAAATGCTGTCCCATCAGAGGCTGCTTCTCAATCTTGGAGCCACAGGAAATGCAGCTACATCCATCCCTGTCCTTCACATACTGGGAAACAATATCCATCCCACCCTGACCATTTTAATGATGTTTTCCAGGAAATTCTGGGAAATAGAAGGCAATCTCTGTCTCACACACGACACCAAAAACCTCCAGTAGCAACAGAGTGAGATTAGCAAAGCTGTCTTAAAAGGAAAATTAAAACAAAATCTTAGCTGTGTTGCTGCTCCTTCTGTTTCACATAGATACATGTCCAGTTCAGCTGCAATAATCTTAAGGAGAATTAGAATACATTACAGTTGTATAAAATAATTCATGGAGATTGCAGAAGATCAAAAAGCTGGCAGTGACAGGGGGAGGCAGGCATGTCCCTCCCTGTCCCCCAGTGCCATGCAGCAGCACAGCTCCTGCCAGCATCACTCAGCCCCTGCTGCAATGGGACTCTGATGTCAGGCTGGACTGGCTGGCTGGCTGTCACTGGGCAGGGTGGTGCTGCTTGCTGGCTACTTTTGAAGTGGTGGATGGAGGAAGCCACCCCTGACTGCCACAGGAGCTATCAATCCTGTCCCCAAATTGCTCAGCACAGCTCTGTTGCAAGCACAATGCCTGCAGTGGTGCAGATAGGGGAGAAGACTATAATCTGTTATCATGAATTTTAATGCAATGCTTTATATTTATACCCAAGCTATAGGCCATAAAACTGAAATGAATTTCTAATGCTGTAAGTATTATTTGCTGTTTTCCATTCTGGTTGCCATTTCACTCAGATTTTCTTTGATAATGCATTTTATAGGCCTGTACCTCTGCAACTCTCCTCTGCCAGCTCAACTCTTCTGTTAGCAGCAGCAATACTTCACAAAGCCCTGTAATTTGAAGTGACCTTGGGACTACCTTTTTCCCTGTTCTCCCCAGGCTGGTAAAAATCACAGCATTAAACTGGAAGTACCCCCAAATTTCCCAGCTTTTGTTAACTTAGCTCGGGTCCTCCCAACATGCACTTTTGATGTTTGTTTTGTGTTTGGCTAAAAGGGGAGCAGAAACACCTCTTCCCAAGCAGCAGCCAGGAGCATTAACAGTAATAAGAGTCTCAATGAGAGTCTAACACCAGTAAGACCAGTAATTCCCATCACACAGCCATCACCTCATCAGCACAACCCTCACGTCCCTCCAGTCTCTGCCACAGAGGGGAGATGAGGCTGCTGAAGGCTGCAGAGACAGGCAAGTTTCCTGGAAGCACCCTGCTGCTGGCTCCTGCCTCGTGCCTGGCATGCTGATGACAGCCCTGCCAAGTGTCATTTCCCTGCTGCTTCCCCAGGCAGGTGCCCTTCCAGCTCATGGAATGCAGCCTCTTGCATGGTAAAGGCAACAAGCCCCCTGTGCCATCGTCTTGTCCTCTTCCTGGACTTCAGTGAAGCCCTGGAATTGTTCTTTCTTTTATAAATGAGAAGCAAAAGTCTCAATGTTCAGCAAAATTTAGATTGCTTTATTTTATATGGACAGAGCAAGCAGCACTGGGGCTTCATGAGAAGTGACCTCCCACTCCACACTCCATCCAACTTCGGTTTTGCAGCTTCTTTTATAGTCTGGTTTTCTCATAGTAATCAATAATTGTTATCTTTTTTGTTGTCATAATTTTCCCAGGTGGTCAAAAATATCCATGGGACCTCTGGACAATGTGAAGTCTCCAGACAATTTGTCAAGTCCCATAGGAAACCATCTTCCCTTGGTAGATAAGGAATGGCAGAAGTCAGGAAGTCTGGTCTCAGTAGATAGGCTGCAGTTGATTACACAAAGGCAGGAAATCTGATTTTGCAAAACCTATTGGGCTGTGTGAAAGACTTAGTTTGCAAACTGGTAGTAGATACAACTTACTTAGAAAAAATAATATTCATAACAGAGGGATTTAAAACAGATTGATTTAATAATATTTTCTTTTCCCTAGTGTCATTCTTCAATTCAGATTTAAGTATTCTGGTTTATACAAACCCCAATACTTCTATGATTAACACGAATCTTTTATCAATTATCACATTCCTGTAGTTGCCTGGGATCCCTCCCCCTGGGGCAGTGCTCTCTGCTCATCCTCTCCTCCATCTCCTCCCTCTTTACTCTACAGCAGCAGAACAATTTCTCAGGGGTTTTGTCAAACTTTTCCCAGCCCCAGATGCTCACCCTGTGACACCCTTGGGTGTGAGGCCACACTCATGTCACATCCTTGCAAAGGAGTGGGAAACACTTCTGGCCAGGTGGACTTTGCAGCTGTTTTTCCACCTCAGTGAATCCTTTTTAACATGTTTTCTTTGTGGTCAGGTGCTGACTTCACTTTTCCAAGCCGCACATGGACAAATGTTTGTTCAGGTTGTGTCACACACACAGGGAAACCAACCTTTATTTTCCTTCAAGATGAATGCACCTCATTTGGCCTGTTGTATCATAAAGGAATGGAGAAAAAGACACCAAAATAAATGACTGAAATATGTTTTGATGGGGTGTAAATCCCTGTCAATCAAAGCCAGTTTGGACAGGACATTAAGCAGCCTGGTCTAATGGAAGGTTCCCTGCCTTCCATTGGAATGAGATGATCTTTAAGGTCCCTTCCAAACCAAACCATTCTGTGATTCTCTGATTCTGTGAATTTAAGGAATGCCCCTGTTTGCTTAGTGGTGACTCAGCAAGCAGCCTCAACATCCTGGCTTGACCTCACCCAATATTAAACAAATGAGGAGTTTTAAAGCTAAACATTAAGCAAGCATGCAGAGAACTTTAGGAAACATTTCTAAGGCTGGTCTCAGAGCTTTGAAAGCATCAGTTTTAGGGCATAATTTACTGTTCACTGTCACAATAAAACAAATGCCACAGATTAAAGCAAAATATGTTTGTGAATCTACAAAACATGGAAATAACGCACGTGGAAAATGGAAATCTTCCTAACCATCTGGAGCATAAGTATTTGCCATGAATATTACATCCAACAGCACAGTAACTAGTTAGAATTTTGTCATTGGCTCCAGCAAGGCCAGGATAGTCACAAGTGCTTGGAAATGCAAGCATTTCTCTAGGTAAGTAGAACTCATTTCCAGCAATTACAAAGTTAGGGGTGTGCAGCTGCCTGGGTGATTTTATTTCTTTGCATGCTAGACAGTAGGAAAAGGAAAATTAAAAGTTGGGGTTTTTTTTTCCCTTGGTTTTCCTCTTTCCTTACCTTGAATAATTCTAAAATGTCTGCCAGAAAATTATAATCATGTGTTAGGTAAGATAAATGTTTAAGCAAGCCAGATCATGTGTTGAAAGTTTGGAACTCACCACTTAAAAAATATTATTTTGTGCCCCTTCAATGAAAAATCTGCATTTCATGCAAAATACCCAGTAAAATCTCTTTCTCGTGCACCATGTGGGCAGCACAAGCTGCTGCAATTTTCCTTCCTCCTGGTCTGCCACTGGGAGTGACCATCATTTAACAAAGATTGTGAGAGTTAACAGGTACTATGTAGGCTCAAATCTCTTAGACTGCAAAAGTCTTTTTCTGGGAAGCAGGTGGCTTTTCTCCAGAGTTCATCCTAACCCATCCAAAGATTGTGAAAACATCTCAAAGGTTCCTCTCTCCTCATTCTCTTGACTATTGGACCAGTAGTTGGTCTCCTAAGGCTACATGGAAGGCAAATAATTAGAAAGGAGGAAAAACGCAATGGAAAAATCTAAACCTGCCCATTCCTGCACCTTGCAGGAGAATTTCCTACAGGTGGGAAGGAGGCAGCATGGGATCTGGGGATGTCCTAGGACAGGCTGGTTTTGACACTCACTGCAGGATTCAGCAGCAAGAGGGAGTTCATTTAGTCACTGTCCCCACAGATGCCCCTCCTGGGGTCTGCCTCACATCTTCCAGATCCTGGCTGGTGTTTTGGGTACCCTGGAGAGTCTCAATGGCATTTCCTGCCTGTGGTTAGGTGACACCATCCCTGATTCACCCCATGAGCAGAGATGTCCACAAAGAGGGTGCAGGAAGTGCTTTTCTCCAGCCCCTTTTGCAACTGCTCAACCAGAAAGAAATCTACATCATAAAATCCTAGGATCATAAAATAGTTTGGGTTGGAAGGGACCTTAAAGATCATCCAGTTCCAGTCTCCTGCCATTGACAGGGATATCTTCCACTAGACCAGGTTACTCACAGCCCCATCTAGCCTGGCTTTGAGCACTTCTGGGGATGGCATATCCATAATTTATCTGGGAAATCTGTGATAGTCTTTGACCATCCTCACAGTGAAAATCAAGACACAGAATTAAAGAGTGTCTACTGGCCAGACACCAAAAAACCCCACAGCACTAAATTAAATACTACCTTGGAGCTTCTACCCTGAAATAATTTCATTAAAAGCAGCATAAGTGTTTACAATTAAGGAATATTACAGTGATGGGAAGACAGCTGAGTGCTCAAATATAACCACAGAGCCTGTGCACCACAAGGTCTTTCCAATATAAGTGGTAGATGGCCCAGGGGCTCCAAAAATATACCAGAGCATGGAGGGAGCAGAGGGTGACACATCCAGGGAGCATTGCCATGGTGGAGTTCAATATCCAGGGAGACTGAAAGGGTATGGGAGGAGAGGAGGAGCAGCAGGGAGAGAGGCTGAGGCACACAGAGAGGAGGGAGGTGGAGCACATCCCTGTGGGAGGGATGCAGCCAGATGCAGGTGGTGAAGGTGATGAAGATGATGAAGATTATGAAGGTGATGAATGTGATGAATATGATGAAGGTGATGAAGATGATGAAAGAAGATAATGAAGGTGATGAAGGTGATGAAGGAAGATAATGAAGGTGATGGTGATGAATGTGATGAAGGTGATGAAGGTGATGAAGGTGATGAAGGTGATGAATATGATGATGGTGATGAATATGGTGAAGATGATGAAGGTGAGGAAGATAAGGAAGGTGAGGAAAGTGAGGAAGGCGATGAAGGAAGGCCCCATCTCA
The DNA here is from genome assembly GCF_903797595.1 of Erithacus rubecula. Classification (NCBI taxonomy): domain Eukaryota; kingdom Metazoa; phylum Chordata; class Aves; order Passeriformes; family Muscicapidae; genus Erithacus; species Erithacus rubecula. The sequence goes on along the minus strand of NC_136658.1, from coordinate 108,522,897 downwards.
GCTGTGGGCAGGCATTCCTGCAAAGTGGAGCATTCCTGCACACTGGGGCATTCCTGCAGATTGGGACATTCCTGCTGCAGCTCCTTGTATTCCCACCTGCTGAGCCTGCAGTGCTCAGGTGGAAGGTGAGTGCTCAGGAGGAAGGCTGAGCAGAGGGAAGCACAGACACTGAGACAGGTTGGGGTTCATTGTCTGCAGGCAGGAAAAAACATCACTGCTGGCAGGAATGCCCAAGCATTCTGCAGAAATGCAGTCTGTGTTTGGGAAGGAGAGAGAGAATTTTGCGCTGCATTGGAGGGAGGGAAGAAAAGATTGCAGAAACTCCATGGTGCAGGGGAGAATCCAAGCACAGGGTCAGCAGTGAGGCACATGGAAAGAGAGGAAGGGTCAGGTATCAGAGGTGGGGGTGAGGAGAGAGGAACAGCGTGAATTCTTGTACAGAGTTGTAATAATCAAAACATTGGCAGGGCCTTAACTAGGCAGCCCTGCTGGGTGCCCAGATAATACAGCTGATTTTAATTGCTGATGTGTGCATTTTGTGTCATTTGCCTGATGCACAGCCCTTTTATGACGGTGGAGTTTGACCACAAATCAACAGTCAGTCATAAAGCATCACACAAACGACCTCCTCCCCAAACAGGCTGTGTTATTTTTATTGATATTCAATATTCAGATTTTAATGGAGATAGATGGATAGACATAAGGACAGGAGCAAGGTGGGGCACAGAGAAATGGATTTGAAATAAACAGATTGGCAAAACATAAAGGCAGGAGGCAAGAGACAGATGAATAGTCAGGGAGGTGCCTGCCACCAAGGTGGGCAGATATCATCTGGAGGCAGACTGATGACAGAACTGTCAGGCAGCAGAGAAACAGGAGTATGAAATGGGAAAAGAAGAACCAAAGAGAGCGAAACCAAAAACAATCTCAAACACAAATCCCATTGTTCCACCTTCCCCCTTCCCCTACCCCAGCACTCTGCTCCTTGCCACCCTCCCTGTCCCCAAGGAGTGTGGTGTAAAGGTTTGATTTCGGGTCCAGCAGGCTGCATGCTGTCAGATGTGGCATTGTTAGCTGGAGGTCCAGGAGGATGCCTATTGCTTCTCTCCCACCTGCTGTTCATTTCATAAACTGCAATCAGCACACAGCCAGTCCACACCTCTCTCGTTTATTAGCTGGGACAGCAGGAGATGTCATTAGACCTTTAAAGCACTGGACCAAATGCCACTCATCCCAAATCAGTGTCAGTGCCAGTGGTGAGCCAGGAGCCTGTGCAGCACCCATCCCCCATTTGCCCACAAACCTCACAGGCTGGCTTCATTCTCAACCTTTGAATTAGATTGCTTGGGATTCTTTCACATTGCCTTCAATTTCTATTCCCATCTCAGTCTTGATTCATTTGTTATTAGTGTCTGCTCATCCAGGACACTGTTAGAGACACCAAAAGGAGCATCTATTTGTCAGGAGCAGGAACAAATGATTCTTGCATGGTCAGATATTTATTGTATTCATAGTATGACACAGCAAATAGATATCAGCTGCAGAGCTCCAGGGTCCAGCCCAGGGAGGAGCTGGAGCTGCTGCAGAGCCCAGAGGAGGCAGCAGGATGAGCAGAGGATGGAGCAGCTCTGCTGGCAGGAAAGGCTGGCACAGCTGGGATTGTTCACCTGCACAGGAGAAGCTTTGGCTGAGCTCAGTGTGGCCTTGCAGGGCCTGAAGGAGCTGCAGGAAACATAGAGAGAGACAATTCCCAAGGGATGGAGGGACAGGACCCAGGGAATGGCTCCAGAATGAGAGTAGATTTACATTAGCTATCAAGAAAAAATCTCCCTTGTGAGGGTGGTGGGGCCCTAGCACAGGCTGCCCAAATAAGCTGTGGATGCCTCATCCCTGAAAATGTTCAAGGCCAGGCTGGACAGGGCTCTGAACAACCTGGTCTAGTGGGAGCCGTCCCTGCCCATGGCAGGGGGTTGGAACTGAGTGATCTTTAAGATCCCTGCCAACACAAGCCATTCTGTGATTCCATGATTCTATTATTTATTTCCCTTTTTCTGTAACTCCAGGCCCTTGTAAGGAGCCTCTCTCCATTTTTCTCTTGGGCTCCTTTTCACTGCCAGTGTCCAGGACATTCAGATATATCAGCTCCTGTTTGAAGAAAAGGGTGCTACTGAGTAGAAATTCCAGACAAACAGAGAAATTCCTTGTTACTTCCCTGTATGATTCCAGTCAAGGGACAAAGACTGTGTCCAAAACCTTCACGAGAGAAGGAGGCCAATAGAATCTTTTGCCCATTTCAGATGTGGGATCATTTGCCAATTGAATATTTCACTCCCTGCAGATGTGAAACCATGACTTCAGCCGTAAGGTGGCAGATTCAGGTCTCCACCAATGACTCATCCTGTCTTTCTGCATGAGTGTATGAAGTTTATGTCCCTGTCAGTGACATCTCTGAGTGACCACTCTCCCCAAAGTCACAAATAAAACCTAAGAAATATCCTTCAAACATTTCTAGCTAGCAAACACTGCATGACCCCAGAGCAATATCTGTCTTCCAGACTTTTTTCCATGGATACAAGATAGAAGAAAAAGCAGTCACTGCTTCCTGACATTCATGGGGTTTATGTGGTTGAGACCTGAACTGGGAATCTAATGACAACAGGCACAAAGGACTCATTAAGGTCTCATGTGATTTGATTTCAATCTTCCAGGATTCTTTTTTAAAGGACTACATTCAAAACGTTGCATTGCTCAATCAAACACTAAAAAGACATCAAACAAAAGGGAGCCATGTGAAGCTATAAATCAAGTTCTGTATTCATGCATGGCTTCCATTATGCAATCATATACTCTGATCTATGAGCTCTCTGAACAGGGCAGGACTAAGCACACACTCCTGGGAAAGCAGCAGCAAGAGCTGCCTTTAGTCAGAGTTTTCCAGCCTTGGTTCTCTTTTTATGTTTTTGATAATTTTGTTATATTTCCTGTGCCCACTGGGAGTTGCTGACAATGTCCATCCCACAGAATCCTGCATTCTGCCACCCACTGCAAAGTGGGCAGTGCACCAACCTGTAAATGGACTAACTGCTAAACAGTCCAATAAAGAACTAACACCTATATTATTTATATTTTGACCCAATAACCAAATACCTGTGACGAGCAGTGCAGCACTAACTACCCAACAGAAAACTACTACTTGAAATTATGAAAAAGAAGGAAGAAGACAGAGACAACACCCAAGAACATCCATGTTGCCCCATAGCTATCACTATATTCTAAAAATCCCAAATTCCAAATCCTTCGCCATGTGAAATTACACAATTCTATTCTAACTACACACCTGTGATTTTAACTCCATCACTCAAATTTGGAAGCTTCTCCAAGGCCTCAGGTCCAAAGCAGTGTTTTCCTCTGGTCAGTGCCAGAAAGCACAGAAAGCTCAAAACTCCCAGGTTTCTGGATTCCAACACCAACCCTCTCTGCTGTGGGTAAAACAAGAAATAACCATTGCACCTCTCTTGGATAATGGCTCGTCAGAAGTTGGATCAAACCACTCATTTCTGCTACAGACCATGAACAGACTATAACAGATCATATCATCTCCTTCAGGAGAAGGAGCTGCTGCAGAATCTCCTTCCTATAAAATGATCTCAGCTTCCAGCAAGTCTGAGCATTCACAGGTCATTGTGAGCCTGAAAATCCAACCTGTGTTGCTTCTGGAGCATCAGATTTGGCCTCATTCTCATTTGTGGGTAAATAGGACAATCTGTGTCCAGTCTGTAAAAGCAGATCCAGAAAGTGAACATCTTCACCTCAGAAATGCTACTGTCATTTTCTCTTACTTTGAGGGCCTTCCAGAAGATGAGGGAAAGGTCATTTAGAGGATCTTACTTTCTGTTGGCAAAGCATTCCAGAAAAAAAACCTCCGAGATGGAGATAACAGCTGAGTGAAGCACCTGAAGAGTCTCAAGTGTTAAAAACTAATTTGGAGCACCCAGGAGTCTGCAACCTGGTCACCCTGTGACAGCTTGCACTCTCCAAGAGTTTGTGCACAAAAATCACCACCCCAGCGAAACCTGCACTGAAGGTCACTCTGAGGGACAGCAAAACTGTCACCCATGAAGGTTTGGAGCAACTCTCCTCAGGAAAAATAATATAGTGAGAAGGGGTGAAGCTGCCCCACTCACAGGGCACTCTGCTCCCCAGCTGAGCCTGGAATCTGTGAGTGAGGAATTTCCTGAATGTTGGAAGCCTGGTGTGCAGCAAATGCCCTGCAAATCCAGTCCCCATGCAGGGAATAAACAGGGATGACTGGTAAGGATCTGAGGTGAGAAGACAAAAGCACTGAGGACAAACCAAGTCAAAGTCAAAAAGCTGGCTGCTTAATTCTTGTCATGTGAAGTTTTTCAGGAAAAAAAAATCTAAAAAGAAAAAGCTAAACAGAACCACATCTGCCTGAGTAGGGGAAGTTCAGAAGGGAAAAGAAAGGCTCCTCAGTTTGAAATTTTCTCCCATTTTTATTTCTGCTCTGACTCTGATGACCCAGCCTCTTGGTTACCAAAGCTGAAAATAATTTGGGAATGGAGACTCTGTAGAATATTGCTCTCCAATACAGAAACCTTTCTCTTCATCTTCATTCATCCTGGCTGAATAGACAGCTTTCATTTTGTAAAACAAAATTGTTTCCAGGAAATGGTTCCCTTGTAAAGGCCAGTCCTCCATCACCAGGAATGGAGACAACTGGGGTGATAAAACCCCAAGTGCTCCCTTTGAAATCTCCCTTTTCCAGAGGGATGTTCCAGAGCCCAGCACTGTGCTGAGCACACACCCCGGCTCTGCAGAGGCCAAGGACCAGCTCCAGGGGCAGCTCCTCACTGCAGTGACTGAGCAGAGTGAGGACCTCAGCCAGCCCCTGCTGCCTCTCTGAATCCTGTTCAAACCCCTTCCCAGGATCACACCTCCAGGAATGGGTCTGTGACAGCCAGACACAGAAATCACTCAGGAGCTGCACCCTCAATAATCAGGACCAGATCCAAGCTGCTCTGTGACAGCACCCAGACATCAGAGGGTGAGGGTGGGACAGTTTTGGAGGTAAGCAGATGAAGATAAGCAGCAATCAGTCACATCTGCATTGCTGCCATGCTCCAAGCTGGATAACATTCCTTGCTGTGAAATGGCTCTCACTGCATTCAGGAGGAGGGAGCAGGGAGATGCCATCCACAGCTCCCTGGCTTTTTAATATTACATGTGCATGGCTGGAACTAGTAAGTCTTCCCCTGACACTCGCCCCAAGGTGCAGACAGCTCTGAGGAGCACACTGAGCACACAAAATAAGGCAGCAGATATATGTTGTCATTACCTTTAGGAGTGAGTTACTACTGCTGTTTGCTATTTGCATAACAAGTGCCAAAAGCCCCAGCCACCTACATCTGACTTGACTGACTAATCTGTGCCTGTAATATTGCATGGTATTCATGAAATAAATAAAATACTGTTATAGTTACACTCCACAGCAATATAGGAGTGTTTTTTCTTGAGCACACTCATAAGGGTTGCTATTCAGTTGAGGTTCTCTGCAGCAATCATTTTTGCAAACTCATGGTGCCTTCCAGGAAAAATCCCAGAGCAATTTTCTATTTTTGAGAGCCAGAGAAGAAGTCTGCAGAGGGTGAGATGCTGAGGGCTGCTAGTTCAGAATACAGAAGTGCCATCAGCAGAAAGGAGATTGGAATTTGAGAATGACAGATATTTTCATATTTCTTCTCTACTGATGGGTTTAGATTTCACCCTGAACACAGGGAAGAAAAATAAATTTTAAAAAGGGGGTCTCTAGGATCCTCAGAAAGGGAGACAGAGCTAGAAAACTTCCCGGGTTTTTGTGTGGGTTTGTGCTGCAAAGGACATGAGGGTCTGACCTGCTCCTCTTTGAGAACACTGAGCTCAGAGTGAACCACTGTTGCCTACAGAAAGGAATTGTTTGAATCTGCAGATAACTCAACTTGTTTCCAAATGATGCCATTCTTGTTCCCCCCTCCCCATGCATCAGAAAAGAGAAATTTTCCCTAGAGATCACTTCCTCTGGCATTTTCCTAAGGCAGGTGACTGATGGGTGCCCATGTAATTTGTTGTGGTGTAGAGGTGGAACCCTGCAATTAGGATATGGCTGCAACACAGAAATTCAGTGATCTGAAGTAACCTACATAGAAATGTCAAAGGATGTAACTTGGGGAGGATTAAAGTTCCAGTAATAATCTTTCAGGGACTTTATCAAAGCTGCAATAATAGTTAAGAAAATTCATGGCAGATGGTTAATATTCTGCTATGCAGTCTAATTCTAACCACTAAGAGCAAAAAATATCAGAGATATATTTGACTTATTCCTTGCAGCATGTTTAGAGAAAGAGAGAAAGTAATGGTTTAGGCTTACAAAACTTTCACAAAGAGTTTGGAGAGAACACATATGGATGGTTACATGTGTGAATGAGTGTGTCCTTTGGGGAGAAGAATGAGCAATGAAAATCCCATTCTTAATCTTCCCTTCATTTCCAATAAATAACCCTTATTTTTCTGGTCTGTATCTTTACACCAACAAAAACATGTCCAATTAGAGAGAATCATGGCATATTTCTCCAGAGGGTGCCTCTATCATGAAGGTATCTATTTTACTTTTCTCTCACTCTCTCATTGCCCTCACTGGAACCAACAGCAATTTTTCCATCAGGAATTTTCTTCAGCCTTCATTAGGGTAATAAAAGAGATCCTTGTGCACATGAACCTTTTTTTTAAAACAAGCTTCCTGTGAAGGTTTCTCATTCCTAGAGAGCCACATCTGTGTGGCTTTCTGCTATCAAAACACTGAGACATCTATTGTTGATGACAGGATGTTACACAAAATTCAGCTGAGATGTTCTGGATCAGCTTTGCTTCCACAACTCTTCCAATAATGGGGAAAAATTAAAAAATAAAAAAACCCCAAACATTAGGTTGGGAACTTTTCTGCAGTCTTCCACAATAACTTTGCTTTTCCAATCTTATTCCCAGCTGTCAGCCTGGCTCATACTGAGGAGTCTTGATATTTATATCTTGATGTATCTGCCAACAGAAGTGCTGATTAGATTGTTAATATTTAAATTTATAATAATAGGAAGGTGGGCAAGATTTAAGGGGTTGATATAATTGTAAGAGGATACCATTTATATTTCCATATTAGTAGCAAGACATAAACATACAATAAAAGTCCAAATTCAGCCAGAACTACTTTTACTTTTCTAACATGCAGTTCCTAATGGAAATTCTAATTCACAGTATGATCAATTCCTATTAAAAACAGGCTAGCCAAAACCAGGAAAAATAGCTTCATTTTAGGCACTAGGCAAACACAATAACTCTCACTTTCCTCTCATGCCTCCAGACTATGTGTCTCCAAACAATACCAACTCTTAGAAATGAAAATAGCAGAAATATTCCAGAATTGTCAGAACATGGTTCCAAAGAAGTTCTTTCCACTTTGAAAATTGTGGCACATTCCCCTACAGTCATGAGACAAGTTAATTAGACAGATACAAGAAGGTACACAGTATTTTCAAAGAAACTCCACTGGAAATGGTGGTAATTGCACAGACATTGATGTAAAAAGGCCCTAAATAGAAAAACACAACTCAAATGTCTATGTAGATGAAGATACTTTTACCTCAGCTTCTTTTTATTCCCTGTAAATTCAAAATTCTGAGTTCCCACCTACCCTGTGTGCATGTTTCCTGGCAATTCAAGGTTGATTTTGAAGAATTGTATGATTTTGTGAGACTCTCTGAAAGCTGTCAGATGCCTACAGGCTTTGCTGGGCTGGAGCTACAGCTTGTGTCAGATTGCATGGCTGAGCCCTTGGCCATTTCACCTCCACTCTGTGATACCTCTCCATTAAACCTCATTTCTGCTGGAGGACAGAAGCAAAAGGAAAAAGATTATTTTTTTTTTAAGTGCCAAGTTTAGAGTGCAATTTGCTTTATGTCTTGGGACATAAAGTTAAAGACATAAAGTTTCTGGCCCTGTCTTCATTTATGCCAATATAATGTCTACTAACTTTGCCAGAGTTAACTCCAGTGCAAATGACATGAGAAGGAAGCTCTAGAGCTTAATTGGTTTCTAATGAACAAATGTGTGTGTGCTTGCAAATAAATGAAAGCACATACAGAAGTGCCAAAAAGCCATTTTTGAGCACAGAAACTACCTCTTGCTGGAGAGAGAGAAAGCAGATCACTGACACAGCACCATCCTCCACATTTTGGGAAGCCAACATATCCAGTGACAAAGACTTGGACTGTCCCTTCATGATGGTCTCCATGAGGAGCCTTTTCTTCAGTGCCTGAAGAAAAACATTTCCTGAATCCCTCTTGGGGAAAGTGGGTTGTGAAAAGCGGATGGAGACTGCTAGAGTCGTTGGATAAAATGGAAAAGCTTGGAAAAGCCTCAGGGAGGAGTGGCACCCAGTGTCCCAGATATGCCATGCAAGGAAGGGATGGTTTGACTCCTCACATGCAGCCAGGGTACAAGCTGGAGGAGAAAAAAAACCAAAATCCTTCAAAGTCTCAAACATGTATTCATGCATTTCTCCCCCACCCCCCCATAGAGATTTCATTGTGTGACTCATGAAACATGTCATTTTAAATCCTCAGAGGATAAGTTGTCAGAATACATTGTGCTTTAAAGTCTTTCTTTGGTCTCTCATTTAAATCTTTGAAAGACTTTGTAAGTTTTTTTTGGGTTTTTTTTTTTTTTGCCTTCACTTTGGTTTTAGTATTGTAGAGACGAACGTGCCTTTTCTCTTGCGAGTTAAGCACTTAAAATATTCTGGATAAGTGAAATGTGAGGCATGAATTGTGAAAATGACAATCCTTATGGCCCTCAATATGCAGAGCAGCTCCAGAGCCTTCAGACTTCCACCTCCTCCTTTGGTGGTTTCAGCTTAACACCAAGCTGGCAATAAAAGGTAAATGAGCTCCTGCAGCAGAGTAAGTACCAAGAATATGAAGCTTTTGTGAACGTGGATGCTGCTCTTACCATTATGGGCAATTAGAGGGCTTAGAAAGTGTGTTGCCTGACTTTCTGTTGCTTGGTAACTGTGCACCTAATTCTTTCTCTAAGAGGTCACAGAAATGTCAGAAAATCCATTTTGTTAGGGCAGGGGGGGTGGTGGTGGAGAGACAAATGCCCCCATCAGAACAGCAGCCTATGGATTTGTTAAAAGAACTTCGTGTTTCCCATTAGCAGATAGGAAATGCAGCATTATCATGATTATTTTCCTAGCACCACCAAACTGCAATTTCTGAGCGTGGCCAGCTATGCAACACGCTTATTGTGCCAAAAAGCTTGGGAATTGCAAACACACTGATGAAATTTGGCATGCTACAGGTCAATATAACTCCTGGATACAGTGACAAATAGCCATTATTGGCCTGATGCAGAGCCTGGCAGAGTCAGTGGAAAAAAAACACTGAAACAGCGACAGCACTGTGAGAGTGATAAGGAATTTCTGAGATTGGAAGCTTTGCAAACATTGCCTGGCACAGGAAAAAAAAATTATGAACTTGGAAGGAAGCTAATGAGACAGAAGATAAAATTTTCTTCTCTGAAGAGATACAAGTTGCAGCTTCTGCAGCCCCTGAAATACTAAACGACTGTCACTGAGAGTGAACAAATTAAGTGGTGTCTGTGAGGGAAGAGCTTGGCTATTTTTACCTGCATTTTAAGGAACAGGACTTTTGGAAGTACATCTCATCCTCAGCAAATGTCCAGATCTTTCTACTTTGAGATGGGTTTAGTAATACACATTCCATGTTATACACTATTCCCACAAATGAACACTGTAAAAAAAAAACAAAAACAAAAAAACAAAAAAACAAACTTCCCTTCAACTTAAGCAGTTTTCTCAAGTTTGCAAACACAGTTTAGATTAAATGAACACCCCTGAGATTGAGTGAATGCATTTCAAGGGGGCACAATGTGCAGGTGTCCACCACTGACCATCAATCATTTTTCTGCAGAGCTGAAGGTTTCCTGTCACTCCATAATCACTCAGCAAGAATTTGCAGTCATTTTCTAAAAGGAAGGGCAGACAACACACTCTGGGCCCATTTAATCATAAAAATAAAGGACATTTTCATGTTGAAACAGCTTGTGAAATAACACAACTGCACAACCCTTGGACTCCTCCATAGGACAATCTTGCTGTGGGCAATGTAGGAAACAAAACTCATGGTCCCAGCCTACCCTTGGCCACAAATTTTCTGCACAATATTAGATAAATTGAACTCAGGCCACCACCTAGTGAGGGCAGATGTGTCAATGGAAAACTAGAACTTGATTTTTCCTTGTGATCTTCCACTGAGAGGATTTCTTCAGCTTAGAATGATCAAAAGGATTGTGAGTACCTACATATCCATTCCTGGCAGTAAATGATTCTGTAACATAAATCATTTTCACTGAAGAAAACAATCACAGATCACTAAAACAAGTAGGTCTTTACAGTAAGGGGAAGAAAATAATGCAATCAAGCTCAAATAATATCTCTTGTTCTGGAGGTACTTAGGTATATTTCAGTCATCAAATTTTCATCATAAACTTTGAGATAAATGCATGAAATCACATTGCTGGGATGCTCTCATTTGTTTATATACAGACAGAGTAAATGTGACTGAAGAACTCATAAAAATTAAGATTTCATGCATGTTCAAAACAATGGAGAAGCTCAGGCTAATCTAAGAAACACGTATGGGTAAAATCCAGCAAATCTGGATCTAAACATCTTTGTGAATATGCTTATACCATTATTCTGCTCCACAGACTGACATGGTTTTTGATGCACTTTAATGCATAATTAAATTCTTCTGTGTTAAGTATGTTTCTCCTGACATGTTTTTCTGAAGATGCCATAGAAGATGGAAAAATGTATTATACAACCCCTTAAAAAATGTAAGCTTGCAGCAAAAACTCCTGAAATATTTTTGAGGCAATCAGAGTTCTGTGAAATTCAAGTGGGTTAGAGGTTCTTGGAGAAAATAGGCTTTAGAAAAAACAAGAAGTCAAAAAGAAAATAACAAGAAAACAAAGAAAACAGTAATGGTGCAACAAAAGAGTATTTTTTTCTCTATTGACTGTGAAAGCAAATTTAACAATAGATGAGAATGATCCATGCCAGCTACATCCAGAACCATGCAGGTCATGAATTTGCTGACCCTTAAACCTCCCCATATTTTCCTGTGGATAGGTTGAATGCTCTGCAAAGTTTATAAATGTAGTGAAATAGCCACTGGCATTTTGGCAGCACAAAAACTGCAGACAAACACACCCAGCCACACACCCACACATTTTCTGTAAATAATCTGTCATCTTCAAGTTCAATGTCTGCATTTTCCTGCTCCACACGCTGTGTTACTGGAACCAGAGAACTGATTCAGGCAAGCAATGCTCCACAGGCTTAAACTCACCTGGCCAGGGCCAGTGCCTTGAGATCATGATGTCAAAGGGTCTGGTGTTTATCTTGCATGGAGAAAACAGAGAATTTAGCTTATGAAGAGCAGCTTCCTTGATGTGTCACTCACTACAGTGGTCTGACACATACCTGAACTCCCTGTATGCTGTTTTTTATTTTCATTTCAGCCCCTTGAAGTTGCTCTAATTTCATTATACAAGCTGGAAAGTGGCTTAGTGGAAAAGCCCTGGGGGTGCTGGTGCCAGGGGCTGGACACAGCCCAGGGGTGCCCAGGTGGGAAAGAGGCCCCTGGCAGCTGGGCTGGCTCAGGAATTGTGTGTCCAGCAGGAGCAGGGCAGGGATTGTCCCTCTGTGCTGGCACTGAGAGCCCCTCAGGCTGTGTCCAGCTGTGGCTCCTGCAGAGCCCTGGAGGGGCTGGAGGTGTCCAGGGCAGGGAACGGAGCTGGGGAAGGGGCTGGAGCCCCAGGAGGGGCTGAGGGAGCTGGGAAGGGGCTGAGCCTGGAGAAAAGGAGGCTCAGGGGGGACCTTGTGGCTCTGCACAGCTCCCTGACAGGAGGGGCAGGGAGGGGGGTCAGGCTCTGCTCCAGGGACAGGGACAGGAGGAGAGGGAACAGCCTCAGGCTGGGCAGGGCAGGCTCAGGGTGACAGCAGCAGGAATTTGCCCATGGAAAGGGAGTTCAGGGATTGGAGCTGCCCAGGGAGGTTTGCAGTGCCCATCCCTGCAGGTGGCACCTGGAGGTGGCACTCAGAGCTCTGGGCTGGGACAAGGTGGGGATGGGCACAGGTTGGGCTCCATGGGCTGGGAGGGCTTTTCCAGCCTAAATAATTCCATGATTCCATGATTCTTTAAGTGGATTGTTGTAGGGCCAGCTGCTCAAGGAGACCCTTGGTGCTGAGGCAAACATGATGCCCATGCCTGGAGAAGGGAGAATGGGGCAGAAACCTCAGGCACAGAGAGGGTGGGACCCCTGCAGGTCACATCAAAGCCAAAGGGATCCCTTCCAACTGCTTCCAGCAAGCCTTGGGTCCATACTCAGGTCTCTTCTACATTAATTTGCTTTTTCCAGGATTAAAGATGCACTAGGAAAGGGGTTAAAATGAAGTTAATCTGCAAAGGGGAAGCATTATTTGTGACTGCCTTCCAACACCCGACATTGTGCACATGTCACTGTTATCAATTTCACATTTAAAGAAATTCTGAGGATAATTATGGTGTATCTGTGTTTATGCTTCAGAGTGAACAAGTAAATAGTTCTTCTTTAATTGTCCCTATGCATCTGAAAGAACAGGGTGTTTGAGCAAAACCCTCTCTAAGGGTGTAGGTCTGCCAGACCACCTTACCATGTCATTATACCAAGGGCTGAACCTAATACAGCTGATACTTTGAAATTCAGTGTGTCATAAATATCCCTCAATAAATCCTTTCAAATGCCAAAGCCCATTCTTAACAAAATCACAATTCTTTTGAAGTGATAGGCAAGTTATTTTGCTTTTGGGAAAGAAAATTATTTCAGTTTTGTCCTGAAGAAAATCAGAAAAAATGAATTTTTCACTAGATTAGCTGTTTTAAAATAAATAAATAAACCAAAATTACAACAAACAAAATAAAAACAACAAGAAAAAAAATTTTAAAAAAATTAAAAGTCCAACCTTCTGGAGTTTTCATAAAGTGTAGAAGGATGTGAAGGATGTACTTGGAAAAGCACACAAGCCAACAGCACAAATATGAAAACTATTACTTTAGAATGGGTATCTCTCTATCTTGGGCACATCTCATGGATATTGCTATTCCAAGCAGCAGTAAAATCATGTTCCCCTCTCAAGCACAAAATGAGTGAAACACTTTTCATTGAAACACAGCCACTGTTTTATCAATGTCTTACAACTCTGCACTCGCAATTTTCAAAGACTTGCAGAGGACAGAAAGTTCTTCCAGTCAATGAAGAGGCACAACTTCCTTCCTCAGCATCACACACCCCCACAGCAGCTCACGAGGCTCCCGTGGGAGGGATGGATGCTGGATGGATGCTGGCAGCCAGTCCTCATGGGCAGCACCCTCAGAGGGGCTCCTTTAATTCCTTAATGTGTCTACAATCTCCTGAATTGATATAAACCCACAGCCTCCCTCCTTCCTCTGTAGGATGTCACTGCTGTGACTCTCTCCTCTCCCACTGTTCCTGGAACATCATCTCTTGCTCCAGATAGAACCATGGAGTGGTTTGGATTGGAAGGAACCCTAAAGATCATCTGGTTCAAACACTCTGATGTGACCAGGGAACTTTCCACTAGACCAGTTAGCTCAGAGCCTGTTCCTGAAGGTCACTGTCTGGAATCAGCTCTTAGGTAGAGCATTCATTTTAAATAAATAACTTCTGCAAAGGATGTTGGTCACATTTCTCTGCAGTAAGACAAAGCACACTGTGCCATGTTTATGACCCTACAACCTCTGGTTGCTGCCCTTTTCCTGATGCTCTGCCTTCACTGCACCACAGCTGCTGCTTTTAGCTCTCCTGTAACAGCATTTGAGTAGTCCCACTGGAAAATCTACAGCTTGATCCTGAGAAAGGAGGAAAACACATCACACTCTCCTCCTGGACTGATGTCCAGCACTCTCCATGGCACAGCCAGAAATCCTGAGGGAGGATTGTGTTATCCATCTCAACAGGCTCTCCTAGTGCCCACTCTCCAAATGTCTGTAAAAATCACTCTATATAAAGATATTATAAGAGGCCAAAGGAATGCCACAAAGCACAATATTTAATTGTGGAAAACCAGGAATGGAGTCCTTCAGAACATGCCCTAGAAACAGGTCTGAGTGAACACACTCCCAGGTCCAAACAGAAGGATTGTGGAAATCTCAGACAGAAACCAAATGAAGGCTGATCTGTTGAGTAAGGATAGGGGGAGAAGAAGATACACCACGAGCTGCCATGAGATTTCTCCAGTGTGTTATTCTTTTTAAGTAGAAACATGTGGTGGAAGATTAAGCAGCATCTTTTTAATCTCTGATTGTCCAGCTCCCCCTGCTGTAATTACATATTGGACACAAATGGCAACAGATGTTCAGTGTCTAAGCTAAGAATTATATACTTACTCAATATCCCAGTGATTCAAAACACTGACTGGGAGGTTGGAATTTAAATTCCATGGAGTGGCAAATGAAAGAGTTCCTAGAACACCATGAGGCACAGAGAATATTAATGCAAACTTGAGGATACACCAGTAATGGAAGAAGACAAACCGACTGAATACCAGCTAGAGTGGTTTTAATTACAGCAATTTCTCTGTAAATTATTTTAACCCATCCTCATCCCTGAAAAGCTGAGCCTCCATTGTTATTTTTCACATAATCAAATCTCTACAACCCTGTGTGTGCAGCTAGATAGGAGGTTTTTTCTTAATCATTTCATCATCTATCAAGTGGCCAGACTAATTTCCCCATATAAAACCTAATAGGAACAGATCTATCAGCCTGCATTTTATCTTGTTTATTTTCCAAGATACACACTTGTCCATTATGAAAGCTTTTTCCCTGAATTTGCTGGGAATTTCAAGTGGCTATTCCTTTCACTAGACTTGCTTTCCCTTGCAATATCACGGTGCTAGGAAAGAAGATGCTTTAAATTGGAGAGATGACCTACCCAACACAGACATGAATCATCTTCCCTAAAATTTAAAGGTATCAAAATAAGAGAGAGGATGCAGTTCTAGGGGGCCTCAGGCATGTGAACTTCCACAGATTGCATCTCACTCCAACCAGTTTCTCATTTCCTGAAACAACAGACTTGCTCCATTTTCTCTCAAACCTCCAACTCCTTCCACCCATATTTTGGGTACCAGTTGAAAGCCCATAATCTGATTCCTCCTACTGCAATGGCTCAGACAGGAGTGCAGATTTGAATGTTCTGAGCACTCCAAGGTGCAGATGCACACCAAGAACACGTGTCTGAGTGTGACATAAATCCCTTTACTCATATGCATATCACAACTGAGGGCAGACACTTGTTTACCAAAACATTTTCTGACAGAAAACTGAAAACACACCTAAGCCCATTAGTTCCACTGACCATTATGAAAATGTTGACTTTTAAAAGTGCATTTTATTATGCATGATTTCATTTTTCTTGCAAGATCACAGGCTGGGATGCAAACCAATGTGCTGTTTGCTGCCAGATGGTGTGTTGGAAGGGTACAAACTTATTTCACACAGAGTGCTATGTGGCATGAGAATGCTGTTCTTACACTTCTAAATAGTTATGTGTCTCTGAATGGTTTAGATTCCCC
Organism: Erithacus rubecula; assembly: GCF_903797595.1. Classification (NCBI taxonomy): domain Eukaryota; kingdom Metazoa; phylum Chordata; class Aves; order Passeriformes; family Muscicapidae; genus Erithacus; species Erithacus rubecula. The sequence goes on along the minus strand of NC_136658.1, from coordinate 108,507,128 downwards.
AGTATTGTTTCAGTAAGCTCTTCCCATTTTAGCTAAAGCCTTGTGAAGTTAATAGATAAATACCAGAGAGCCATTGGTGAAATTTTTATGGTAACTAATCTGCCTCCTGTCCATTAAATTTTCTAGATGCAGAGCTCCAAAGAGTCAGCAGGGCAGCTGATCCATGCACTGGGCTGATGTGCACAGGACCAGAAAAAAAACATCATTGGTATTAAAGCAGCTGAGAAAGTGATAAATTGACCATAATGCATAATTCTGATAAAGAAAATAACCTCCACATGCCTTCAGCCTGCACTGGGTCCTCCTCAAAGAGACAGGGCACAACCCAGAGTGTGTGTTCCACCAGTCTGTAACCCTGATTTTTCCTGGGAAAGTGCTGGAAATACCCTTAACAGCATCAAGGTCTCCAGAAAAACCATCTATGTATTTTACCTGAACTACCAGAATGAAGATAAAATTCTTCAAAGCCCTTTGTGAAGAACATTCTGTGCATCAACAAAGATCCACATCCACAGCCATCCTACAGCCAGGATAAATAGGTTTAATTTGCACCAGCAAATCCTGCATGGCTGCCCTGCGCATTTCAATTTTTGACATATTTGCTTTGGAAAAAGAGCTGGAAAAACCTCTCTCCCTCTTTTCCTCGGCGAAGCAACGCGCACAGTCTGCACCCGCTGCTAAAAATTGTATCGGTATCAATCTCCCGAGCATCACAAACACACCCACATGCGTCTGAATCCTGAAACGCTTATTTCGCAAAGAATGTGCCAAAAGATTTACTTACTCTTTAGAACTGTTTAATGATGTTGTGGGGATCAAAGGAGCAAGCATTTTCATGACAAAAGGAATTTGTACTCCAGGCTCCACAGCACAGACAGTGATTAGTGAGTCATACATAAGAAGTGTCTCTTTTTCTCTTTTAAAGAGCTGTTGTAGCATTTACCTAAACATTACCCTGCTGAATCAGTACTTTGACTGGTCCTCCCAGCGACTGCCTGAACTGCTCACCTTTACCTGGTAATAGCCTGGTGATGGTTCCCCACCTGAAAAATGTGTTCATACTTGGCTATTTAGGATGCATCCAGAATTTTCTGGGGGCTAGGAAAGCAACCACTGCATCTGAAGTCTTAGCAGATCAAAAATAAGTGATGCCAGCTTAGACAGTAATTTTTTTCTTCATAAAATGATTTTTGTGAGTAAAGAACTTGTTTTCCTGCTGTTTTTAATTTTCTTCAAGAAGCTGTAGGTTTTCTAGAACTCAAATTACAGGCAAGTCTTTTTTGCAAATCTTTCCATTTTCAGCACTGAAACCTTTCCTTGTTGAGCGAGGAGAGAGAACATGTGATGAAAAGAAACCCAACTTGCCTAAAAAGTTTCTGGGTGTCAAACTGCATCCAGAAAATCCACAAAATAACCATTTATTCTGGCCAATTTAAAAAAGAAATCCCTCTCTTTACAGATCTGCCACCAAATATTCATTCTTTCATTAGCATTTCTCTTCAGGTGGTGCATTAGCAATCTCCCTACAATTTTATTCATTTTCTTCAGTGTGTCCCAATGAGGGGGGGACATTCAGGCACCAGATGTGACACTGTGGCCCCAGTGGGTGACACATCCTCTTCTCCTTGGTGTGGCTTAACCCCTGACACGAGTGAAAAAGCAGCTGAGTAAAACTTCTCTGCTTTCTTTGGTGCTTGTCATTCTTATAACCCCTGCTCTGTGAAAGGGGAAATTCAATTTACCCCAAGGTGGTCCCAGCCCTGCCACCGAGCCCAGATGGCTTCATGCAGGTGTCACTGCTCACCTGTGCACCAGCTGCAGGGAAAGGTCTGTGTGCACTTCTGCTGCCAGGTATTATTTTAAGAACAGATCCTCCATGACCAGGAACTCTGAAAAACACTTAAAAGTCCAAGATTACAGGAAAAACCCCACTGTTCAAAAGAAACCCTCACTGGAGAGAGGGATTTTTGCACAATTCATGGGCAGCACAATACCTGAAATATTTCTGTGGTGCCTTTCCCTCAAAGAGCAGTGTTGGGATTGCAAGAGAACGTGCCAAAGTACTCACAGAATTTCTGCACAGCTCCTTGAATAGATGCTGCTAAATGTATCTGAAGGAAAAAAATCGGAAAGCTGTGCTGAACTCCTGTGTCAAACACAGCCAAAAACTTGACATTTTCCCTTGTCTGGTTGCTTAGTGCTAGGAGGAGAGGAAACACAGTCAGTTATTCTGCCATAATAATAATTTAATATCCTGACAAAGTACACCTCAAAGATGTTAACTCAGGACCCCTAACCAAATATGCATTTCCCCAAAATTAGGAATATTCATATGGAAACTCCAGATTTGGGCAGAGCAGAGAGGAAAGGCTGCAATACCAGGATTCAGATTAGCTTGGAAGCCTGGCACAGGAAGCAGATTGCACTGCTGGAGCTGATGCTTGGCTTTTTGAACAAACAGGTCAGTCCCTCTGTGTAAAGGTGCACAAAGCTAAGGCAGGGTGACTCACAGGATCCCACGTGCCTGAAAAACAGGGAGACTCTTCTGGGATGACTTCAAGGTGTGTGACAAAACCAGCTTGCTGTCAATATTCCCTGATTCCAAACAAGATTTTCAGAGCCAGTCAATAAAATTCATGTTCCTGGCTTCATGTCTCAGCTCCTTAAGTAGAAATGCTCCAAGAGGCACAGGAGCAAATCTGATTTATGCTCCCAGCAGCTGCAAGAATTCAGTATCTTCAAAACTTCAAGTCAGCTTTTGAAAGAATGAAGCATTTAAACATCAAATGCTGTATGTTTTTGTTATCTTCACTAATATTTAGGAGCTGCACCTTCCCCTCTGCTGAGGTGAATTGCAGGGACCTCACAGGGTTCATCACCTGTGAGTTGTCAGCCTCCCCTTGCTGAGGTGTTGACACGGGAGCAGATGGCATTCCTGGCTGATCTCACTAATAACCAGCAGTCCTGCCCCTGCCTCCTCCTTTCCTTGCTGGTCAGCAGTGCCTCTGCACCACAGCCCATGCCTGATTGACTACCTGCTCCTGCCTCTGCCTTGGGAATGCTCTGCCCCATCCCACGAGTGACAATGCCTCTGTCCCTGGATGTGTGCCCTGCCATGTCACATTTGTAAAATCCATGTTTTCACATGAATGCTGCTCCTCAAGAGATCCAGGCAAGGCTGTATCACAGCCAGCTCTTTTTTTCTGTTTATTCATGGCTGTGTTCTCACCTGAGATTTATTGTTATTAGCTCTGAAGATACTTAACAGACTGACCCAAGAGCAGGTTCCTGGAGAAACCTGATGTTAACAGCCTTACTACCTGCATTCACTTCCATATTCCAAGAACAAGGACAATTTTAACCCACCTTTGTGGGTTTGCTGCCTTTGTATTGTTTTTTATCAAAGTGGCCCAGAGGACCTTTGAAATACCTCTCAGAAATCAGAGTAAATCACATCAACAGTGACTTCTTGCTTTATTAAAAACTATGAAGTTGGAGAATACTTATTCTGCCTGGAGGGAATGTTGGATGAGACAGCACTACACAACCACATTTTAATTTTTGCCTGACTCAAGGTGAGGCAAAAGGTTTTCTGGGAATCTTCCTGGAATTCATATCAAATGAGCCAGTTTAAAGTTGCTGGGGTTAAACCTATTAAAGTTTCTGAAAATTAGCATATCATTAGCTTCTTCCAGTACTTTGCAACTTTCTTGCTAAAGTCTACAGTGAATGTTATCAAAAGACTCAGGCAGTTCTTGTTTTGCCAACAAACTAAAAAACACTCACATGCATTTTCAGCTGTTTCTTTCTCTTGTCATTAATTTGTCTGTTTTGTTTTTTTTCCCACATGAACAGGTAATAAAAAGCTGTCCTCCTAAAATCCTTTCTCTGCACCAATCCTTTTTTCCTTCTCTGGCTTCTCCTCCAGTCTGTACTCTTTCCACTCTGAGTTTTATTTACCCAGATATCTCAGGGTTGGGTTTAGGTCTTTTTCCCTCTGATAATTCTTTTACCAGAAAGAATCTGATGAGATCCTCCTGTTCCAGCCCCTGGGCTCTGACCCTGGCCAGCATCACCTGCTCCAGAGGCAGATCTTGGCCATTTTCCTGCCCCAGTAGTCTCTGATTTCTGATGCTTAAGGGTAGTTTCAAACTCCATCTTTTCTCCTTTCTTCTTTGCCAGAATGATACTTTTTAAAGCAACTCAACTAGAGGCAAGATAATGAGAGTAAAATCCAATCACCTGTTTTTCACGGGGATCAACTGTGAATCTTCTGAGCCAAGACTTTGGCAGAGAAATTGGCAGTTTGCATAATGGCACTGTGAATCAAAACACACAGCCAGGGATTATTATTGAGCTCCCATCCAATAAACTGGAAATGTGTTTTTGAACTACTGCTTTTAGTACATATTACCCCACATCCACTACAGTTAAGCAGACAGCACTCCTTGGTGACAAGAGATGATTTGTTATTGCTGTGTGAACTTCCTGTGGTTACTGCAGCCCTTATCCTGTGCAACTCTTCAACTTTATCAATGTTTTATATCAAATGAACACAATCAAAATGAATAAGATGTCTTATATGGATAATGCAACATGCAGAACGAGTATCACACATTAATGACACACAGCAATAACACATCATGCTCCTGAAATCATTCCTATGTATTCATGTCAGCCTCTCTGAGAAGGAAGGCTGCACATACCAAACATCAGATAACTCTAATTAACCCTGACACCAAATTAATTGTTCTAAATGCACAAGGAAAAAAACTCCAAACAACAGCATATTGTGAGAATGCACAAAAAATTCAACTGAATTTCTGAGTATCTTGCTTCATGCAGGAAGGGACCACACCACCTAAGACCTTGAAAAATCACAAAGAGCTGGGAGAAGAACAGGTCACAGAGCTGAAAAGGTGTCACTGGGCCATTTGAGAGGGATTTGTTGTCAGTGTCAGAGGTACTTGGGGATTCAGCATCAAGAGCAGTTTTCAGTTTGCCCTGGTCAGCCTGGGGGTTTTCCATCATGCCTCAAGTCTAGGAGGAAAGCTGGGAGAACTGGTATTGTTCAGCCTGGCAAAGAGAAGCTTTGAGGTGGCCTGTGGCCTTTTAATGCCCAAAGGGAGCCTGCAAGGAAGATGGAGAGAGATAATTTACAGGGGCCTGGAGGGACAGGACAAGGGGGAATGGCTGAGAGCTGAGAGAGAATAGGGTTAGATGGGATATCAGGAAAAACTCTTGACTGTGAGAGTTGTGAGGTACAGGGTGCCCAGAGAAGCTGTGGCTGCCCCATCCCTGGAACTGTCCAAGGGCAGCCTGGATGGAGCTCTGCTTATCCTGGGATAGTGGAATATGTCCCTGCCCATGGCATGACTGGATGATCTTTCATGTCCATTACAACCCAAATCTAGGATTCTGTGATTCCATAACACTACCTTAATTCACTTGCTTTTCCAAAATAATTTCTAGCCTCAAAGTTTGTTGAGAAGAGTCAAGCAAATGTGCTGTGAATAACTCAGAAGCTAGAAGGCAAATGTGAAAGATTTCTAACTTATTTTCCAAAATCTTATGCATTACTCTTCGATGCCTATTTTAGCCTGACTCATCTTGACTAAAAGCTTGGCAATAGCAAAGGTTGACTGTAACTCTAAACAACATTTGGGTGAGAAATTAGAAGGCTGGCAGAGGTAACAGGGTTTGCTGATTAAAAAAAATTATAAATGTCCCAGTTTATCTGCAAAGTCATTCACCTGGTGAAATCCCAGGCATGCTGGATGGCATGGCATGAACTGGAGGAGCACAGAGCAGAGAGGAGAAGCTGCTGGAGCAGGGTGACCACAGCAGGAAAACCTACAGCTCAGCACACAAGGAATGACTGGAGTTATCATTTATTCCCTGCTCTGGCCCCAGTTCAGGAAAGATGCTAAGTGCCTGCTTGATTGTTTGCAGGATCAGAAGCAAAAGTGAATTTTTCAGTGGTCTGTATACAACAGGTCCAGGGAGCAAATTTTAAAGAGAAGAAGAAAAAAACCCAAACAAACAACTTAGAATTATATTTTCCTCTTGGTTTTTAGAGTCTATACTAAAGCATTTCTCTTCTACCATTTATGTTTGACCTAACTATTTATCTGTGATTTCAATGTCTTTTCAGGTTTTGCAGCTATTTTTAAGGACTCTTGCTGTGCTTGTTACAGCAGGAAAAACTGCAGGACACTGGCATTGGAAGTTCTCTGAGCTCCAAGGTGACCTTTTGTTTGCTCATGAAGTAACCTCCAGGTGAGAGAAACAACAGGAGAAACCATTCCTATAATAACCTTTCTCATTAAAGAAAAACATAAACATCTGCAATTTCTCAGACAAATGCATGTTTAATGTGTCCCTGACATCTCTCTGCTACATCCCCAGGAATTCACTTACATTTGCTGCCACAGTTTGTCTGCCCAAATGGCAGGTGAGGAAAAACCCTTGGCATTCCCCAAACTCAGGCTCACCCAGGGCTGGCTCCCAGAGTCAGAGCAACCCTGATGCTACAGTGGAAGCCAGTGACCAGAGAGTGACCCCAGAATATTCACCAGAAATCAAACCAGCCCAACAAAACCAGCCCAGTGGCAAAAAATTTATGAAGAAAAACAAAGACTGAAAATGTGTGGAGCAGGGAGATCAATTAACTTGCGCTTTTTTTTTTTTTCCGTTTTTTTTTTTTTTTTTTTTTTCCCGCCTGGTGGATTCACTTTAGTTTTGCATTTGTAATTACTTAAATGCAGTGTTCTTCACAACAGACATAATTCACAGGCCTTTAATGCTGTGCCTTTCAAAACAAACATGAGTCACAGCCCCTAGGTAAACTTCCTGGGCTGGCAGTGAATATCATTATTGTGTGATAGAGTGCAGCAAGCTGTTTGCCAGATTACTCAGTCTCCTAAAGCTAGCAAAATGCATTGCCATTTATTTATTATGCTCATGATAATTACAATTATCATCACTGCAGTGCCAATCTGTTTGCTGCAGAATGAAGGCCTCTTCATGGTGTCTCCAAGGATTCAGTGTCAGGCCTGAGTAGTTAACCAAATTATGGGGACTTGCAGGATTATTTTTTTCTGCAAAACGAGGGCTTTAAGAGGTATCAAGCAGCACTCTCCTGCTTGTTTAACAACAATGTTCAAGAAACCTCTGCTACAAATCCCTCCTTCTGTATAAAGGATGTTCTGGTCCTTGCTTTGGGCACTGTTTTCCAAGAAAACAAGTTCAAACTCAATATCAAGTACGCTGAACAGAAAAATGAATATATACTTCCAGTGCCCCACAAATGTGTCTTTTCCTGCACCTATTAGGATCCATAGAAATTACATAATGTCTGGGTACAAAGTAAACAGGGATCTGCCTCTGCCTTTATTTCTAGCCTGTTGTCAGAACGTCTTGGCACCCGGGAGGAGTCAGAACATGCTGAGACATTAGGCCAGAGAGAGTAGCAAAACCCAGATTGTGAGCAGAGGGGGTGGAAACACAGAGTGTGGGCAGGTGAGAAATGTGAGATCATTTATCCAACCCTGCAGCAGTCTAAAAGAATACTCAGCTTCATATGGTGCTTTGAATCTTCAGAATCCCCGACGAGCATTAGTCAAACTAATGAAATTAGTCATCTAAGGTCGTATTCTTTTTATTTTCATTTTCAAAGGATTTTTTGTTGGAGGATTTCGATGAGTTGCATTGATTTAAAGCCCTGGAAATGAGTTATATTAAGTTGTCTTGTGCTTCCCTTCACATACCTGCTGGCAGAGGATCTGCAGGTTGTCTCAACACCGGTTCCTTGAAGGCTCCTGACGTGATCAGGCTCTGTGTTCCCTGGTAACACATGTTCCAATGTTAGTGACATCCCTCAGACAAGATAGGGCCAGATCTCTGGGACTCACTGCAGCTAATTGGGTTTGGAGAGCTGTCTTGTCACCTCACCCTCACTTTACTGATGTGGAAATATGTTCAGCACAAATGCACTAATCTCTTTCATTTTCATATGCAATGAGATGCTGAATTACAGCACTTAATAAAAACCACTCTGCTCGCCCTGTGGGAGTTGCAGATGATCATCATTAGTGTAAAACCACAGCGATCATCTCACCACACTGAGCCCTGGAAGTTCAAACGTGGATCTAAAACCAAAACACTGACTGAAAGCAGCTCTTGGGTTGATTCAGTTGTTATTAATCATAGAAACATAGAATATGCTGATTTGGAACCCACAAGGATTGTCACCATCCTGGTCCTGCAGAGCATCATCCCCAACAATCCCACCCATTGTCCAAACACTTCCTGAACTCTGTCATGCTTGATGCTGTGACCATTCCCTGGGGAGCTGTTCCAGTGCCCAAACACCCTCTGGGGGAAGAATCTTTCCCTAATATCCAACCTAAACCTTCCTTGACACAGCTCCAGCCATTCCTTTGGCTCCTGTCCCTGGTGACAGAGAGGAGATCAGTGCCTGTCAGTTATGAGCTACTAAGATATGTGGAACAAAGAGAACATTTGGCACCTTGTCCTATGTTACCATGTAAAGATGTGCCCAGAAGTATGTATTCTATCACCATCTGCTGAAACCAGGTGGGGCAGTGATTCTTATATCTGTGAAGATATCCTCTGCTAATGGGCCATCTGTTAAAAAACCAGGTGGGGCAATCATCTTTATCTTCCCACAGCCCATCCTCCCTCCAGGAGATATCTCCTGTTAATGGCCACTGAGTCCCAGGGCATGGCTGATAAAATTCCATCATCCCACTGGGAGATGCTCCAGCCAGGGGGAGGAGCCAAACATTTCCTACCTAGATAAAAACTGAGATTTGGAACACCAAAGCAGCCCTTACCCACTGGATTCCAGAGGACAAGAGTTACCAGAACTTTCTACAGGATCACTACAGGATCACATCTGCACTGTTATCCCCAGTGGGGTGCCAGGTTGTATTCTGACTCTGTCAGTGGTTTTTCTTTTGTACTATTGCATGTTTGGGGTTTTTTTGTTTGTTTGTTTGTTTTCTATTAAATTGTACTTCTGACTTGGAGTCTCTCACTGGTTTTGATTTCAAAATCATTACACACCGTTTTGGAAACAGAGCACTAGCAGAGGTCCATCTCTGCAGAACAGCAGAATAAACCATAGGTCACCCTACTTCTAATCACAGCCAAGAACTTTTGGATAGGCATTTATTATGATTTTTGTAGTGAGAGGGAACGTGAGGGGAGAAAAGCGAGTCCTGGACATTCACCTTGTCAAAGCTCCCAAAATGATGAATGATACAGGTTCACAGTGAGTGACCCCTATTGCACAGCAGCAATTTAGGCAAAAATTATCAGGAGTTGAAACTGTTTATCCTTCATTCTGCTACCATGCATAATGGACCAATTAAGATATATCATGAGCTGCTCATTGATGTCAGACAGAAGTCAGAGGAACCCAATAGATGGGAACTAAATCAGATTGCCAAGGACAAGTATAAAAGGAAAACATAAGCACATAAGGATAAAGGAGAAAGCCATAATTAGGAGACATAGAGGGTAACAAGAAACATTCCATAAATACACTAATAGAGAGTGAGAAAAGCTTTGTTCACTATAAACAAGGAGAGTGTTACTCTGCTATTTAACAGGAAGAGAAAGTGACTGTCAGAAAACAGTCAAGAAGATCACAAAGGTAAATGCCCCTTTGCATCAAATCTTCCCTAGAAAAATGGGAACAAACACTTTTACTTCAAGTCGGTTTGATTTCTAACTATGAAAGGATAAGGGTCTTTTGAATTTAGGAGAGGGAGACAAGAAATATGAAGAGAGACTATTTATTAGAGCCTGTAGTGACAGGACAAGGGGGAACAGCTTCAAGCAGAGAGTAGGGTTAGATTGGATATTAAGAAAAAATTCTATACTGTGAGAGTGATGAGGTCCTGGCACAGGTTTCCCAGAGATGCTGTGGCTGCTCCTGGATCCCTGGCAGTGTCCAAGGCCAGGCTGGACACTGGGGCTGGAGCAGCCTGGGACAGTGGAAGGTGTCCCTGCCCATGGAAGAGGCTGGGACTGGATGATCTTTGAGGTCCTTTCCAACCCAAACCATTCTGTGATGCTGTATCCTCTCCTTTGACTTGAATAAGAATTTTTATTTGATCTGATATAGCATTTACACAACCAAGTTGTAAAACCCAGTCCAGGAGGAGCTGTCTACATGCACATAACCCAGATTCACTCCAGTTCTGTGTTTTCATTCATAGTTTCGACCATGGAATTAAAGCTGGAAGAAACCAGAAGCACATGGGAATAGAATGTAAAATTATATTTGCAAACTAGCAAAATAGGGGGGGAATGAAGTTCAATAAATGAAATTGCAATGTCCTACACTCAACAGAGTGCAAATACTGGACGTGGAGGAGCAGGTTAGGTAACAGCTCTGCAAAGATGGGTGTAGGTGTTACAGTCAGTGACAAACCGAGCGTGAGTCAGCAGTGTCACACTGTTGTGAAAATGGCAAGTGCCACACTGAGATACAGAAACAAAAATATTTCTGAGACAGGAATCGATCCTTCTGTTCTACCCAGCACTGGAAAGAACACAGCTGGGCTGGGCACTGCACTCCAGGAAAGTGTGGAGTGAAATAAAACAGTCCAAAGGGGAGGAAACATTGAAAGCAGAGAAAAATGTGCCAGGTAACCATTTTCAGATAGAAAGCTGTCATACACAGAAAGTGAATAACCTGCTCTTTATGGAAATGGTAGCTTGGAGAAGAGGTTTAATTCACAGCAAGAATTAAAACATTAGGAAAAAATATTTTATTGGAAATCTTGGTGAAGGAGGACAGTAGAATTCCTGCTCCAGGAATTCTCCATCACTGGAGGTCTAGGAGTATGTTAGAGAAATGTGTCAGAAACCATCAAGGTCTGTTTGATCCTCTTCAGGGGAGTGGAGCAGCTGAGCTCTGGAGTTCCACCTGTGTCCTACATTTAACATTTGTATCATTTATAAGCTGCCTACAGCAAATGAACCCTAATCTTAATGAGTGACCTTGCTCCAGACATGTTGCCCATCACTCCACACCTCACCATCAATGTTTTTCTGAACAAAAACAAACTCTGCAATCTCGCTCCTTTCTCTAAATAACCAACATCATTGATTTTTTATTGGGAGAGTTTTTAAAATTACTTCTCCTTTCAATGTTGACAAAATTCTATCTCGTGTTTAAACCAGTCTTGTTTCAGGAAATGTGCCTATGTCTCTCCCTTAATAAGTAATCCTGTTTAAAATGCAATCTAAACAGATGCAGTATTTTACTAGCACTTTCCAGCTCTTTTCAGAACTAGTACTTTCTCTTATTTTCAGAAATGCAACAAAGTTTAAAATTTACTAAGCATTGTTATTAGCAAAAAAATAAATGCTCTTTTACTTCATTCCAAACTAGGATTTATCTGTAAGCAGCCCAGACCAATCAAACCAGAAAACCAAATTACTTCACCTCACTTCATGTGCAAGTTCTCTCACAATGCTGGCCCTCCCATTCCTGTGAGGAAAGCATGAACTGAATTTCTATAATCAATACCTGCTCAGTGCCTTCCATCAGGCACCTTCAAATAACTGATCAAAACTGATGCTATTCTCATATTACCATTGGGAAAATACCAACAGCCCTGCCTTCATCAAAGATTGAAGTAATTTCTCAAGGTCAAACAGGAAAGCAGTGCCCAGGTCATGAATTTTTGCCCTTGAACCCCAACATTTTGTCTGGGTCTGGCTCTAACCCTGTTGGTTTGAGTGGCCATGTTTTTCTGCATAGGGAGATGCCAAGTGCCCAGTTTTAGACCAAGTTCCCTTTTGTCCATAACTATAACAATATAACTATAACAACAACCACCCTCACAGCTGTTTTTTTCCAGAATAAACTGTACAGTGTTAACCATTGATGCTTTATTGTCATTGATTTAGTAGCTGTCACAGAGTTACAGGAGGAGACAGATTGCTGTTATTTTAGCCTATAAAAGGTCTTATGCCTCTGTCAGCAAACACTTTATTCCTTAAAATAAGCAATCTGAAAGAAAATAAACAAGCTGGAGGAATCTTTAAAAAAAAAAAAAAAAAATTTAAAAAAAATAGAAAGAAAGAAAAAGAAAAAAAACTCACACTTTTTTCCTTTCTTATTTTATACTTTTCTTTTTATTTTATGTTTGAACTACTGCATTGGCTATTTCTTTCTGGATAACAGAGCTGTGTTTCAGTGCTTTATAGGAACCTGGAGGGCAAGTGGGGACATCCTTCACACCCCACTGGGAATTCTTGTGCTGGGCATCACTGGCAGGATCTGGGTAGCAGAGGATTGCAGGAGTGACCTGTGTGGGAGGAGGCCATGAACTGCCCTGAGCTGATCACAGCCACATCCAGACTGCTCTGAAACATGAAAACAACCTAAATCTCAACACTTCAACCAGCCAGAGGAGCACTTGGCTCCTCTGCTCAGACATATTTAAGAAATGGGGGCAAGCACTGAGGGCAGGAGACAAAGGAGATAAAGGCAGCTTTTTTGGATGCCAAGGAAAACTGTGAAGAGAAAGGGAAAAGAGATATTTGGAGGAATGGAAGGGGCATGTGGAAGATGCTCCTGGGAACAGGGCTGGAGGAACAGTCCTGGAAAGCAAGAAGTACCAAAAGAAGTTTCCCTCTGCCCATCACCTGCCCAAAGGAGTCAGTGGGGACTCATACAGGGGTAAGGGATGTGGAGAGAGGGAAGAAGGAAGAGAAGTGCTGAAGTTTATCCTGAGAAAGGGAAGGAAAAGAGTTTCCCTAAGTGCTCAATCATTTCTCTCTCCATCTCTTCTCAATATCTGAATCAGTAATTAGTGGCTTAGGTTAAATGACAATAAATTAAGTGAAATTCCTTGTGTAGAGACATTTTGCCTGCGATACTTCGTGCTTTCTGATTATTCTGAAAAAATTTCCAGATACTTTAATCTAAACAAACCTGCCTTCTGTTTCTTACTCTGTAATTCATGTTTTAAATTCAGCCCTGGTTAATCTGCTACACCATAGGCCAGTTTTAGGGCTGTGAATCCAAACTGGCCACTGATCTCAGGAGGACACTCAAGAAAAAGTTCAGAGCAGCAGCAAGAAATGCCACTGGGCTGCAACTTAGATTTTCCAGCTTTGTTCAAAATGACAACAGGCATTTACCTTCCTGTTCCTGCAGCCCCAGTGAATAAAAAAACTCAGGAGCACCAGAATCTGCAGAGGAATATGTGCCCAGCACAAGCAGAGTGTTATCAGTGCTTTCATGAGGCACCAGCAGCATTTAACAAAAATCTAAGGACTTGGCCAGCTCACTTCAATTATCTAATTTGTTGGGCTATGTTTCATATATGTCTTAGATTGATTTAATTAGTGTTAATTAACATAACTTTATGTATTATGAGAGACAGCAGATACCCATAAAGATTTTTATATTGAGCCGTATGGCAGCCAGCAATGCACCAGCCAAAAAAAAAAAAAAAAGAAATATAATGAGGCACATAAAAAAAGCCTGCTGCACAACACTCCTTGGTAATTTTGAAAAATGAATGTCAGAGTTTGCACAATACAAGAGATGCCATCCTGCTCTTGGCTTCCCCAGTGGGGGGAAGCTGGATCAAGCTCTGGTTGGGATTTTGGATCATGCAGACTCCAAGACTGATCTGGATGGAGCCAGCCCACACCTCTGGATTTTCTCCTTCCCCACAAAGCAGGATAGATAATGTTTCCTTTAATAGACTCCAGATGGAAGATACACCCTGAACTCTTCCCTATTATCAGGAGATAGGCATTTGTCTCTTTGATTTTTTTTTTTTTTTTTTTTTTTTTTTTTTTTTTTTTTTTTTTGGTGAAGTCTGAAAGGTTTTGTGTCTTTTCTGTTTGCAAGTTGTTTAAGATGGACTTGCCTGGTCCTTCCAACCCCAGCTTGCTACAGCAGAGACAAATGGAGCTTGGTGAAGGAGGTGAAGAATCTCCACCTCTAACCATGACCTGTCACAGGGAGGAGCCCACAGCTCTGTGAGGCTGCAGAACAAAATCCACATTCTCCTAGAAAGCATGAAAAACAAATGGCAAGGAGGGCAATAAAGTTCTCTTGTGTCCCACAAGCAAATGTCCACCCACCAACCTCAGGCACAACCAACAGGAATCTTGTCCTATGCAGAAAAAAAAAATAGTGTTTTACTAAGAATGTTATTTTTAGTAGCATCATCCTTGAATTGCACTGCTGTCACCCACATGGGCAGAATTCAGGAGTCTTCAGGGACTCAGTTTGACAAGGTGGCTGAAAAACAAACAGAAAAATCAAAGAAACAAACAAAAAAGCAAGAGGCAAGTGATTCCACGAGATTCCTTCTTCCTCCTCCCTGCAGCACAGTTCCCATGTGGAACTGATGCCTTTCAGAGCTGTATCTCCATTTTCAGATTAAGGCCCACTTCAGAGACAAAGGGCAAAGAGTACTTGGAATAACACAGGAAAAACTGGAAAATGTAGCATTGCAAGGACAAAAGGTTCCAATGAGCTGTCATTACAGCTCCAAAGACATAAATCCAGGGGGGTGTTGGAGGGATGAAGCAGTAAGTTGGTTTTTTTTCCCCTCACATTTTGGCCACGGGAATGTATAATGAAAACCAGCAAAAGCAGAAAGCCCTCAATGCTCATAAATAAATGCAATCTCCTGCCCTAATTACTGAACATCCCAACACTCCAGGCTCTGCCCTCAGCTCTGGACCAGAGACTCAACCTTGGCATGATTTTGGCACCCTGAACCAGTGCCAGCACCACCAGAGTCAAAACTGCTCTTATAGACTCCATTATCCAGGACCTGAAGAGATGAATGTGCTTTACAACACTGCCACGACTACTAAACCCTGGCAGAAAAGCTTTGCAGAACTGGAAGTTGTTTTTTCATGTGCTGGAGCCTCTTTTTATCTATATCATAGTGACACCCCGTGGCCATGAACATGCATGGACCTGTGAGAGAGCTCAGCTGCTCCTCCCTTATTGCAGACAGAAGTGCATCCTGAAGTGTCAGCATGTCAGCAGAAAGTGTAAATTATTTATAATCAGACTCTTTTTAACAATTAAAAAAACCTAGATGTATCTTCTTTAGAGTAGTCTATAGAGAATTTGTGTGTGTGTGTGTGTGTGTGTGTGTGTGGTAAAAAAGGCACAGCTAAAAACTAAATGCACAGAGGATGTGTGGTTATTAGTCCAATAGAATTTTTTATGATGCTTACTACTTATTTTTATGAGGAACCAATGCACAAACATTTTTCCACACAGGGGCTGGTGCTCCCTTCTTTGCACAATCAAGCTGAAAACAACCTTAACAAAAGGGACTATTCCTACCTTGCCAGCTTGCTCCAAGGTGCAACCAGAATTGAATTGCTTTTTTTTCATATGCAAAAAAAAAAAAAGAAAAAAAAAATTTATAGTTTGGACATTGGGCTTGGAGCAGTCTGGGGCAGTGGAATGTGTCCCTGCCATGGCAGGTGTGGCACTGGATTATATTTGAGGTCCTTTTCCAACCCAAACCATTCTGTGATTCTGTAATTCTGTAATTCTGTTTATCATCTAAAAGATAAAGCATTTAACTGACAAGGACAAGATCATGGATGAGTGTCTGGCTCTTTATCAGCTGCAGTGTTTATCTCATTTACATGCCTTGGGATGATGTTGTTCCATTAGAAAGATCATTAGTGGTCAGAAAGAGCAGAACTTGGAGAAGTGAACATTCCAGGGAGAAGGGAAGTGCCTGGATTTACAGAGCAAACTCCTGTGCAGCTGAATGTATTTAAAGTCCAGATCAGAGCTATGATCTGCTCCAGACACATCACAGTACTGAAAGCTCTTGGTTTGACAGTGGGATTTTCATTTTCAGGGTCACTTCACCACCTCAGACCATGACAATAATATCAGGCTCCTCCCTTAACCTGACACCAGACCATATTCCTGCTGCTCTGGAGGTTTTATCAGTGAGAAATTTACTGGTCCAGCCTTATCCTCTGCTACCATCACAATTTTCACAATCAGCACATTGACACCTCATTGGGCTTCAACCAAACCTTGCTTTGCAAATCCCAGCATGTAATAAAAATGCTGGAAAATCCTCAATTTCCAGGTATCAAATTTTCCCTCATGCACACAACATTGTGCTCATTGTCCTAGGAAGTTTCATGATTTGAATGAGAGATCAGCATGCAAGGAGCCTCTGCCTCCCACACCATTTTTCACTGAGAAGGCTTTAAAATGCCAGATTCCTGGTAACCTTCCTCATTAGTCATTTCCCTGACTACAACAGCTATCTTTCACATCTGATTCACTCTAATACAAATATCTGTAGACTATGCATGACTGGTAACCCCTTGAAACTTCATCAGCATAAGCATGGAGAAGCTGTCACACTGAAGGACTCTCATAGATCACAGAGTCACCCCAGCCTAAGTTCAAGCCCAGTTCTCATCAGCTTTTTTTTTTTTTTTTTTTTTCCTGCAATTTATGTCCTCTCAAAGCAGGCCCCCTTGCTTTGAACGTGTTGTGATCTATGGAAAGTGATTAATTATTTATTAATTTCTTTCTCTGGTCAAGAGCATTGGTTGCTTGTGTTTTTCAAAACAGAGTTCCAGGCTGGTCTTTTAAAAATTATGATAACATTATTCAAGGCTGGAGTAAGAGACAACACTACCTCACATTTAATTTATTTTTTAGTGGTGATGGCTCTATGAGAGAATGTTATGTCTTTATGTGCTGGGACTCTAAATATCAGCCTTTCAGCTTTCAGAGAGACCTGGTGCCATCTGGCCTGGCACAGCAGAGAATTTATAGGTGAGAATTTATAAAGGTGAGCCAGCACAGAATCAGGACAGTCCAGAATTGCCATCATCCCAATGAAAACCACCCTCTGCAAAGCCCCAGGGGGATCAGAGGTCACAACAAGCTCTGCTCCCATAATTTCATTTCTCCAGCAGTTGAAGCAACACAAAGTCCAGCCTTTGTTTGTCCAGTCCTGGCTGAGGGAACCCACCTGGACTTTCCACCTCATAACTTCTTTTACCTCCATGAGAATGTAGCCAGCTCTGTATTTTAAATACCCTAAATATATTCTAGCTTCAATCTAGCAATTGCAGTCTAACTCCCAAAAAAGAATGTTTTTTTCTCATTTTCCTGTTTTGTATTCCAATAGAAACAAAGACTGCCAAACTTTTCCCCCCTTTGTGTTCAGATACAAGAGTCAGCTGAGCTTTTAGATATCCCCAAGTCCTTTCTGATAATAAAACAGAATTTAGGCCAGCACATACAAAATTTCATGTTATTTATAAAGCCATTTTGGTGTGCTACTGTGAAAATTGTTGAGATGTAAAAGACTGGAGTTGAATATATGCTCTGTCCTCTACAACTGGACTTCAAGAGTTCAGAAGTTTCCAGACAAGAAATCTTGGATATTTCCCCACAGTTTTAGTCTCAAGAAATTGTTCAGACTTATTGTAAATGATTTAATGCTGCCACATCCCTTGAAGTTTTGCAGTGAAAGGCTTCCTTGTTATCTGCCCTTAACTTTCCTCTTCATTTCATGCTGTAATATCTAATGACACAATAATTCTCTTCCTAATGTTTATGCTGTTAAAAAAAAAAACAACCATACTAAAATGGTTGTAGACAAGACAGATAACACAACACAAAGCAATGCATTGCTGATAAGAGGAGACTAATTGTAACATGAAATTTCAGTTCCCATGACTTTAGAGATGAGATAAAATCCACAAGAGAAAAATCAAGGCTGAATAAAGAATCCATGCAAGGCTGACTGCACAGAGATGAGATTCCAGTTTTTGGAATTCTGCCCTGCAGCCCAGATAGGAAACACAGACTAATCCCATGCCTTTCTCCCTCTGCTTTTTCCCTTGGGATACCTTTCTCAGCACCTAGAGCCACAGAAAATTCAGGTTAAATGAGACTTCTGCTCCACCCCACTCCTCAGGGCATGGCCAGGTTCACAGTGAGATCTGGTTGATCCAGGCCCCATCCAAAAAGGTTTTGGAAGTTTCCCAGGATTCCATCTCCCAGATCTTCCATCTTTTGGAAGTCTCCCAGACACCACAGCCATCTCCAGGCACCTCTTCCACT
Source organism: Erithacus rubecula (assembly GCF_903797595.1). Lineage (NCBI taxonomy): Eukaryota > Metazoa > Chordata > Aves > Passeriformes > Muscicapidae > Erithacus > Erithacus rubecula. The sequence goes on along the minus strand of NC_136658.1, from coordinate 108,488,977 downwards.
ACAGAACCACCCTCCTGTGTGGGATATCCCTCCCCAGTCCAGTACATCCTTCTCCAATGACTCATGAGGTGGCAAATCTGCAGGTAATTTATAAATCAATTTATAAATCAAATCTGCACAATGCTGCAAGGATGACATCTGTAGTCCAAAATACCTGGTTTGGTAAGTGGCCAACTTCAAGTGACTTTGTATTCTATCTCCAAGATGGGTTCCTGCAACTTGGAAAATTCCATGTAAACAAACCAAAAATCAGCCCAATAATCCTCCCCAGACTTCTTTTGGAGTCCCACCACAATCAACAGATGAAAATTTATCCACTCTCTCCCTAATCCCATGATCATTCACCCAAAGTGTTTCCAGGGATCCTTTGAGGAGAGAGGATAAGGAAAAAAGTCTTGTCTCTTGTGAAGAGAGGAAAAGAAAAAAAAGTTTTGTCTCTTGTGAAGAGTGGCAGTGACATTTAATGCCTTGATTCCCCTTCCTAGCTGCCTGCAGCTCCAAACAGTTCCCTGGATTACAACCCCTCGCTGACACAAATATTTTAAGCAAAACAGGAACTCAGAACACTTTGCCATCCCAAGTGCTCAGTGCATATATCACCAGAATAATAAATAGTAAGCAGGGATATGGCATTGACACTTGGCCTGAGGCTGGCACTGCCAAGCAATGTTTAAGAATGTCTCTTTGAATTCTGAAGCACTCTTATGCTCTTTTCTGTTCATGTACCACTGCTTTGAAGTTCATAAACATTCCAGTGAATAGCTTTTTGATTCATGTGAATGCTTGAAAAGCACCTATTCCCTGAAAAATGCCTGCATGTAATTGAGTTTTTCAATGCAGCAGCACAAATATTTGCTATTTGGTATTCCACTGCCAAAAAATCTGTTCTGCAGTCCATGAGCAGCTATGTAGCCACACAACCAGCACTATATCAGAGAGGGCAAAAAGTCAAACTAGATACTTTGCACATGTAAATTGACAATTCTTTATCTATATTATCCACTGAGCAGATTTGCAGAATCCAGATACAGTTAATAAACAGTTCATGAATAGGAAAAAGTATTTTCAGAGTACTCAGTATTTTTCCTTTTTGGAGCATTATTCCTTATTACCTTTTGTTTAAAGATATGAAAACTACTAAATATTTAAGTGCAGGTTTTTTTCATATGCATGGGTGACAAAGAATAGTGAGAGCTTGCTGCATTTTCACCTTCAAATGAGATAGTTTGGCACTGCAAATCATCACAATGTTGTCCTGAAGCAAATACCCCAGAATATTAATTGCCTCACAGAAGATTTGCTGGATATTTATTAAGTTAAGGAAGTTTTAGTTATTGAAGAGATGGAAGTGTATTGCAATGTTTATACACTTACACAGACTTACATAAGCAAAAAGAGGAGTTGGAAGCATTTGGGACAATACTAAACTTCAGGTATTCCCAAGGAGAAAATGAAACCCAGAACAAGCTCAACATCAGTTTAGTTCTCTGACTGGAAGAACTCCCTGAGAGGTGAATTCTGCATGTCAACCATCAGCTCTGCTCCCAGCTGTATTCTTAGCACAGACACCTGATTTTTTTTTGATGTTATGGGAGGGCAGAAATAGCACAAGGCAACATGAGGCTCCTTTTCCACCAGGAAAAGCTAACAAATGGCCTTTTCCTGGCATTTTCCCCCCTCCCTGCTAAGGGAAGGTCCAGTCAGATGATGCTGGCACGTGGAATGGTGTGGCTTGTAGATCCAGGTAACTGGAGCTCCCCCAAAACTGCTGCAGCTCCAGCCAGGGCTGGGTGGAAATTTGCCAGGCTCTGAGCTCAGAAGGTTCATGGTCCAGTGCACCTCCCCAGCCACCCTCAGCTCCCACAAGGAAATGAGCCCTTCATCTCTGCTGCACAAAGCACTTGTGGTTTGACTTGTTTGTTATCAATTCACCGCCTTTCATTCCTGTGAGGAAACTTCTCCTTCTTTGAAGTGGGAAAGAGTTTCAGGAGACAAAAAAAAAAAAAAAAAAAAAAAAACAAAGAAGGCTTGTTTCATAATCTTTTAATCTGAACTCTTCAGCAAGTTATACAAGCACTGTGTTTAAGGTTCTTGTGCAGAAGCATGGCTTCATCCTGCAGTTCTGGTCTACCTTCATCAAATTCCTCTGATGTCTCAGATAATTTGATTTTCTCTTGTTTCAAATGATAGAAGAGAGGGACACTTTATCAGTAGCTGTGATAGAACAAGGAGTAATGGGCTCAAACTGGAAGAAGGCACATTTAGCTTAGATATTAAGAAGAAATTCTTCCCTGTGAGGGTGCTGAAGCCTTGGCACAGGTTACCAGAGAAGCTGCAGCTGCTCCTGGATCCCTGGAAGTGTCCAAGGCCAATCTGGATGGGGCTTGGAGCAACCTGGGATAGTGGAACTACACAATCTTTGAGGTCCCCTCTAACCCAAACCATTCTAGGATTCTGTTATTCTAAGACTGGCCTGGCCAACTCTTGTTTGGGTCACTGCCTATCAGTAGAAATAAAAACTAAGGAGGATGTCAGTCTCACACAGTTCTGCTGCCTTTGTCCTCATAAAAATTCCCCAAACACAGCAACTCTCCTGAGGATGGAGATGAGCCTGTCTGCACCCCATCACTTTTGTGCAGCCCCCTCCAAAGCACTCCAGGGATTTCATCACATTGCACCTTACCAAATTACACTTACCAGCTGAGCTGTGGCCATTACATCAGGATTCCTGTGCTCTGGAGCCACACAAACCCTCAGGGAGAGGATTTACCACTGGAGCACACTCTTGTGTGTTAGATGGAGCTGTAGAGAGTGATTGTTTCATCAGAGTAAAGGCTGCCTGAGTTGTTTTCAGTGGCATTTTCAGACACAGCACACTCAGCTGAGGCAGTCTGGAGTACTACAAACAGGGCCAATTTGCTGCAATGCAAAGGTATTATTTTCTCAATCACCACGGGCAGTTTGCTCTAAAAACCCTCTGAGCACATGGCAACAGTGCCTGCACAGACAATGTGTACCTCAGTGTGTACCTCAGAAACAGGCACAGGGATGGGCAATGCAGGAAGTGGCAGAAGGCTCAGTGCTCATTTTTTCCCTCAGTATTCAAATTTAAAGTCTTGTTCAACTCCTCTGTGTTTTGCCATGGAGATGGAGTCTGGGAAGGATGACAGCAAACAGTGGGAGAGCAACTGGTTGCAAATTATAGAGAAAAGCTCACTCAGACCTGCAGGAGTGCTGAAAGTGCTGGCTGATGTGACAGCAAGACCCCTGTCTGCCATCTCTGCAAATCTGTGACCATCAGGGAAAATTACCTGAGTACCAGGAAAAGGGGAGCAACTCACATGCTGAATGCTTGAATCCAGGAGAATCCTGTAGGACAGGTGGATGAGGCAAAAAAATCCCTCCTGGAATGCAACAAGGAGTAAACCCAAAGTTTTGGACTGGAGAGGAAACAACTCCATGCACCAGGACACTCTGGGAAACTGAAAAGGGTTCAGAAGGAACTGGAGGGGATGGGGGGCACCAGGCTGAATAAGAGCCAGCACTGTAACTCAGCAAACTCCTCACCAGCCCACACCTGCAGGGCCAGGACAACACATCCAAGGAAGTGACTCTTCCCCTCTGGCCAGCACAGGTGAGATCACACCTGGAGCAGACAGGGAACGGCTGTGGGAGTCCAGATCAGCAGGGATATGGCAGAAGAGGGACAGGCAGGGGGCTACCACATAGCTCAGGGTGCACAAACAAAGGACGATGAGAAAAGAAATCAGATCTCTGTACCCCCTCCAGAAGGCTCTTCCCACCAGATCTTCCCATAATTCTATGATACTGAAATAATTGTGTCTTTAGGTATGCAGAGACAATCACTCAGGTGTATTTCAGGGGAGAAAATGCCAGAGAAGAGGAAAAGAGAAAACAAAACAAAAAAACCCTCTCAGCAGTCTACAAGTTAATATGGTAACAAGTTCATAGCTGGGACCTAAAACCCACATAAGGATTTCACGGCTTTGGAAAGTGTCTGTGTGAGAAAACAACACGAAAAATAAGAATCCACTGCTGACATCACATTGTGATTTTTGCCTAGAGAGGAGTGCAGGCACTTCAAAACAAATATTCCCATGCTACTGCAGGGAGGTGGGAAGCACATGAAAATCTCTTCTTCCCACCCCTAAACTCAAATCTGCCCATGTAGACTACTTCCAATTTCTATAATTCATGGATAAAATAAAGGCCAGGTGTGAGTTTGCATGAATGCTTTTTCATGGCATGGAAGAAAACACACTTCAGAGGGTTTTCTTCTGGAGAACAATTCCTTCCAGAGCTATTTTTGGACAATACAACACCCTGCAGTGCAGGAGACAGAAAAAGCTCCACTTGTTGAGTCCAGCATGAGGACCTGATTGATTCAGGCCAGTTTCATCAATCTGCATCCATCTTGAAGTTGCAGCTCTGCCTTGCCATTTCCAGGAGATCACTGAGCAGATGTTCCCCAGACCCACAAATCTGCCTTGTTCAGCACAGCAGCACCTACACATCCTGGCTGAGCCCCAAAAGCTGTGTTGAGCAGCCTGACATTCCAGAGAATTCCCCTGAGAACTGTTCCTGCAGCTCAGGGGTGCCAAGGAGGCAGCAGTAAATTCACTGTCAGAGCCCCTGAGCCAGACCCACTGCTTTGAGAGCATAAAGTGACAACAGGCTGCTCTCATCTTCCAGGACAGGGAGGATCATGACACTGTCATGACAAACCTCCTGTCCTCCCCCATAAAAAGCCCAGGGCAGCTCTGTACAATGAAGACCAGGATCCCTCAATCTTCCCTCAGCCAAAGAATAACCCTTCCCTTTCTCAGGAGCACCTTCTTGTTGTTGGATAATGCTGGGAATCAGGGAAAATGCAGCTTTGAAGCCTTTCCTTTTCCAGCTTGTTCAAGGACAAGGAATTATAAAAATGATTAAACACCTGTGAGAGACATGATGTTTTGCAGAAAGCATGTTTTCAAAGAGGTGTTGCCTTCTTGGACCAATGAGCCATTTCTATTCTGTTTTGCACAAACTACCCTATGTAAGTGTAGTGTTTCTTTGAATAAAGCTCTTTTTTTGCTTCTCCATTATATGAGGAACTATATTGCATGATCTTTTTCACCACTCTCCTATAGCCTAAAATGCAACACCTTCTCTCCCCTCTTCCTGTGCTGGCTTCTGTAAGCCAGGCAGGAAATCCAGTGCCTGGTCTGAATCCCTGCAGCTGTGCATCACTGAATTGCACAGGGAGCAGCACCATCCTTCCAGCTCTCTAAAGGTCCTGGGAGCTTTTTTACACACCTCTGACACAGAGGTGTAAGCCCACTCCAGGTTTAGGTACAGCTAAGAACATTTTCAGAGACCTTAATCCTCCCAGGCATGACTCCGCATGAAATAGTTTCTCATAAATCTCTCCCATATTCCTCAGTTTGTAAGTGATGGAGCTTTTCCCAGTATTGTGTCATATAAATGGAGCTTCCATGATTTTCCCATGGAAATACTCCTCTTCCCCACTGCCCTTCTTCTTACAAAGACCTACTGAAGGAATTGATCTTTCCACATCTCCCCACCTCTGGTAGGAATGAGAGGTATTTGTATTCTGATTGTGATGGCAAATGACAAATCACCTGTCCCACAAATCAGGAAGATGGATTTAAAAACCACAGTATGATTTTTCTTTTTGAAATCTTAAAAGACTTCATACAGGTTCTGCTTTATGAATCTTTCAGACACAGTCACATCAAATTTTCTTTCCCTTAGAGATGTAAAGGATAGATAATGGGGTTTTTTCTAGTGAAAAAGGAGAATTGCACCAAAAGTATCTGTCTTCAGGAGCTGAGCATTGTCTCAAATGCAGGGAGACTTGAGATGGAATCAGCACCCTAAACAACACATTGAATCACCAAACCAGAAGTATTTTTCTCTGGCTTACAAAGTTGGATGCTGCCTCCAAGCTTACAGCTTACCCATCCAGCACAGTTTTTGTGGGCTTTTTCTTTCTCTTTGTGTCTCATTCAGCACTTCAGGAATCTGTGACCAATTGTGTTTGGCACTTGGGATGAAATCACATCAGATAAAAAAAGGCCAAGAATCTGTCTGCAGCACAAGGTGTTACATTTAGCTGGGACTTGAACCCTCTCCAAAGTTTTCCTTTCCCTTCCACAGTTGGATTGCCCAGTGCAGGATTTTTTTTCAGGCTCTGAAGAAGTTGTTTGTGAGTTCTTGTATCTTTGATTCCTTTGAAAAGAAGCCCTCTCATGTTTTTGTCTTTCTGGAAAATATAGTCTTAAAATTATGCTAGTTTTGAGCAGAAGCAGAATAACGATGAAGTTGGAAATAAAAGGTCCATACCCTTTGTAAAGGTTTCTAGTATAACACTTGGAGGAGGATTATATAAAGAAATAAATAACAACAAAAACATAAAAACATCAGGCAAGCTCAATATCTTCCAGGGCAATATAGCCTAGAAAAGAAAACAAGTAATGCTGATCTATAAGAGACAATATGCATGGGATTAGGGAGAAAAACACAGTAAGTCCTTTTAAGAAGGGATTTAAACTTTGGAAATAAACAAGAAGTAAAAGGAGTTAATAAAAAAATTCTGAAGTATGACATGAGAAAAGCTTGATGTAGAAAGAGCAAGGAATGAGAAAAATATGCTTTAAAAAAAGTGAACTGGCAGGTAGTGAAGATGAGAAAAATAAGCATAAGGTGAGAATATCAGACTACAAAAGGTAGTCTTCAGAAAAGGTGGAGATCATGAGGAACAGAAAAAAAAAAGTGAAAAAATCAGCCTGGTTTGTATCAGCTTTAGAAGAGTGCAGGGTTGGGAAATGAAGAAATAACCATAGATAATATGACTGATGTTGAGGTACAAAACAAAGACACATGGAAGGGCTTATCCACTGAACCAAAATTAAAAATTGTGATGAACTGTGCCTAAAAATACACATGCCATGTTTTGATAGTGTGGGCGAGACGGGTCCAAAGCTGAGCACCACTGTTTCTTAAAAAGGTATTTCCTTGGCAATAACAACAAAAATGACACAAGTGTTGCTAGTGAGGGAAGAAAGATGAATGGTGAGAATCAGAGGGGAAGAATAGAATTTCTGGGTTTTGTTATCTTTAGAGCAGTTGTATCTCTCCAAGAGGGAGATAAGGGAGGCAGAAACAGAATTATTGATGAGTACGTGTGCAGACAAGAAAGAAGGAACATACCTGGGTGCTATGAGCATACCAATATCACTGGCCAGCAGCAAAAGTGCTGCTGATAGTGTAAATAGAGAGATAACAGAGGCCAAAAACAATACCCTGGGCACAGTGCTAAAAGCAGCACCTCAAAACTGCCAAGAACTTGAGCAGTCAGGCTGGAAATGAGGTGAAGCACCACCACAAAGAAGAAGGAACAAACTGTTGGGTCAAGCACAGCAGTGGGGATGGGATTCCTGAGCAAAGCAAGGATGTCTGGGAGCAGGATGAGCACAGAGCAGGAGCACTGAAGGGCACAGTGCTACAGAGGAGCTCATGCCTTGATGCTTGAGGATTATCATTAAGGGTAATTTCTTTCCTGCATCATTTATTTTCTAACTCAGTGCACTCCTAACTTGGTAAATTCCACTGAATTGTGTCTGGGGTTCTCTTCCCAAAAGAGGAAAAGCAGAAAAAGAGGAGGGTGAAGGAACAAAGTCTGATGTGCATAGAAGTGTAACACCACCATTCTTCTGTGTCACAGCAGCTACAGCAGCACTGCCCACCCAAGCAAATTGATATTTTGACCTTACACACTTCAGCTACAGCAGAAGCAGAACCAGGGAAGACTCTGAAAACAAGAGAATGGAAGTGCTCAGTGATGACAGTCAAAACAAATGGCAGGGTAAGGATGAGAGCAAGATGTAAAGGCTCCTGTTGTCCACAGGACAGAAAGGTGCTCCAGGTGTCATTGCTTTAAGGCAAATGTGGATGCCAGCTCATATGGCAGGAACTACATATGGAAGGAAATACATGGAGAAAGAGGATTCACAGAAACATTGAGGCTGGGAAAGACCTCCAAGATCATGCAGTCCAAGCTATGATCCATCCATCAGGGATGGGCACTGCAAACCTCCCCGGGCAGTTCCAATCCCTGAGCTCCCTTTCCATGGGGAAATTCCTGCTGCTGTCACCCTGAGCCTGCCCTGCCCAGCCTGAGGCTGTTCCCTCTCCTCCTGTCCCTGTTCCTGGAGCAGAGCCCGACCCCCCTCCCTGCCCCTCCTGTCAGGGAGCTGTGCAGAGCCACAAGGTCCCCCCTGAGCCTCCTTTTGTCCAGGCTCAGCCCCTTCCCAGCTCCCTCAGCCCCTCCTGGGGCTCCAGCCCCTTCCCCAGCTCCAGCCCCTCAAAGTCTTTTTTGCTCTACAGGGCTCAAAACACAGGATTTGAGGTGTGCCCTTAACATTTACACCCCCACATTGTCCTAGGAAGCTCCATCCTGAAGGTCAGGATCACAATCCATCCACACAGCAACCCTGAAAGCCCAACCCAGGGCATGGCCAGAGAGAGCCACAGAAAACTGTTTGGGGGTTCAGGCCCTCTGAAGCAGCCTGTTTTAAATAGGACTTTATATTTGGAACAGCAATGGACTACTGAGCAATTGCACCAGAGTTTTCTCACAACAGGAATAGCAAAGAGAGCTATTATGATATTCCAGGAACAAGAAGTCAGTGACATTTTAGGGGAAGAAGAGTGTTGGAGGTGGTATCTCTTCCTAATTAAAGACCTGCTCTAGGATATTTATCTCTCTTGTGTCAGTGCAAGGACTGCAGGACCACCTGTGTCACAGAGCCCATCTTTCAACACCCTCTCAGCACTCACAGCACCACACAGACCTGGCAGCTGATCCCACAGGCACAGGTAAGGAGGAAAAGTTCTCCATCCATTCTTCCTCTGCAGAGGAAGCACTGACAAAATTTTCCAGAGGAAACTGGGAATCGGAGGGTGCAGGCAGCAGTGTCCAAGGGCACCACACAAATATCAAGAGTAATTTGCACATCCCCAGAACTGTGATGAGCCTGACACGTGCACATCACCTCTCACCACAGCAATGACAAGAGCATTCATCTCTGCATGCCCACAAAAATAGCTTTAAATTGAAAGACAGAATGTTTAGATTGGGTATTGGGAAGAAATTCCTCCCTGTGAGGGTGGTGAGGCTCTGGAATATAAAAGCTGTGGCTGCCCCATCCCTGGAAGTGTCCAAGGACAGGCTGGATGGGTCTTGGAGCAACCTGGGATTGTGGAAGGTGTCCCTGCTTAATGTAAAGGTTCTGCAAAGGACCAGTTTGGTCTACTTTTTCTGGCACTTATCCTGCAATTCTTTTAGAAGAATAATGCAAGATGAAAGGTAACTTTTATAGAGTTTTCCTAAAGCCCCTTTACTCTTGTGTGGAGCTTTTAACAGGGAAGACAAAGCGGGTTTGGAGGGAGAAGATGTGTCAGACTGTGCCTCACATCCACATGCATCCACAGCAAAGAGAGAACATCATCAAAACAGGTAATGGGATTCTTCAGGAAGTAAAAAAAAAAAAACCTTCTACCTGTGTTTCCCTCTTGGAAAAAAAAAAAAAAATGGTGCTGTAAGTTTAAAACTCTGCCTTTGGCTTGCGTGAGCTGCATTTCCTCAGCAGATTATCCCTGATCTCACTGCCCTTGGCAGCATTAGAGGGGGTCACATTTTTACACGGCTGAACTACTTGAACAATTTCTTCAAAGTCTGAAATAAAAACATTCTTTCCTTCAAAGCAGCCGTGAATGCTTTCTTCTTTATTCTGTTTGTTCAGGTTTTCCTTTTTAAGTCAATAAACACTTTATACCTTGTATTCATTGAGGGAAAAACAAATTCTACTCCATTACTCCAATCTCCATTCTGTTTACAGCATCAGCTGCTGAAAATGAAGCATTTCACATGTGCCTTCTAAGATTCTAGTGCAACCCCTAAATGATTTTCTCCTCGGCAAAAGTCCTAATTGCATTTGGCAGGAATGGAGTGGGGAGTGACATTTCTGATTATCTTCTGCCAAGCCTCAAAGAGCTGCTTTGTCCTCTTTCTCAGCTCCCAGGAGAGAGCCAGTGCAGTAAACACCATCTCCTTAGGTACTACATGTAGCAGCAGCAGACATATTTGCAAAGGTCACCTAGCAGAAGGCATTCCTGCCAATTCCCCCCCAAATCCAAATGCTTATTGTGAAGTATTTAAAGTGGAGTGTGCTTACACAAGGTGGAGGAAACCCAAACTATGTGTTATAAATGGGTATGATTTGCCCAAGTGTTAATAGAGCACAGGAGATGGATAAGGGTATTGCTAATATGAGGTAACCAAAAACTTATTCAGTCCTTTTATACAGACATTATATTCAGCCTACATGAGACCCTAGAAAAATGAAACAGAAATTCCTGAGGGGTTTTCCTCTTTGAAAAATGTATTCTCTCATACAAGTCTAATAAAGGAGATTACCTCTAACACTGAGTCAGCTTCTATTTTTTTTCTTTTTTTTTTTTCCATTTCCTAAATAGACTAATAATAGGATTAATGGTACTAAATCCTGAAATTCATATTCAAAAGAAACACCACCCAAACCTTTGTCATGGGGACCAGAGCGGAAGGTGTAACCTTGAGGGGTTTTTTTGTGGTACTTCAGAAACTGTTAAAATGCAGTCAATAAACTCACCCAGTAGAGACTCAGAAGGAAAAGGCCTCTGAGAATCCAGAAGGTCTCCTTGCTCTCAAAATAAGACAGAGCAGATTCCTGCATGGAAAAATCTTAATTAGTTACCAAACCACTTCATCTGAGGCGTGTTGGATTCCTGCACTCCCATTCTCATTTGGTGAGAAGTGTTCTGAAGCTCCTGTGCTCTTCCTGTCACCCCAACAGGGCCCTTCTTCTCCTTTTTCTCCTTTTCTCCTTTTTCTCCTCCAAGTCACGTCACTGTGCAGGTCCCTTTGTGCTGCCACAGCTCTCCTGCCCACCCTGAGCACTCCAGGCACTTCAGCTGGGAGCTGTCTCCCTCCCTGCCCTCTCCCCAGGGTCTCTTGTCACTGCTGTCATTTCTGTCCCATGTTCTGCAGTCCCCAGGAGCTCTGGGCAAAGTCTGATCCAGCCCCACACCAGGGTCAAGGAGCTCCCTCCAGCCTGAGTGAAGAGATGTGGTGTAAAAGGGGCCCTGGGAAGAAAGGAGCTGCCACTGAGCACATGGAAACTGATTTTTGTAGGAAAATAACCACTCTCACATTTGGTTTTATTATATATACCTCATAGGCAAATTTACTTTGAGTGGTTTTTTGTTGCTGTTGTTGTTTTCTAGCACCTGGATATCCCAGATTTCCTTCTCACACATGAATACCTCAATTGGACTGTTTTGGTTTTTTTTCTTTTAAATTACAGAACAATATGCTTTTCTCCAGTGCATTCCTCAGAACAGCCAGGAACAAACTTGCAGAAAATGAGTCTCTGGCAGACCTGCAGCCCAAAAGACTTCAGCCTCTGAGTTCAGCAGGTACAAACTACTCTAATTCAATGTGTTGTGCATTGTCAACCAGAAATCATGCACACAACTCCAAGAAATACATTTCTGATGCCCAACATGAGAAATAGTGCAAACTATTTAAGAAGGAAAGACAAATTGAAATGAAATTACCAGATCTTGCCCTTACAAGCAGCAAATCAATCTGTTTTACTCCAGTGGGTCCAACCATTACAAACGAGGGAAGAATCACCTGAAGTTTTTCAAGCTTTATTTTCAGCCTCCTGCCTCTTTTTGGCTGCCTGCCTGGTAGAGGCTGCATCCCTGAAACAGCCTCCCTGATGCATTGTTTCCTGAAAACAAAGAATTCCAAGAGGCAAGCATAATTATTCTCATTGTTGGGCTCTGGAAACAAATGGCAGGAGACATAAATTATGAGGAGACCTCTGTGTCTGATGGGGAATAATGAACTGCTGGAAAGACAGAAAAATTGAAGTGCAAAGTCATGAAACATTTTACACATTAATAACTTAATCAAACTTTCTAAGTTGACAATTTTTTACTCATTTTTTTAGGAAGAGATCAAAGTGTTTTGCTTTAGGACATTTTTGTGTTTTCTGGACCATTTCATTACTGTGATTACCAGGTAAATGCTGGATAACAGCCCTTTTACTAATTGACTTACTTAACCTTAAAGCACCTAAAAACCATTTTCCAGCTCTATCCTGCAGCAAGCCCAACATTCACAGCTGAAAACAGTTCATTATCGCTTTTTTCTTTCAGAGTATGTGTGAATTTAAAGCAACATTTTGGATTTAGCATTAGCACAAACACTCAAAAGTCTAAATATACTCTGGTACATCCTGAACTAGGAGTTCATTCTGTAAAACATAATTCCATTCCACCTTTCTCTGGCATTTCAGAGATCTCCAGAGGCTCAGGAGGATGACAACAAGACTTCATTTTGCAAAGCTGATAGATGCAAACCTCTCTTTGGTTCATAAGGTTTTCCCCATGGCTCAGAAGCCAAGAATGTTTCTGTGCCTGTGAACCATTTTTCTGGTGACATCTTCATCTTTATACATGCATCAACTGAGAAACTTCAACCTTTCTAAGAATTTTGAACAAACAGAGCTCAATTTTTTTGGTTTTTAAGTGATTTTTGTTTGGTTGGGTTTTTTAATCTGAAATAAATGGGATACAGAATAAGTTATTTTGATCAAGGTCACTAGAAAGAGTGTAACAATTCCAGTGTTTCTGTATTACTATTTTGGTTTAAAAACAATCATAAACAAAGTATAATTTCAGGACCAAAAGAGCCAAAAATGAAAAATCAAGAACTCATCACCACATTGTAAATAATATTTTATGAAAAAAAACAAAAAAAAACCCCCAAAAAAACCCAAAAAACCCCCAAAAACCCAGGTGTAAAAAAAAAAATCTTTAATTAATCCCACCAATTACATGTACCTAGGTTGCCCCTCTTCATTTTCCTTCATCCCAGAATCACTCAGGCATCTGGTTTGTGCTCAGCCTTCAGCATTTCAGATTGAATTTACTATAGCAGCATATCTAAATTAGAATTCAGAAATGTGCTGCCCCAGGAAGAGAGGAAAGGAAGGAAGCTCCATGCCCAGCTGGCAGCCACTGGGCTGAGGACCCCAAATTAAGGAAACTGCAGATTTTTATAGATTATGACAAAATTTATCAGTCTGCAGAGGTTCTGACAGGGTCATAAAGCAAGGTGGACAAAAAAACAAGCAGATTATAATGACAGGTTGCAGGAACTAATTTTGCTGTGCATGAGCTCCTTTATTTCTTGCACTTTCCAGTTCAACAGCTACTGCCTAGAATTCCTTGAGGGTTCTCTATCCCAAATCCTCCACTTTCAAATAAATACTGTGGAGTCCAAGCACTTCTGAAAAGTCTCAACCAAGCTGAGAGGTTTCCTGAACACCCAGTAGCAATCCATTAACAATAAATGAATATTCCACCACTTCTGGGCAAGTGAATTGCAGCCCCACATTTATATCAGGGTAATTTCAGCAGTGCCAGATCTCACTGTGTTGTTTTTAAAGCACAGTTATAGTTCACTGCATGTTTAATTTTTCATAGTTTATGAATTTGTAACACTGCTGTTTGTGGTGCAGGAAGGTCTGGAATTAGAAGGTCGATATTGGATCATTTTAAGGTCTAAGCCACAAATTATTTTTTCCCTGGTGCCAGCTGCAGAATAGAGTTGAGGAAGCCTGCAGAACTTTCTGAGGAGGAACAGCACTTACCACAAGCTCTGCAGGAGCTCAAATGGGAGCTCCCAGGCAGCAATGAGTTACACCAGACAGAAATACTCAAACAGAAGGTGATAAACAGTCAAAATAAACATAATACCAAATATATTGATGGTGTTCAAGACCCTCCCCTTAACCTCAGCTCTGTGCTGCCCTTTGAGACCATGAGGCCTGAGCAGCCCTTTCTTGGGGCCACTTGGACCTGCAGCTGTTTCTGCCTCCCCTTCCTTGGCTCCTACTCCTTTCCCCAAAGGAGGGATCTCTGCTCAGCCCCTCTGCTCAGGCACTGGGACAAGCACAAAACAGGGGCCATTTTGCATCTTTTCCCTTTGATTGGTCACACACCACTTTGTTAGAGAGAAAGGGATGATAAAATCATGGAATGGTTTGGGTTGGGTGGAAACAAAGATCATCCAGTTCTACCCCTGCCATGGCAGGGACACCTCCCACTGCCCCAGGCTGCTCCAGCCCCAGTGTCCAACCTGGCCTTGGGATCCAGGGGCAGCCACAGCTCCTCCAGACAACCTTTTCCATTGCCTCACTACCCTCACAGGGAAGAATTTTTTCCTAACATCCAATTTAAACCTACTCTCTGTCAGTTTGAAGCCATTCCCCTTTGTCCCATCACTGCATGCCCTTTTAAGTCTCTCCCTATCTTTCTGGGAAGGCCAAAATTAGGTCACCCTGAAGCTTCTCTTCTCCAGCTGAACAATCCCAATTCCCTCAGGCTTTCCTCATAGGAGAGCAGCTCCATCCCTCTGAGCATCTTGGCTCTACAGCATTTCACATGTTCAACTGCAGCCAAAGGCAGATATCATCATTCAGGAAACTCACTGCACAGACAGAAGACACCCCCAGCCACAGATCCTCCACCCAAAATCAAAAAATGGATGATAAGGATTTGCACCTACATCCCCAAGCACCAAGTCTTCAGCCACAAAATTCATTTTGCATGAGCTCTACACACAGGGCATACACTCCATGCTTTAAAAAGTCCCAGAAGTGTCCATATCCCCCCTTTGGCACAGGAGATGTTGTAGAGCTCCAGGAACACCCCTGGAACAGCTCTCCTGGGTTGCTCATTTCTCATCCCCTGGGCCAGCTGGTTTATTTGTGGCCTTTGAAGACAAACAGAGCCAAACCTTGGCAGACACAAAACAGACCCAGACCTCGTGGCCTCTGCTGCCCCTTGCTTGTTTACACTTGGCTTGTACAAGCAATACTTCACTGGGTTAGGCCCCAAAATGTGAAAAAGATGATTGCAAGACAACTACAGACAGAGAAGACCTTTTCCCAGTCACATTCAGGAAGAACAAAACCTCTCCTCTCCTAAAAAAAAAAAAAAAAAAAAAAAAAAAAAAAAAAAAAAGTGAATTAACCCTTTGCACACTGCAGATCCATCTAGGTTTCCTTCAGGAACACGGTGGAATTACAGTAAGGAACAATCACTCTTCTTAAAACCAAAGTATTGATTATGCTAAGAACACAGAAAGCAGACAAAGCAATTTTATGACAGAAGTGTTTGTGCCCATCTGCCCTTATCATTGTGTGAGGCTGGCACAGGTCAGCCTGACTCCTTCAGAAGCTCAGCAGAGAGGCACTTCCATCTGAGCAGTCCCCTGACAGCTTCCTCCCTGGGAAGGAGAGGATCTCTTTTTAGCCACACACAGCTCCTCTGCTCAGATCAGCTCCAGCACTTCCTCTGCATCTTCAGATGCCTCCTCTGTTCCTGCTTGTTTGCTCCACAGGCCTGATTTAACATCTCCACAGAGCAACTGTCCCCCTTGACTGAGTTCATACACCTTGTCCACAGCAGAGAGCAGCTGCATTTTTATGATGCTCTGCGGTTTTTTATGATGCTCTGTGTTTTTATGATGCTCTGTGTTCTGTAAATACTGGTGGAAGGTTGTGTTATAGAGACAAATGTTAATTCACTGACAAGATTTAAAGCATCACAGTGCCATGAAATTAAACTAACAGTTGGATTAAAGTTAAGATTTACCTGAAAATTTATATGTGGACAGTTTACTTTAAGAAAAAAAAAAAAAAAGGCCTATTCACAGAGACTGATACTTAAAATTACTTTTATTATTATTTACTCGAAGAACACATATTTAGAATCACAAAAATAGAGAAAAACAAGATTCACCAAATATTGTAGAATACAAACGGTACAGACACTTGAACTTGAGTCTATTTCTGGCATGTCATTTATTTTCTGTATGTGATACATAAAAAACCCCAAATGTGAGTGTTGACTGTGGCATTCATTGCATACAGATGACTTCTCCTCCAAGGAACATCTTGGATGTGGTTACATTTGGCTCTCTGGGAGGACTTTTTTTTTTATATCTCCTTTCCCAAGCAGCTGTTCACATTGCACTTTAAAGGCTCACTCCTGCCAGCACGCAGAAATGCTCTGGAACTCCTCACCTGTACATGGCACAGCCTAATCCTTCTCAGATACTTAAATAAATAAAGGAGCAGAGGAAGCAAGGCAGAAACTCAGCCTGAGGCTGCACACCAGCCCTGCTGGGATGATGCCATGGGAGGACAGGAAGGTTTCACACACAGCATCTCACACACAGCAGCTGTCTGATGTGCACTTACTGTGAGACTCAGCCAGGGCTCTGGAAAACAGGACGGGAAGAACTTTTACCAAACAGCATGGGAAAAAAAAAAAAAAAAAAAAAAAAAAAAAAAAAGACAAGTTTTCTCTTGAACACTTAAAGGCTATGCTATGTCTTCTATGCTCTGAAAACTATGCACTCCTTTGGCTGGAATTGCTTTAGCCAGGAGTGTGGTAACGTTTCTTAGCAACAGCAGCAAGGGGGAAGACTTACTGCACTGTAAAAGAATTAAAACAAAATGCACATAGCTGCTGACTGTTCTAAATACATCCCTACCACTCTGAGGGGGTGTTCAATTATACTCCTGATTACTTTTCACCCTCCCTTTTCCAAAGGGGAGGGGGCATTTCTCCAGTTTTCAGCTCACCCATGAAGTGCCCCAAGCGTTTTAATTCCCCTTCAGCTCCAGCTGCAGCTAGACAGGCCCTACAATGCAACCTGTCACTATCCCAGCCACAATAGGAAAAGCCATTAGTGCAGCACCCCGGAGATAACCTTTGTGTGAGCCTGCCTGCCACTCCTTCAGGTGCTCAGTGCCAGCAGCATTTTCCCTCTGCCTGGAGCAGGTGAGACTAGACAGAGCAAGGCTGCAAATACTTCACCTTCCTACTTGTCAGGCAAATGGAAAGCTTTGTGCAGCAGGGGAACTTTGCACAATTTCACCTCTTACCAAGGTGTGTGGTATCCCACAAGCACAACAAGCTCCTGAGAGGAAGCTTCATTTATGAGCTCTGTTTTCCTTCTTGCAGAGAGCTCCACCAGCCAGGACAGGGTCTGCATCCCCTCTATCCACGGATACAGGAGGAAAAGCATCCAGCTGCACCAGAAGCACTGAACTGACCCAAGGGAGGCCCTACAAAGTGGGCACAAGGGCTCTAGATTTGAGGTGCCAGAGCCAGAGTAGCGAAAACATCCATGAAAAAATGTGAAAACACCTCTTTTTCTCCAGCAAAAGAAGGTGGGCTCTCAGTTTCTTTTTTAAGGATTATCCTCTTCAAGCGACTGTGACAAATGGCCACAGTTAACAGCCTTACCAAGTATCCTTCCCCCAAACAGGCTGCTCAGCCTTCCCAGCAATGAACACTGCCTACCTCTTGGTGAAACTTCATTTAATACCTGTGAAACACCTGGAAATCTTGCGGACCATTACTCCAGCTCAAGGAAGGGAAAGGGGGGGAGCTCTCTCAGTTTACTCTGGCAGGGGAGGGATGTCAGTCCACGCAGTTTGGCACAGATTTACACACAGGGAGAGACCAGGTGGTTGCCTAGGACAGCAAATTTATCAGCTGGATATTTTTCAACTTCATCTACAACCGAGGATCGGGGGAAGAGCCAGAAACAACCACAGAATGACTCTGCTTAGACTTGCCCAGCGCTACATTTCAAGGTTTTCAGACCATCCGCTCCATCCAACGATCCATCAGGCACTGTCATTACTCCAGAGATGTCGAGACTAATTCCCCCCTAAGTGTTCCCATCTTTCAAAAGGCCGCACTTGACTGCCGTTATTAATTCCGTGCGTGATGAAGACATTTAAAGCCTCGCATGCTCCCTCAAGCAGACGCCTTGCGTGCCTCGCTCCTGCCGGTGCAGCAGACGGATTTCCACACGCACTAACACACTCACACCGGCCACCGCCGTGCGAACCGGCACACGGGGACACTCCCGCATCCCCGAGTGACTCCGCATCCCCACCCCGACCTCCTCCCGCCCCAGCACAGCGGGTCTCCGCTCCGCCGCTCTCCCTTTATAAAGCTGTCGGAAACTTTTCTGCCCTCCGTGCCGTCACGCTCCGCTAGCGGGGCTGCGGGCAGGGCTCAGCCGAGCCGGGAAGTTTCTCCCGTGGGCGCTGGGTCGCAGCAACTTTCCCCGCACGGCTCCCGCAGCTCCGAGCGCTCCGGCTGCCCGCGGGCCGTGCGGGAGAAACGCGAGGAGGAGCTCGCTTCGGGGGAGGGGGAGATGGAGCCGGGGCGTGGGTAAGCCGCTCCCTTCTTCTTCCTCCTCCTCCTCCTCCTCCTCCACCCCTCGGCTGCTCCAGTCTGGCAGCCAGGCGGCCGCACTTGGGAAGCGACTCCCGGCCCCGGGATGGGGAGGGCGCTGGCGGCTCCCGGCTCTTTGCTGCCGCTGCTGCTGCTGCTGCTGGCCGGCACGGCGGGGCTCTGCCGGGCGCTCTTCTCGCTGCCGCTCCGCGTGTCCCACCCCGCCGCCCCCGCCGCCCCGCCGCCCGCCCCGGTGCTGCTGCGCCCGGCCGGCGGCAGCCGCCAGCAGGATGCCCCCGGGGCTGCGGACGGCTTGGCTTTGGCCTCGGATCCCGGCGGCTCCCTCAACTTTTTAGCCATGGTGGAAAACCTTCAGGGCGACTCCGGCCGCGGGTACTACCTGGAGATGCTGATCGGGACCCCGCCGCAGGCGGTAGGAGCGCGGGGGTGCGGGCGCTGGGAGGGATGGGGAGGAAGGGGGCCAAACTTCTCCGGGGTGGTGCCCCCCCGGCTCCATCGCAACTTTGTCCCGGTGCTGGGCGCTGGCGCCTCCTCCCTTCCCCTTTCTCCCGTTCCCTCCCTCCCCGGGACGCGCTGCCGGTGCCCCGAGAGCGGCGACTTTCTGCGGGCCGGCAGCGAAGGGAGAAAGGAGAGGAGCATCCCCCCGCTGCCCTGACCTGCCCCTGCTCGGGGAATCTGCGGATCTGCTCCCCAGGCTTTATTCTAGGCTGTGTCAAGGCGTTTGGATCCGAAGCGAGTTGCTCTGCCAGTCGAACTGACCGTGTTTTGGAGACAGAGGGTGCTTTTTTTATTATTCTTGGCTTTTTTAAGCTGCTCTGCATCGTGATTGGGTGCTTTGGCAGATCTTCCCGGTGCTCCCGGGAGAATCACTCGGCATCTTCCTGCTAAACTAAGTGGTGGCTGGGCACAACCAGCCCCTTCTGCCAGGAATCCATGTGTTGCTCGTTAACGGGGCAAAGAATGTGTGTGTTCTGAATATTGTTTTCAGAGAGACCGTGTTGCCTTCCCTCTCTGCCTCCACCATTGTGACTGAAGTTTGTTTCGGGTTTTTGGTTTTGCTTTTTTTTTTTTTTTTGGTTTTTTTTTTTTGGTTTTTTTTGCCGTGTAGTTGCTCTTTCATCTGTGTCATGAGATCCCAGGAGGAGCAGTGCTGGGCTGCTGGTGGGGATGACTAGTCAGCTGAGTGGGGATTAATTTCCTGAGAGCCCTCGGGGCTTTCCTTCAGAACTTTGTGTTTGCTTCAAGAGTTCAGGTCCTTAGGTTCCCAGTGTAGACAGAAAAAAATAAAACCTTTATTCTTCTGCTTAACTCCCCTATGTAATAAAAAGCCAATGAATGCCAAAATGCGCAGCCAATGGGGAGTATTCAGCTGTCATTGCATTTTTGGACGTCTGTGAGCTCTTTTTTTTTTTTTGCCCTCAAATGTAAGAGGATTGGCCACATCATCTCTCTAATAAAAAGATATCACACTGGGATCAATACATGCATTGAGAAAGGCTGGCATTGTTTTATGATCAATAAATAGAGATTAAAAAATAAAAAATCTTAACTAGGTCTGACGTATCAAGGTGTGGCCCAGTAGCCATAGAGGCCACCATGAAATAATTTTTATTATTTGTTGAATGATGCATAACTGACTAGTTCTGTTAGTGTGGTGTGTATGCTTCATAACTCGAGGGAACATCCAAACATTCAATATTGGCTTCTGCCAGAATCGAGGCACCAGATTTCATTGGACTAATCACCCAATTCAGCATGTGTTAGATGAAAAAAAATTATTTCAGGTAGGAAAAGTGACTATCAAGCATATTATCTCCTTACATGTCTAGGGGGATTCTGAAATTGGAAAAAATGGTGAAGGAGAAATGTGACAGGCCTTTAATAATATGACTAGAGGTCTAGGAGGGAGAAATGTGCTGCCCTCAGTACACCCAGAGGCTTCACTTATGCTTAACAGCTCGTATCACTTGTATTACAGGTGATGGAAGGTTTCAGCTAGACTTCCCTCTGATTTTTTATTTTTTCCACATGAAAAAAACCCATTATTTGAATTTGATTGCAAAGCTTTTACTATTTCAAACTAGTTCTGACTTCTTGCAAAGTTAATTATTTTAAAGACTACCACTGGTTTAGCACATGTGAGGTTTTATTCACAAGTAGACCCACTGAGGTTGTAAGGAAGGTTATAAATGCTTCTGTTTCCCAAATCAGATCTTGGTGTGTAATGACTCAGTGGAGTGCACTTGGAATTTATTCTGTACTTTTGATGAGGATGAATTTGTTACCTCCTTCTCTGCCTGAAACCTTAAAGCTCACAAATGCACTTGCTGTTTTCCTGCTTTGCATCGAGTGGTATAAAGCTACAAAGCTGCTACTGTCCCTACTTGAATGCTTCACATGCTGCTACAGAGAGCAGTGTCTGGGTAGTGCCAAGCGTTGGATTGTGTTAATCTCCTTGGGCAAGTCCTTGCTGGGGCTGGGAGTGGGCTGTGCACGATGGTGCAGGAAAGGAAAAATCTTTTCCTGATTTAAACGCTCCTCCCAACCCGACTCTGCCTCACGTCACAAGCTGCGCTGCAAAGCATTGCTTGGACACTTTCCTGTGCTCTTGCACCCCTCCAGCTTGGGTTTTCCCAGCTGCCTGCCCCAGGCAGGCTGTCCCAGGGCTGCCAGCCCAGGAGCAGCAGCAGGAGCTGCCCTGACTCTTTGCCAAGAGGAAGGAGGATGCTGGCAGCGAAAGCGGCCGAGCAGAAAGGTGCATGGCCCAGCTGCTGCTCTGCATGGGAGCAGGCAGGGGATGGGGAAATGCTCTCAGGGCAGTGATAGACCATGACCAAGTAGCAGGCTGTGAGAAGAGGAGCCAGGTTTGACGTGGTGGTTACAGCAGCCTTGGTGCCCAGTGAGCTCGGGAGCGTGTGCGTCAAGCGCTGGGAGCTGCTGAGCCAGAATGGGGAATGAACATTTGTGAAAGGCTTCAGCACTACAGGGCTTGCTTTACTGCTCAGCTGCATTTTTAGAAATTTTCCTTTTTTAATTTCTGTTCTTGGAAGGAAGCTACTATGACAGAATTTCGTTTTTCAGGTCATTTGAGGCACACTTTTTTGGCTTTGGTTCTGATTTGTCATATAGCAGATAAACACGGCGCAGAGCTGCGATTCACAATGGCAGTTCTGAAACACTTGTTCTGACGGTACAAAAATAGAGCAGCTGTGTGAAGACAAAATTTATTTTATTTCCAAGACAGGAAACTTCAGTGCAGTCAATCCAGTTTTGCAAAGTGTTTGCAGCCAAAGTGTTTCTGATCATTTCCAGTTTTATGATACAGTATCCTTCCTAATCCTATCAGATCTCCAGATCAGCTCCCAGGTCGGTGTCAAATGTTATTACTCCCACTAATTCTTACTCATTCACGTGTAGACCTGCTTAAGAATTATGTGAAAGGTGAAAACAGTCTATTCTATTGAAGGGTGTGATGTATTTGTCCCTTATTTCATGGATGTATTATTGTGTGTCCCGCTTTATATGTGCTTTGTACCTGTCTGTATAGGTGCACTTCTTCCAATTCCAGATTTAAATAAGAAGTGGCAAGAGCCCAATATGAATTGTGTGCAGTGCTCTTAGCTATTTCTTTAAATAATCCCATGGAATTCCTTTGCTCTATCTTTTATTATTTTTCCTACCCTGAGATTATAAGCACTGTGGGAAATTGAATCAAATATCATTTAGGGTTTTCTGCTATATTCACTGCAGTTCTCTTCATATTAATTTTGTTTCTCCTACAAGCTTTTGACCAAAAGGAAATAGTCAAACTCTTAAAAAAACTCATGTTTTTCACAGCTTTCTTGAAGTCCATCTGGACTGCATTGAATGTTCTCAGGGACAGAACCATTGCCTCATCTTGCCTCTTGCACGAGGTGGTGCTAGTCCTGCTGGTCCCACTGCATTTCCAAGCTGTGTTTTTATTGAGAACAGGTAAATGTCATTCCTGAAATTCCCCTGTGAAAGAGAGTGTAGTCCCTGAGAGCTCTGGGCTGGTTAACAACAGAAGAATCCAACTCGTGCTGTGAATGCCACAGCTCCTCTTTCAGTGTCACTTTCTCATTCTGTTCATGAAGAGGCTTTGGTATCTGCTGTTTATCCTAATGGCAGTTTGTTCTGTGCACAGGGTGAGCAAAAACCCCTTCTATAAACTTGCTCCCAAGTTTTAAGGTCAGTGTGGATGTTGAGTCTCACAGCCTCTGCTGCAAAACACCAACTTCAGTTCCCACATAATTGGTAGGAGGTTATCTCCCCTTCCATTTCTTCTAGCTATTAAATAAAGGAATGATAAAGAAGGATAGGTATTAAATACCTCTAGTGTGTCATGGACTCAGAATTTATGGCTTCATGTTTTGAAGGTGATGTACACACACATTAACAAGTTCTGAACTTGCAGCCATTATTCCCTAATTGGTGGTAGCTCTCATTCCCTGAGTGTTGGAAGGAATGAAGATGTGAGGAAAGATTCAACTGCTCTTGTAATCTGATTTCTGGTGCTGTACTATTCCCCAACAAGCTCAGCTCCACTTTCTTAATTTTGCTGAAAAGGGGCTCACTGTCTTTTTAGATACAAGAAGTTTGAAAATCTGATCTTTCTTTGTTCAAATATCAGAAGGCAGGTTCAATCACAAGTCTCTCTTTCTGGTGTTTTTTGTGGGTTTTTTTTAGTAATTACTAAGGTCTTTTGTATTTATTTTTGAGTTCTTTATGAAGCTGAAGAAGCAAAAGGCTGTGAAGCAAAGACAAGTTCTGTGGTGTCTTGGAGTGTTTTGAGGTGGCAGTGTCAAATTCCCTCCAGATCTGTCTAGTGGAAATAGTAATGAAATGCAAAATACTCCTGCTTTTGAATGGTGATTTGAGACAATTTTGGTTGTTGTTGTTGTTGAATACCTGCATAATAAAAAGAACAAGGACCTGGCAGTTGTAATTCAGGAATAATACACTGAACAACTGTGGTCTGGAGGGCTGTGATATGTTTTTGACCCAAGACAAGCAAGCAAACATACCAGGTTTGGGTTAACTGAAAAGTCCCTGCCTTTACAAATCAGCATTCTAGCACCTTTTTCCACCCAAAATTAGCCCTGGAAAAAGGGACTGTGTGGAGGTAGTAGAACCTGTACTATAGAAATAACCCTAAATAAGAGTGCTAATTACACTGAATGGAAGAGGCTCAGCATGGTCATTCCTCAGGACGTGCTCCTCTCCCAGAGTTAGGGATTAGAGCCCCATTAACTTTTCCTCTAAAAGTGCTTTGTCCTCTTCAGAGAAATGATGGAAGCTTTATTATCCAGGGTCTCTGCTTGTGGCAATCCTGAATTCAGATCCTGGTGGGTCAGGGCAGAAGAGTTATTGTCAGGAACATAAGAAATAGGTGTCAGGCTCACATTTTTTACCACTTTGTATTTCTTTCCTTATCAAGGAAAAAGCATCAGTTACATCTGGAAAGAGGAGAACAGAGGGCAAGCAAATAACTGTTTTGCCTGAATAAAGTGTAAATTAGTTAGGGTTTGGAGTAGGAATGAGATGAAAATGAAACAGTGGATGAAAGAAAGCCCGTGTGGAATTTCCATGTGTTTGGTTCATTTGGATTATTAAGGAAGAAATCTTTCTCTTCTTGTTTGGGCTTTTGTTTAGGGCTTTTTCCCCCTTTCTCCCTCTCTGCTACTAGAGGACTGTGAGCTCTAGGGATTGTATCTGGCAAGACAGATTTAAAAGCTACTACACCTCACAGGGGTCTTCATTTTCTTGAAGAGCACTTGTGACTTTGAGTGTGTGAGGACACCTTAGCTATTACATTGCCTCCACGTATTATTATCTTTGAAATTTCCTCACTCAGTGTAAGTGAAACGAGTCTGAAGTGTTGTCTGGTCACTGTCAAGCACAGCTCTGTTGGAAAAGGGAAGCTGGTGCAATGGCTCTCACATGTGCCTCTCCAGTATGGGCTGGGCAGACTTCTCTCCCCCTTTTCCTACTGTAAAATACAGATTGAATTGTACAAACAACCTGTGTAAATAAGTGAAGGAACTTGTTGCTTCTATTTCAGCATAGATTAGGGCTTGAGATCAAATCTTCAAAGCAAAAGAGGCAGCTCTCAGCTGCCTTAAAGAAGGAAGTGTTTTTTCCTGCTATTGACAGTCCTACATCTTGCTGCTTTCCAGCCTGGGTTTGCTCTGTAGATCCAAGCTGATTTCTGATTTCTGTGCTTTCTGGCACTGACCCCCCAAAAAACACTGCTTTTGTCCTGAGGCCTTGGAGGAGGCTTCCAAAATTAAGTGGTGGGATTAAAATCACTGGTGTGTGGTTTGAGTAGAAGTATGTAATGTCATGTAGTAAAGGGTTTAGAATTTGAGGTTTTAGAATATAATAATAAGTATGAGACAGATTAAACGTGACTTTTTCTTCCTTCTTATTCCTTCTTCTTGCTTCTTATTCCTTCTTCTTCTTCTTAAGTTTAAATAATAATTAAAAGTTTAAATAATACTTTTTTAATTGAATAAAAGATAATCACACTGCGAGTCACAAGCGTTTAGTCATTAGGTCATAAGTAAAAATAATGTAAGTATTAGTTTTTAATTGAATGATTAAGCCTTAAAAAAAAAAAAAAAGATAAGACTCCGTTTTTTTTGTTTTTTAGCTTGTTATCTAAAAGTACTGTAGCACTCACTGTACTTAAATAAAAGTTCATAAACAACTGAGTCCGAACACAAAATACCATCTCTCGTTCTTCAATCCAAAAAAAAAAAAATTAAAAAAACAGCAGCCTGGCATCTGAGAGCCTCACCAAGGAGCTCTGAAAACTTCTCCCCCTTGGGATGCAAGCTTGGCCAGGGCAGCTGCTGCTGTCCAGCAGCCTCACTCCAGGCTCCTGTGCCATGGACTTTTGGCCATGCACATCCAAGAGCAGCCACGTCAGAGCACAGCCAGCTCTGGAGCCTCCAGAAAACCTGAGTCAATGTTTGCTCCCTCTTTTGCCAAAAACTGGTACAATAGCACCTCTTTCCCCTTGTTCTCCCCTCTGAATTCCTCCCTCATTCTTCATTTTGCCTGTCTTTCCTACTGCTTTTTTATGTCAAAGAATATTTTACAAGGAGGGCAGCTGGGGACAGATGTTCTAGATTTTTATTTTGGTTTTTTTTTAAGAATCTTTCTCAAACAGATGAAACCTGTGGGGTATTACATGGAGGGAATTTGAGGAAAACAAGCTAGATGGAGGGGAAAGATCTTATTCAGGTGAAAATTACAATTCACTGAATACAATTAATGTGTCATAATTAGGCTCTTTTGAAGGGAATCTGTTAAGACAGTAATTGCACTCTGCAATTCCTTTTTCCCCTCACCACTGCTTACTGATAATTTGATATTGTGAAAAAAAAACAAATTACTTGTAGATTTTGTCCTCTGCTCAGCTTGAGGAACTAAAATTAGTTGATTTTATTTAGCTCTATGGTTGGCTTATTTTTGTACCTATTTACTAGCAAAAACTGCTGTTAAGCTGGATTGCATGTGTTCAGGGAAAATGCTGGTCTCACATCCTAGTCTGGTCTTATTTTAAAAGAGGAAAGGTATTAATGCTGCAGTAACACTTGGTAAGCTTCTCCTCCCCAAATACAGAGAAGAATCCGTCCTTGGGGATCCAAAACTCCAAAAGTGGCATTTTTGCTTTAAAGAAAAAGACATGACAACTGAAGAACTGAGAGTCACCTTTCCACTTGAGGGAGGGATTAAAGGCCAGCTCCTGCCATTTGACAGGGGAAAAATAATTGGGTGCTTTTGGCAGCCATCTCTCAGAAAATTCCTTGATTTTTGTGAGTGGATCTGCCTGTGAGAGTTGCTCTTAGAAGAGCCCCTTGGAGCCCACCTAGTGCTCAGGCTCAGGTCAAGGCCAGATGTGAGAATTTTTTCACCACCCAGGCTCTTTCTGTTTCCTATTTTGTTTCCATAAGAAGCTTCACACCAGAGAAGATCAGGATCTGGGGTTTCTACAGGAATAAAAGGTTTTACCTGCTTTGTCATCATATGGAAGCTTGGGTCCTGCATGTGCCAAATTGAAAATTTTATTGTGACGTTCAGGAAGAAAAGAATTTGAAGAATGCCATTGGCAGCAAATAGTTTTGGCATAGAAAATGAAATCCTGGGGGGTTTTGTTTTGACAGCAGGATTTGGACCTGTTTTGAAAGTTGTGACTGTGAAATCTCAGGGAGGTTTTTTCCTCACATTTTTTTTCTATGTAAATGGAAATTTTACTTCCAAAATTATATTATTATACCTGTTGATACAGAAACCTTGACTGTCAGTGTCTGCAGAATAAGAAATTAACATTTGTGGCATCATTTCAGGGCCAGGTTGGATGGGGCTTTTAGCAGCCTGGTCCAGTGGAGTCCCCATGGCAGAGGGTTGGAATTGGATGATTTTTAAGGTCCCTCCTGAACCATTCTGTGATTCAAGCCAGAGCTCTTCAGGTCAATATTACTGTGCTGTTTAAGCATGGTTTGGAAAGGCTCTGCTTTTATTCACTGTGCTGCCTGGTGGATGTAGAGTGAAGTGTGAGGCATGCCAGAAAATGATGCATCAATCCCACCTTTTTCTGTGACTAAAGAGATTTTTATTTAATACATTCATTTTTCTTCCCAGCTACTCTCAGGTTGCAAATAAGACAGAGGGAGTTCAAAGGTGGTGACACTTCCCAAAAGTCTGGGAGCTGCTGGAGCAATGTTACATCTGATGCAGTCACAGTGCTTCAGCTTTGCTGTCACAGAATCATCTTCTCATTTACTTCTCCAAAGCAAAGTCCTTCAGGGAGTAACACGAACATTTCACATGATCCAAAGTGCCAGATTTCTGCATTTGAACCTCTGAGATAAACAGATGGGGGATGGGGAAAGTTCACAGAATTTCTCAGGAGCTGTGGTTATGAGTGTGGTGTGTGCTACATGTTCCAGCTAAAATTAATTTTCACTTGCACTCTGCTGAGCCTTCAGGTTTACCTTGAATGATCTTTGGTCATTGGCAAGTGACCAGATGCCAGGGGTGCTACCTGCTGCTTTTTGTCCAGATTTGGGAGCTTTTCTCCACAGCAGGTGTTGCCAATGGACAAAATTCCACAATTCCAGTGCCCAGAGCACCGTCAGCTCCAGTGGTATGAATGGAATGGTTTGGGTTAAAAAGGATCTCCAAGATCATCCAATTCCAGCTCCCATCACACATCCATCATCACACAGTGGGATGTAACCCCTGGCCAAAGCAGAAGGAGGTTTATTCCTACACTGGAATTGTGGCTGTGTGGAGGAATGGGCTGTAGGGAGCTGCCTGACGTGTGCTGTTGTGTGTCCTGGCAGACTTTATCAACCCAGAGCACAACAAAGTCCTTTAAATTCCTGCCCTACAAACTCAATCTGGTATCTGGAAATGAAGCTGTGTTCCTGCATGCCTCTGTGTTCTCCTGTGTAATCAAGATTTTATAGTGGAACTTGGTTAACAATTGTAATGATGTATGAGCCACGGGCGAAGCTGGTTCATTTCCCAGAGCTGCTGCCTCTCCAGTATTAGCCAGGGGAAAGAGTAAAGGAGGAATGTTTGAAAAGGAGAGAGAGAAATAAACTACTCCAATAGCAGGGGAGGAACAGGGCTGCTTTCAAAAAAGAATTTTTTTTTTTAAAGCATATTTTATTTCACATGAGAATCAAAACTGCCTTTAAATTGCCTTGCCAAATTTTCAAGTAAAAACATTAGAAAAAATATGAATAAAAAGCATGATTCTTATTTTTAATTAATCAAACACATCATTATTACACTGGTTAGCAGCATTTTTTTTTTTCTTTTTTTTCCCCCCATCAAATAGTCCTTCCTGCTAATATGGAGCATAAAGCTGTTTTCTGTTTGTGCCTTTGAACTCCCCTGTACAATTCCAAGGAACACCCCTGATGACAATCAAACTCTGCTTGGCAATATCCTAAATAGGTCAAGTGCAATGGGGAGCAAAAGCCTTCTGTCTATTGTATTCCCTTTATTAATTGCCAGGGAAATAAAACCACTGGAGTTGCATCACCATGTTTGTGCTCTGAGCCCTGGGACTGCCTGTGCACATTCCTGTGGCACAGAGCAGTGGCAAGCCTGGCCCTACACCTTTTCACCAGATGTGTGGCACAACTTTTCTAACCAGAAGGACAATCAGAATAGCCAAATTCCAGTCTTTGTGCCTGACATTGATGAATTTGGGGGGTTTATCCTGATTTTTCCCTCCTTCCCTTGCCTCTCCTGCACTGGCAGATCCAGTCATGTCCCTTTGCCATCCTACCAGCCCAGCAGGTGTGTGAAAGTGTGGGATGGTGGCTTTTCTGGGCAGAAAGGGAGGAAAGAGGTGGGAGCTGCTATGGCAGGTGAGGAAGAGGTGGTTCAGGTAGTTAAAAGGTGAAATTGGCTTTTTCAGCTCCTCAGATCTCGTGTTAAACAAAATCTGGCAGTGCTGCAAATCAGGCCTGAAGAGCAAGTCAAGGCATTTTTATAGAGAAGGTCATGCTTTGAAGTGCAGGGAGTTGATGGATAGCTTTCCAAGGTGTGTGCTTATTTACTTACCTCTCCATGCCCAACCATCCCAGCTAACCCAGGGATCTCACTGGGTGAACATGGCACTTCCAGGCTGCTTTCAGAGCCCTGAACTTCTCTTAAGCAGCAAGCTGGGTGTTCCCATGGCATCATATCCATGTGTTGGGAAGGTTGGTTGGTTGCTGTGTGGATAGAGAAAACCCAGGGAAAGCTTCTGCACTTTGGGGTTGTTACACTGTTTTAGGAGAACAGACTGGAAAAATCTCTCTAAGCATTCAATGTCCTTGAAGAGAAGCACTGGAAAAACCATGAGGAGGAATTCCTAAAAGCAGGCAGCAAGGGCAGCTGGAAGGATGCTCTAATGAGTGGTACCCCACAGTGTGGGGATGGAAGTGCTGCTGGGAAGAGCTCATTCCAGGGAGAATGGATGGACTTG
The DNA here is from genome assembly GCF_903797595.1 of Erithacus rubecula. Classification (NCBI taxonomy): domain Eukaryota; kingdom Metazoa; phylum Chordata; class Aves; order Passeriformes; family Muscicapidae; genus Erithacus; species Erithacus rubecula. Next base: position 108,459,531 of record NC_136658.1, on the reverse strand, counting down.
ATGAGTCAGGGGTGTCCTGCTTTCACCTCTCCTCATCACAGCTCTCCAGGCCTTGAAAAACCTTTGCTAACAAACACATCTTGACAGAGGAGGGGAGGAAAAAAACCTGGAAAGAATTGTGTCATTACAAGAGTGAGGTGATGGGGAGAGGAGACGTAAGAGATCAGACTTGGCATCAAGCCTTCTGAAAAATCTGATTTTTCTCACTGCTGTCCTGTGAGTTTAACTTTCTTTCTATTTGTCTCTGAAATGTGCCTTTTTTCAAAGTTCCTCACTACCTTCAAATCAAAGAATTATAAAAGGATTTGGGCTGGAAGAGAACTTAAAAATCATCCAATCCCACCCCCTGCCATGGCAAGGACACCTTCCACTGTCCCAGGCTGCTCCAACCCCAATGTCCAACCTGGAAATTAACATTTCCAGGGATCCAGGGGCAGCCAAAATTTCTCTGGGCATGCTGTGCCCACCCTCACAGGGAAGAAGTTTTCCCTAATATCCCATATAACCCTATTCTCTTTCAGTTTGAAGCCATTCCTTATGCTCTTGTAAATAGTCTCTCTAAAACAAAACAAATCACAGAACAAAACTAAACAAAACTTTCTTAAGTGTTGAAGGAGCAGCTTTGGCACTTGGTTTCACATCTCCAATGCAATTGAAACCTGAGATCTTATTCAAAATTAAGTTGAAGTTCATATCTTTGGTGTGAAGGAGACTTTTGAAAGAAGGTGGGAATAGAGGAGTGGGACTGAACCTCTCCTGTGGTGTCTTTGGCAAAGGGAGAATATCAGAAAATCAGAATATCAGCAGTGCCCATGAGGCTGAGGATGCCTCTAGCCTAAGCTCAAGAACATTAGGAATGGGTTTCATTTCCTTGATGAATTTTGTTATTTCCAGATAGCACAGTAAACATGGGCAGTGACTCACCTACAGGGTGAGGAAGGTTTAAACATTAGTTACTTCAAGTCTTCTTGGGTTTACTTAGCTCTGTACATATGTATAAAAATGTTTTGGTCTTACTGCAGTTGGAGGGTTGTTTATTTAGTTTCAAAACAATCTTTTTTTTTTTTTTTTTTTTTTTTTTTTACTATAGGACTTCTGAAGTTAGGTAGAAGAGTTAAAAATGCCTTTATTTTTTTTTTTTATTTTTTTATTTGACAGCAGTTTCCTTGAGTTTAATGAGTAGTAGAGGAAAAGAAAAGAATGACCTGACAAAATAAATTGGAAGCTAATTTTGGAGAGCAAAAGCCTCGGAAAATTGAAATTCTGAACTGAATGCAGCTTCTAACTGTAATCACTCACTGGGTATAATACATTAATGTAGGCTTACTGATTTCATTTCCTTAACCCAAGAAATAAAAAAAGAAAAAGGCAAAAAGCCCTCCTTAATATTGCATTCTGAAAGGTAATGTAGTAGCATGATTTCTTCTTTTTTTTTTTTTTTTTTTTTTTCACTCTGTTAAAAAACCCCAACCTCTACTATTCTTTGCCATGATGATTTTAGCAAGATCATGCCCTGATTAGTTCTGGTGGGCACAGACATTTATCCTCAGACCCTGTTTGCTGTGGAGCTGGAAGCTCTCCCCCTCCCCAGGCCCTGCTGCAGCATCCTGAGCTCCATCAGAGGTCCCAAAGAGCCCAAAATCCTGCTGGACAGTGCCCAGCAGGTCTGCCCTGTGCTGGTGACACTCTGTGGTTTCCCAATGAGAGAGTTCCATGCTGAGAAGGAGCCTGTGGGATGGGTGATGCCATTTTCAAGCACATCTCCCAGAGTTAAGCTCTTTTAGCTGTGGAATTACTGCATTAATAGCTGTCTCTCCAGCACCTTAAGTCACCCTGTTCCCCAGGGAGGGAAGGGTGAGCTCTAGATGAGATTCTTGCTAATTTAGGACACAGCACAAGGCTTAGGCTTAGCCTGTCTCTAAACCAAGGCTGCGTGGGCACTGGGATTCCTCTGGAGGCTTGCAGTTAAATGTGAGAGCTGCTCCCAGTGGCATTTGTCTTACAGCCTCCCTGCCTCATCAGTGCTGTGCTGTAATTACCAGGAAATTGATTAATTTAGTTCCCTCACATCTACTAACAGGTGGAAACAGGCTTTTGGGTTTCACAGGAGCTTTGTGTGTTGCACTTAAGGGCAGATAGGGGATGTCTCATGCATTTGTTCTTGAATTTCAGAGCGTTTGTGGGGGGGTTTCTTAATCCTCCATTTATCTAGGCACTCATTATCTTTCCATTCAAGAACATGTGTGGTGTAAGTACAGCAAATACACAGGTTTTCCTCAGTGAAATTGGGGAGGATTTCTGCTGCTCTCAGTAACTCTGACTCTATTTGAAGTGTTGGTGGCTGCCCTGGGGGAGGCTGATGAAGGCACCTCTTGGCTCCATGCAGCCTCTTCCTTCTGAAAGGTTTGGCTCCCTGGGGCTCTCTGTGGTACCCCTACATCTGTTAAAAACCTATCACACTTTCCCTTCATCTTCTCAAGCTATTTAAAGCCTGTCAATGCTTACTTAGAGATGATTTTTTTTTCTACACCTCTAGATTATTGTTATTACTCTTTAATTAGTCCAGATTTTCCTTAAAACCCAGAGCTTAGAGCAGAGCATGACTTCAGCTGCAGCTGGTTTGTGTGAACTTCAGGATTGCTTCACACACCTGGTTTTGTCTCCTATAGGGTGTGAGAGACTCATATCTGGGAGGGGGGAAATAATAAAAAAGAGGGGGAAAAAGGTTAATCTTTTCTGAAAAGGCAATGAGACAAAATTGCTACGATTCACACAGCTCTAAGATAAGCAAGTAATGGCTCATGTTCAACAGCAAAGCATGTTCATATAGCATGAATAGGATGGATGTGTTGTATGATAAATCTAGACACAGCAAATAAATTTCAGCCTGAAAAATAAGATAGCACATGAGATGGCATGTGCAGAAAGAATGCTAATGTTTATGGAACCGAGGGCATTGGCAGGAAGGAGAGCGTGGAAATGAAGAATAGATATTTTGTTTTGTTACCAGGATTGATTGGCTGACTATTTTTTTTTTTTGTCTTTAAACCATAATAGCCTTCCCTTATTGTCAAAATGATAATATATATAAAGCACTTCCTGTAATATTTTTCTTCAAAATGACTATTCATCAGTCCCACAGTCAGATGCTCATATTTCAACTCACAATTTAGTTTAGCAAGTTTATACTTCAGAGCAATCTGTCATTTTAGCATTTGTGTTTTTTATACAAATCTCCACTACAGATGCATGCAGTGCTCTTAAGCACGGATAGATTGGCTAATCCAGATAGTACTTTGTAATCTTCTGGCAAAGAAAGAGATTATTGCTTTTCAGGCAGGAAAAAAGAAATATTCCTTCCAGTCTAACAGTGCAGATCATGGAGAGATTGAGGGGAAAAACTCTTGGTTTTGTGCTGAGCCCAGTGAGGGTGTGAGAGTGTTTGGGAATGTTTTAAGTGGCTGGGGAAGAGAGTGAGAGTGGAGGCAGTAAATGTAAAGGTAGTGAATGTAAATCCCAGGTCTTGGCACCATCTGGGAATGGCAGCAAAGGCCAAACACTCTCTGAGAGCTTGGTCTGGCTGCCACTTGTTCTCCTGTTAACTCCCCAGACTACAAACACAGCGCAGTTTCTGTGACAAACTTCTGCTGTTGTGAAAGCAGGAATTATCTCTGGTGATAAACTTGACCTTCTGGTTTGCCCACGTCTTCGTGCAGCAATAAATCACCTCCCTCTGCATCCCTGGAGCTGCAGCAGAATGTGGGCACCACCTGCTGAACAAACGTCACTAGAAAATTAATCTCATTCTGGTTTGGGTTTTTTTTCTTTCCTCACAATGCCTCTGTTATCTTGGCTGGTGGGTCCATGGGAGGGGTTTTTTGGAGGTAGGTGTGTTTTCTCTGGGGAGGTGAGCTCACTCAGGGCAGCACTGGAGATACTCCTCCTGGACTTGGTGTAAAATGTGGGTCTGCCTTCCTCCTCCTCCTCCTCCTCCTCCTCCAAGGTGCAGTATGACTCCATCCAAGCTGCAGAAGCTCATTTGGCTTTGGAGTGAGGTGTTCCTCCAGTGCAGAGGCTGCTGGTGAGCACTGAGAAATGGGAGAGTCCATCCCTGCCCCAGTGTTCATGGGCAGTGTGCCAGTCCAACAAATTTACATATTTTTGTTTTCAGTCTTACCTTTTAACCAAAGTGCACGTTATTCTGCAAGCAGAAATCTGTCTTTGTGGGGGCTTTTCAAGTTTATATCTGACTTTGCAGTCCTCTACATCTAGAAATGCTTCCAAAAATTTCTCATAACTCATCTTTTAAATTGATTTTATTTCTGCATCTTCAGAGGAACAGATGAAGAATCTATATTAAAGCCTAGCCTTCTGATACTTTTTTTTTTTATTAGAAAGTAGGCTGTAAATGCTAACTCTAAGTAACACAGGGGAGAAAAAAAACCCATACAGTATGTCTGTGCTTAAAAACCCACTGTATATTGTAGCATTTCTAATTTGTAGAAACAAATTGCTGAAATAACCTGACAGTCAGTGCCAATAATAACATGTAATAACTGTGGGCAAACACAGCATATAGTTAGTGGTGTTTTCTTTTCTGTGTGATGGTTGTAAGCAATTCTTGCCAGATGGGCTGATAATGTAATTAGGAATCATTGTGTTAAATGAGGCAGCATTTAAATTGCCAACTAATTTTCCTATCTATTAACCAGCTTGCAAAAGAAGAGCTGTTACCCAAATGATTTCTAGCTGCTAATCCCTAAAAAGAAGCAGCACTTCTTTGAACCCTTTTCTTCTTTTTTTTCTAAGCACTGTCTAGCAGATTATTTTCTGAAGAGTTTATTATGTGTGGGACAAAATAAGAAAGAGAATTAAGAGATGGTGGATGCTCAGGGGTGAGATGGGGTGGACTTCTACATCTCCATTGTGATGTGTGGTAACAGCTCCTGAGCAGGTAATGGGATGATTCCTATTTCTGGTCTCTACATGGGGATAAAAACTTTTTAACTTTGTCATAGTTCACTGTGTGACATGCTCCAGCAAGCAGAGTAGAATCACAAGCCCTGTTTTAAGTGGGTGCTTTGGGAGAAATCATGAAAGCACAGCAGGACAAGATTTTGAGTGGCACATGAATGTTACTGGTGTGGAATGGTTGTGCTCTTTCACAGAATTCACAGAGTGACTAGGTTAGAAGAGACCTTCAAGATCATCAAGTCCTTTACTGAGGACAAGAGAAAAGGCAGAAGAAAGGGGTGCCCTTGGGTTGAGTCAAAATCCCAGAGGAGGAATGATGGCTTGTAGTTTTCAGCATGAAAAGAGATCACTGCTAAAAGAGAGTAGGTTTAGACTGGATATCAGAAAAAAATTCTCCTTCAGGAGGGTGGGCAGGGCTGGCACAGGGTGCCCAGAGCATCTGTGGCTGCCCCTGGATCCCTGGAATGTTCAGTTCCAGGTTGGACGCTGGGGCTGGAGCACTGGGACAGTGGGAGGTGTCCCTGCCATGGCAGGGGTGGCACTGGGTGATATCTGTGGTCCTTTCCAACCCAAACACTCTGTGATTCTATGAATTCTTACACAGCCAGCTTCTTTGCTCTGCTGACCTGTAAGGAAACTATCAATTATCATTAAAGTTTTGACTGAACCCCACAGTAAATGTCAGGCTGAATGAGATTGTTTATTATGGCCCTGGTGTGCAAATCTTACTCCTTTTTTTCCCCCACTCCCTATGCTTCAGCTGAAGCAGGAATGAACACATCCAAACACATTTTTGCAGTCTGGTTTCTTTGCAGAATCATGGAATGGTTAGAGGCTGGGAAAGACCTTTCAGATCAAGTCCAGCCATCAACTCAGCACCACCACCATGTTCACCAATAAACTATGTTCTCAAGTGCCATATCCACCTGCCTTTTTGATAATTCCAGGGATGATGATTTTTCCTCTTCCCTGGCCAGTCTGGTTAAGTACTTTACAACAATTTCCAAGAAAAATTGTTCCTAATATCCAGTTTGAGGCCATTCCCCCTCATTCTGTCACTTGAGAAAAGACTGACACCAGCTCACTCCAACCTCCTTTCAAGTGCAAAGTTTGCTTGTGCAGTGGTGGAACTTCATTGCTTGACCTAAAGGGATTGATCAGACCCATGAACTTGGAAAAAAAAATAGAGTGTTTTTTTTCTATGGACCAGTCTTTTAGTGGGGATGAAGAGTATCCCTAGTTCAGTGTGGGTAATCCAGAGAATCACATCAAAAGCAACAGGTTTGCAGGCTGTAGGGGGTTTGTTGCACCATCTAACCAGTGGCTTGTCTTTATTTTCTTCTGCCTTCACTCAGAGTCAGCATTGAAACATGGTGGATTTCTCATTCAGACTTGATTGTTTATTAAATCTTATTTAAAGCACAGAGTTCTTCAGTACTTCTAGCTATCAAGCCAAAAGTGAGGAAATGGAGGTGAATATAGTCAGTGACAAGGTCTTTTAAAGGCTGACTATCCAATTAAGAGCTTACACCTACATTATTTATACTTTTGACCCAATAACCAAACTCCTGTGACCCTCAGTGCAGCACTAACTCTCCAACCAAAAACTGCTGCCTGAAATCATGAAGAAAAAGAACAAGAAGGAGGAAAGAGACAACGCCCAAGAACCTTCATCTTGACCCATACCTATTACTATATTCTAAAATCCAAAACCCTTCACCATGTGAAATCACACACTTCTATTTAACTACACACCAGTGATTTTAACTCCATCACTCAAATTTGGAAGCTTCTCCAAGGCCTCAGGTCAAAAGCAGTGTTCTCCTGGGGGTCAGTGCCAGAAAGCACAGAAAACTCAAAACTCCCAGGATTCAGGTTTCCAGCAACAGGCAAGCCCTAGGGTTCCACACTTGGATGCTGCTTTAAAAAAAATCCATTTTGCACTTTCAGCCTGTGGAATTTGTTTTGTATATTTTTCTGGAAGTTACCAAAACCTCCCAACCTCAAACTAAAATAGGGAAGAGAAACTTTTACCAAGTGTGTGTACCAGAACAGAGGCAACTTCTGTCCCAGCTAAGGGATACAAGCAATCTCTATGCAACAAAAAAAATGAATGATTGCTGCTCTCACTTTCCTTTGAAAATGTGAAGGAATCACTTTGTGAATGCATGGTGGATAGCTGCAAATTGTTTTATGCCAGGCAGTTAAATGAGGTGTGAATAACAACCAGCCTGGTGTGGATGTCATCACATTGACATCACCTGCTGTACCAGGGCAGGTGCCTGAACCCCACACACCCAAAGTTTTGCTGAGGGAAAAGAAGATAACACAGCAATAGGCATTTTTTGCTTTTTCTGACAGCAAAACACAGCAATATTTAAGCAATGGAAGGCTTAAAAATATGAAAGACATAGGGGTAGGTTAAATTATTGAAGTTGTGTAGCATGCAGAAAGTGCTGTTTGGTGCTGGTGCTAAATCAAGCACTGGAAAGTTGAAGGGATCCTTGAAGCACTGACAAAATGTTTGCCTTCCAGTTGAAAGAAATCATTAGGACTGGGGATTTTTTTAGTGTCTCTACCCCTGCAGAGTAGAAAAAATGTAAAATGCATGACCTCTGAGGCTTCTGCTTCTGGTGCTTGTGACTTTCAGTAAAAAAGTTTGGATTTGCTTCTTTTTATAACCACAAATTAATGGCAGATAGTGTCAGATTCCCTCTGTGAGTTTGTTGTGGCAGAGGTGGATGATCCTGTCTTGCTTACTGTAAAATAGGGAACTTTATGAGCCTCCTGTTCATAATAACAACACTATTTGCATATAGGAAATGCAGACAGCAAAAAAATCTCCAGGCACTTTATTAGATGTAGATTTCATGTCCCAGAGCTGTGGTTAAGGTGACCTTTGGGGGAAAGGAACAATTTAGTGCATTTGCTCTGTGTCTGTTGTGTAGGTCTGAAACTGAACTTGGAAACCACAAAAAAACCCACCAAAAATAAAAAATTTTGCTTCTTCCAAAAGCAAAATGAAAGCAGTTTTACATTGGTTTTAATGCTAATATCTAATCTAAACCTACTCACTGGCAGTGGGAGCCATTCCCTGTGTCCTGTCCCTCCATTCCCTGTGTCCTGTCCCTCCATTCCCTGTCTCCTGTCCCTCCATCCCTTGGGAATTGTCTCTCTCCATGTTTCCTGCAGCTCCTTCAGGCCCTGCAAGGCCACACTGAGCTCAGCCAAAGCTTCTCCTGTGCAGGTGAACAATTCCAGCTGTGCCAGCCTTTCCTGCCAGCAGAGCTGCTCCATCCTCTGCTCATCCTGCTGCCTCCTCTGGGCTCTGCAGCAGCTCCAGCTCCTCCCTGGGCTGGGGCAGGGCTGGATGCAGGATCCAGGTGGGGTCACACCTGAGCAGGGCACAGGGACAGATCCCTCACCTCTGCCCACACTGCTCTGGATGCAGCCAAGGACACTTTTGGCTTTCTGGGCTGCAAGGTGACATTTCCAAGGGCATGTCCAACCTTTTCCCCACCAGCACTCCCAGGTCCTTCCCAGCAGGGCTGCTCTCCATGGCTGAGTAAGACTGGGCAGGATGGACAGCCCTGGGCCATGGCTCCTTCAGTGGCCACCTTGTGACTCTCCAGAACTTGCCTGAAGCTGCTCCACGAGCCCAGCATGGAATGGAGCAGGCTCCAGTGGGGACAACATGAAAGTGGCTCTTAATGAGACATGAAGGCACTAAAGAAAATTCTGACCCAAAGGGTGGCCAGGAGAGAAAGGGAACTCAGTAAGTTATACCCACCCCAGAATGAACTGCTAATACTGGCACTATTGTGGGGACTACAATAAATCAGTGTCTGCCCTGGCTGCCTGCATCTCATTATGCACAAACATGTGGATGGAGAATGTCAGCCTCAATGGCATCTGTCATGTGAGCACTGCTGTGTCCCAGTGGGCTGCAGCTTTGTGCCCAGCCAGCTTTGTGCTTTCCCTCCTGCCTTGTGGGGGGATATCTCTTTTCTTCTGCAAATCTTGATTTGCTCCATCCTGTGGGTAGTGAATTTGCCCTTTCTTCCCATGGTTGTGATTCTGTGATAACATTGTATTTAAGGTGTGGGGGTAAAATAACTTTCATGTGTGTCATATTTAGTGGCTTTTGTTTGCTTTTGATTGGATTTTTTTGATTTTTTTCCCCCAAGTCCTCCTCTGTGCATGGTGCCATGTATATCACTGAGGCTAAGGCAACACCTACATGTATTTATGCAGCTGATATATGGTGCCCATTACTCAAGCATCACAGACTGTCTTGGAAAGGCTAATTAATTTAAGCCCTGCAGCACCCCTTGGAGGCAAATTTTGTCGGTACTGATAGATGCACACGTTGTAGCTGCTCTTTGTTGTTTATTTTTAATATGATTTCTATGCCAGAGAAGGGGGGAAAATGAATAGTTTGTGCTTTCTTAGGTAGTTGAAAAAAATGTTAGGCTTTTGATATCCTTGAAATGAAGTATGTAGCAAACTTTGGATTTTATTGCAGTGCCTCAGAGGTTCTTATTTTCTTTTAAAGCCTCAGCTCCTGGAGCTAAGTGAACTTGTAGATGTCCTTTGGTTCTTAGATGTCTCTGTCTAGCTCATGTGGTTGCAAAATAAATTTTAATGTATTGTCTTTGCTTAATCTAAAATCTGGGATGCAGTGAGGCACTTGGCTAAGGTTGTTGGTTTGTTTCTTTTTTGTTTTAAAATTTGTGTGAGATTAGGGCTGGGAATGCCAATGGCAGAGTGTGCCTGCAGTTCAGAAGAGATTCTCAGAAATTACTGGTTGGTTTTATGTTCTTGTTTAAATCTCAGAGTTCCTCAGCCCCATACTGCATTGAAAGGGTGAAACAAGGGTAACCATCACCTCCTTCCTCCTCTGAGCAAACCAAAGATGTTTTTAAACATTGACTCACACTTTTTGTCTACTCTCAGTTATATTAGAGAAGGACTCAGCACTTCTTTTTCAAATGCTTCATCCTCTTTTGTGTTCACATTTATTTCTGAGCTCAGCCCTTTTTCTCCACTTTCTTTGTCAATACCAAACTTGTTTCCCTGATTGTTCTCTCTTGCCCTTTCCTTTGTAGTTCCCAAGCTATGTCACATTTTAAGGAGTGATGGGGATTGCCAGAGGGGCTGGTTTGAGCTGGCTTTAAAATCTTTGTCTCTCACTCCCTCCTACAGGAAAATTCTTAATTCTTTAATATTTTTCTGGGGAGCAAGTGTTTTAAGCCAGTCTGAGACCAAGGGAATCACCCTTTTCTGGTATCTTCTCCTCCCATATTCATTTGAGTGGCTGTCTGATAGGGCAGATTATTAATTTTTCTTGGCATCTGTAGGTGAGGAACCTGATCTGATTTGCATCACAGCCCTGTGGCTTTGCCAGGGAATCATCCAGCCAAGAGCAGGGGAAGAGTGTGACCATTGCTTTTGGTAGCAGTAGAGAATCTGGCTGACTTAAACTTATCATTTAATGGCTCTGCACCTAATGTAGTTTCCAGATCTCACTGAAAGATGTGATCCTGCAGTTCCTTCAGCTTTGCCAGCATGCAGCTGTGATGGACCAGCCTGAGCTAGATGGGGACAGGAGGTGTCCCATTTTGTCTGTGTGGCAATTTCCAGCCTAAATCAGCCTCCTAATGAGCCAAACAAGTGACCCCCTCTTAGGCCACCTTTCAGTCATGGTGTTAGTAATTCTGCCACCCTCATTTTTGGAGGTGGTAAAGGCTGCTCAGGGTGAAGTAGTGTTCATCCTGTGGTTCCCAATCCAAAAGGCAGCTTTGTGCTTCTGCTTATTTCTGTCCAGACCTGCACTCAGCCCCTGCCTTGAATCTCCCAAGCTGAGACAAACAGTGCTTTAAGCAGTCCATAATTCAGCCTGTGCTCTGGACAGCTTGCCAAGACTGATGGGTTGGGCCAAAAGAACTTTGAGATGATCAGGAATTCATCTGCTGTGCAAATGTGGGCTTGGGCCAAAGAGAAATTTGAGATGTTCAGGAATTCATCTGCTGTGCAAATGTGGGCTTGGGCCAAAGAGAAATTTGAGATGTTCAGGAATTCATCTGCTGTGCAAATGTGGGCTTGGTGGGTTTTCCCCCTTCCAGGAACAGAACTATTTTAAAGTATTTCACCATGATCAGCTGTTTTGGCTGGGCTGCAGCAGCATATCTTTCCCAAAAGTGACACTAAATTTATTTCTCAGGGCAATGCTCAGCATGATTTTAAAATTGAAGATAGTTTAGACAAAAAGTGCAGTGATTTTTTTTGTTATTGTTCATTTGTTTAATTGGATATGCAAATCACCTCTCCTGTTTTTTTTTTTTCCTTTTTATTTTTTGGCAGTTAAACATCCTGGTTGACACTGGGAGCAGCAATTTTGCTGTAGCAGGTGTGCCTGATCCTGATGTCACATCCTACTTCAATCCTGAGCTGTAAGTACCTGTTCTGCACCCATGGTGGAAATTAGGGGGAGTTTTTTGGATCCTGGCTCCTGCATGCAAGGCAGGATGATAAGGCAGCTCCTGGGGCTCCTGTCACATCCCATGTTGGTTGCCTGGTGGGAATTTTGGCTTTGCCTGATGCAAAATCCTGCCTGACACTATCAACAGCCCCAGTGGTGGCAGCACAGCTGAGCTCTGAGTGAACATCAGCAGCACTAATTAGAACTGGAGAAAAGATGATTACAGGGTAAAAATCATTTGCAAAATCACACCAATTTCAGCCAATTTCTTACCTGAATACACTTGCAAGGAATTAAAAGTTTCTATATGCTTTGCCATTGTTTGAAAGCAAAAATTAAAAGCTGGTAATTGTATCAGTTACTTGACATTTCATCCAGAAGCAAAATTACTTAGTCAAAACCTAATTTGTTGTTTAGTTTGGCCACAGGCCTCAATCAGTCAGTGATCTGGACAGACCCTGATGAATCTGGTTATTTATGAAATACAACTTGGTGGTTCTGGTGTTTGTTATGCTCTAATTTTGCTGTGTTCAGCATAAACTGACATTAATCACAGCCAAGTTTTGTCTGCCTGAATCACACTTCCTCTTCTTCTTCCTTCATTTCTGCCTTTCTCTACTTTCAATTATTTCAGGTAAACTTCTCCAAAATGCAGTGTCTATCTTTAGCTGAAGCATATGGATAAAAATACTAACAGTGCTGGGAAACTGGAGAGTATCACTCTTCTCACTACCTCATATGTGTTTTAACTGGGGTTTTACAGTTTTTTTCCAATAAGGTGCACTGAGAATGGAGGGAAATCTATTATTTCCATGCTGCTTAGTACAGTAGCCTCATCACCTGTCATATATTTAGATGTTAATGGAGATATTTCACATCATGCTGATATGATACAGGTCTGGAAAATCCAGAATTTGCACTTAATGACAATTTCTGCACTACTGCAGGGTTTCCCATGCCAGCCAGTTATCCCCTTCCATAGGCAGTGGCTAGAGAAAACTTAATTGCAAGAATTAAAAGCACAAGCATTCTTTCTCCCTTGTCTCTTAATTGATGTTATTGAGACTAGGAGGACAAGGCCTCTCTCATCAGAAACACAGACAATTAAAAACAGCAACAGCAGAGCTTGTGTGTGGAGAAAGACAAACTGAAATCATGTGAAGGTTACAGCTTCTGATTGGTGTTCTCAGTGGACACTGTGTTTTGAGAACTTTAATATAAGGTAAACAATGAAACCTTGAAGTCCAGGCTCTGAAGAGTTGGTTAAGGGTGCTTTGTATAATTACTCAAAATCAAGTCATTACAGTCCAGAGCAATTGCAGCAACAGTTTGTGGTTTGGGTTGCACTGCTGGAGTCCTGCAGTGTGCTCAGAATACAAACATTAGCAGACTCCTGGGTGCACCATGCTCCTTCCATTTTAAGTATTTTAACTACATTTAAATGGATAAATTGGAGTCCCAGTGAAATCAAGTAGATATTTTTTAAAATGTTGATTGCAAGAAAGCTGTGTAGGTCCCCTGGCACAGATCCCAAATGAGCTGGGGCTGTCACAGAGCAGGTGAGCCATGCTGAGCCCAGCCAAGTCCTGTGAACCTCTGAGGATGGAGAATCCACACCCTGTCCAGGCAGAGTTCCAGTGCTGTTCCAGTTTCCTGGGGAGGAAATATTTCCTGTTATCCAACCTGAACCTCAAAAAATGTCACTTGTGGCTGTGACAGTCAGCATGATGTAGATCCCAGGCACACCTGAGTGTGCTGTCTGTCCTTCAGGTAGGTTCCTGATGAAAACATTCACAGAACACAGAATCAGTGAGGTTGGAAAACATTTCCAGGACCTTGGAGTCCAGGCTGTGACCCATCCCCACCTTGTCCCCAGCCCAGAGCACTGAGTGCCACCTGCAGCCCTTCCTTGGACACCCCCAGGGGGATGAGTCCTCCCTGGGCAGCCTGTCCCAGTGTTTAACAACCCTTTCCATGATGAAATTCCTCCTGGTGTCCAGCCTGAGCCTCTCTCAGCACAGCTTGATGCTGATTTGCCTGGGAGAAGAGACTGAGTCTCACTTGGCTGCACCCTCCTGTCCCCTACAGGGGCTTGTAAAGAGTGAGAAAGTCTCTCCTGAGCCTTCTTTCCCCAGCTGTGGAAGAGTTTGTCCTCCTCTCACAACCCCTGGGGCTCTCTGCTTGTCAGGAATCAATGTCTCCACTCTTCAGCCCCACCATGGCTGGTTTGTTCAGCCCCACATCCTCAGCTTCCAGATGGGAATGCCATGGGAGGCATGTCCAAAGCCTGGCTGAGCCCAAGATGTGCCACAGCCACTGTTCTCCCCATCTGTGCACCCAGCCTGGGTGTAGAAGGCAGTGAGATCAGGGGTGGTGTGCCTGTGAAATTCCTCCTGGAGTGTCTGTGGCTGCCTGACTGTCCTTCACCTGCTTGGAAACAGACTCCAGAGCGTTTTATTTGGGATTTTTCCTGACTGGAAGTGAAGCCCAGTGACCTCCACTTCCTTGGGTGCTGCTGCCTGTCTCTTTTTGAGACTAACCTTAGGATAGACTCTTCCCAGAGTCAGAACACCTTCCCTGGCATTGTGGTTTAAACCCCAATGGCAACTCAGCCCCACACAGCCACTCACTCACTCCCCCACCAAAACCCCAAACATTTCTCTCTTCTCCCCCAGCTGTATATGCTGAGCATGACACCATGGTGTGGGATATCCCTGGGGTCATTTGGGGTCAGCTGTCCTGGCTGTGTCCCCTCCCAAATTCTCACCAAGCCTGGCAGTAGTGGGGTGGAGTGAGAGGGAGCAAAGACCTTGGCTCTGTGCAAGAGCTGCTCAACAATAACAAAAACATCCCCATGTTCCAGCTCTGTTTTCAGCACAAATCCAAAACACAGCCTGTGCTAGCTGCTGTGAAGAAAATTAACTCTGTCCCCTGCCCAAAGCAGCACACTTGGTTGTCATGATTTTGCAGGGATGGTAAACAGGGGCATTGATATCACATCAGCTGCATCTGTAAAATTACCCAAGAGTGACCTTTGCCCACGTGCAAATGAGAAAAACAACCTATGGGCACTTTTCTCCCTTCCTGGGAAGAACACTTAAAATTAGATAAAGGAGTTTCCTCTCATCTGCTAATCACTCCTGGAGTTTTTCCCTATATTGTCATGGAGTGTTTCCGAAATCTTAAGCTGCAAGTTGAAGACAAGGGGAAAGAAAGATTAGTAATTTGTTAAATTAATGTCTTATGAGTTATAGATGTGTGCTTATTAGAATATTCATGTTGTGTTGGAGAGAGTGATGGGTCTTAATTTCCTGGTGCCACACTCTTAGTTTAATTTTATTCAGATGATCAAAATCAGAAATTGAATGCATGATTCTTTTTTGACTGAAATTGAGGGGGGTGCATGGGAAAGGCATTATCTCTGTTTCAAAGGACCCAGAGAGTGTGTTCTTCAGGAAGAGCCCTCCTGGAGCAATTCCAGAACTAACTTGTTAAATGATGTTGTGTATCATTTAATCTATGTGATATAATCCTGCTGTTTAATTATCTGGCTCTTTCTGTGCAAAGCAAGTAAAGCTGTTACCATGCACTCCTTCACAACTTGGGCTTTTCAGTGGCTCTGACAAACCTTTGCTGTGAAAAGTTCTGAGTTTGCTGTGATAATCATGCTCTATAAGTCACCACCATGTATAAGGTTTTGCAAAATGACCTGCTTTGTCCTGAACTGAAAAGAAATCACAGTGTTTGTTTTGCATGCTGTTCAAAACAACAAGTAGTTTTGTTGAGTACTCCACTTATGATAAAAGAGCTACTCAAACAGCCATATAAAGGGATTTTTACACTGAACCCAAGTGATCAGTGATGGCTCTGCAGCAGTATGTAAATCTGGCATGCTCAGGGCTCTCAGTATTCAGGATCAGTATTCAGTTTTACTCAGTAAATAAATAAAGACTACTACCGCCTCACCATCTGAAGGTTCAAAAGCAAGCTGCTCAAGAATTGATCTTTCCAAGAGATAAGGAGGTAAAAGAAATATAGACAGTAAATTGAGGTAATACAATAAGTTATACACCATCAAACAAAAGAAACTGCTGCTTTTGCAGTGTGATCCTGCAAGGTTGGTTGTGTGCACTCTACAGGTTGTGGTTTGGGGTGAATTATAAAGTTTTTATGGAAGCCCTGCAGATTAGATGGGGCTTCTTGGTTAGAAATCAATAATTTCTGTTGTATTGTCACATTTGCTTTGTCTGAAAGTTGTTTGGAAGGGTCAGTGCCACACAGGGCTTCCTGCCTGGGGTGGATTTGCTGTTGCCATGCTGAGCTTGCTGCAAAGGGATGGTGACATGAGAAATGAGATTCTGGTTGTGTTTTGTTCTGTGCTGTGTGCTGGTAACGAGGATTAACTCTGCAAGAGAAAATTAGAGAAAGAGAAAACCCATTGCTGGTTTGTTCAGCTGGGGTTCAAGATCCATTTGAGGTTTGAGGACCAGGTTTCTGGGGCTGCTTTGGAGAGAGGACAGGAATAGGAATGAGAGGGAGAAGGGAGCAGGGTTACTACAGCACCAAGATCTAGGAGCCCTTGTTCCTTTCCTCTGGCTAAGATACACTTTGTCCTGCTGGAAGAGGTGAATTTCTTCTTTTCTCATCACAGCCAAAACAGCTTGTTTGTTATTTTCTTTCCTGTCCTGTTTGTTTTAAAACACTCAGCCCATGAATTACAAGAAGTCTCTGGTTTTGATCTCTAAAAGTTTTCTTCCTTTAGGTCAGTGAGGTGGAAAGGTGAAAAAAAAAACCAGACTGGCTGATCACCTGCAGGAGGATTTGGCAGGAAGTGGTTTTGCAGAACAGAATATAATTTACTGCAAGATCCCTTCCCACATTACCAGTTTTGCTCCTTGAAGGAAGTAATAAAGTGTTCTCTTCAGTAAGACATTTGTGAACTTTACAAAGGAGATGAGTGTCTCCATATCCATTTCTACAGGTGGGGAAGCTGAGGCACAAATGTTGAGGAAGGAAAAGGTCACCAGCTGTGCTGGAAAATGAATCCAGTCTTTCTGTGTCCTGGTCCACAGCTCAATCCATCAGGCTCCTCCTGCCTGTGGAAGGGCTCTGTGCTGCTGCTCTTCTAGTCATGCACTGCTGTGTTTGCAGATTTATGTGTTTTATTCTCCCAGCACTCAGTTTTCTCTCTGATTTCAGATGTTTCCTCTTCTTCTGCCTGGCCAGACACTTTCCTACATGAAGAACCCTGTGTTCATTTCCTGCCCCACAGTTTCCCTTATGCCACTAATTATTCAAACTCTGTTTTGATTTATGAATGTGCTGCCAGTGTCACAGAGGTGTTCTGTAGACCCTGCCTGAGCAGAGTTGTTCCTTTGTGTGTCACACAAATGCAGCATTACACAGGAGCAGTGGAAGTGATCAGATGCAGGTAATAGCAGTATCTCTTGAACTCCTGCATTTTGAAATATTATCTCATGTATTCCTGCTGCCCTGGATGTTAACCCTTGAAGGGTTAAGTCTTGGGAGTGTCAAGAGCTGCTTAGGGTTAGAGCCTGGCCTCCCTCCCTTCCTCAGCTGGGAAGAGTCAATTGCTTGATCCATGTGGGCAAAATGTCCCTCAGGAGAAAGTGTTGGAATTATGGGACTTGTCCAGGTTGAATATTGTTCCTCATAACAATGAAAATCACCCCAAATTCACGCTGGTGAGCTCAGGCACAGGGGCTGTGAGGTCTCTTCATGTGTTTGTCAGATTAAAGCTGGATTGATAAAAGTATCTGCACCTGATAAACCCTTGCACTTTCTATTGTTCTACACACATGTGAAGATGCTGTTATAAATTTATTTTATGCTTTTTTTTCTTTTTCCTCCCCTTAATTTACTTTCCAAAAAGCTGTGAAAAGACTCTTGGGATGGACTGAGTGTCGTCATCTGTCTCTCCAGAAGGGGAAGTTGTGTGCCAAGAAGGGGATCCAAAGTAAATTGTGAGGGATCCAGAACTTCTGTAGCTCTTCAGCAGAGATGTGGGTGGGATATGATCACAATGCTTATGGATTACAGCTCTTTAAAATGAAATCTCTACTGAAGCTTTTACTAATAGTTCTGTTAAGCCTTTTAAACAGGATTCAGTTCCTTCCTTTGCCATACTTAACCACTCCTTTGCCTTTCCTTCCCTGGCCTAGGAAAAATTGGTTCCTTTCCTCCTCCAAGTCAGTGAATCATTTGTTAATAATACCAAGTTCTACTTACTTCCTCACAGATAGGCCAAACTGCAGGCTTAGGAAACCTCTGTCTCACTGTTGACACTCACAATAATATTCCAATTTACCCAAAATTGATCCTTTAGAAATATTAATGAGCTATTAGTCTACAGCTATTCAGCTAGCTTGGCATTTCAATTTCAGATTTGAATTCAGCAGCTTTCCATCTTCTAGTACCATTTAACACATTCCTTCTCCAGTTAAGAGTGTTGTCCCTATGGACCAGTCTGAATCAGGGACACTGCACTAGGTGACATAATACCTTAGATTATTTATTTTTTTTAAAAACACATTGTGAAGGTTTGAGTTATTGATGGCTTCTGGATAAAAATGGGGCTTTGAGTTTTGGGGGTTTTTTTTTAGTTCCTTCTTTTTCCTGATTTTACAAGCAGTGTGAATACGTATTTTGCATACTTAATTTACTTTTTTTCCCCTCTCTGGGCAAAATTGAGTTGGAATACATTCTGTTGTCTTGCATTGTAAATGAACAGCCTGTGCATCAGTGTGTCCTTTGCTTTTAAAGGTCAAGCACATACAGATCTCAAGGGATTGAGGTGACAGTGAAGTACAGCCAAGGCAGCTGGACTGGAGTGCTGGGCACAGATGTCATCACCATGCCCAAAGGACTCTATGGCAGCTACACCATCAACATTGCCACCATCCTGGAGTCAGAGAACTTCTTCCTGCCAGGGGTTAAGTGGCATGGGATCCTTGGTCTTGCCTACGATGCCTTAGCCAAGGTAAACCATCCCTCCCCCACTGATTGTCTTCCACAAGGACAGTAAATAGAAATCTGTGAAAAGAAAGCCAGCAGATGATCTGTCACACTCCACCCTTCCCTGCAGACCTTCTGTCTTTGTTCCAGAAAGAAGAAATTGGGTTGTGATGGTACCACAGCCCCATGTCAGGATTTTGGCTTTTCTGGTGATGGAAATGCTGATTTTAGCTCCTCTGGAATGCATGAGCATTTACAGAGCTTGTAGTACCAGAGTGTGGTTGTGGGATGTGTGTGGAGGGAGGAATTACAGCTCTGATGATAATTCTCAAAACTGGTCCAAGGCAAAGCCCTCAGCAGTTCATTCCAGGACATTTTCTGTTCATCAGGTTGAGCTGGATGGATAATTTCAGAACAAATATTAGCTACAGTATTTCCAGGAACATAGAACCAAACACACATCCTGCTCCTCTGGAGGCAGGAAATCCAGGTAGAAGATTCAATTAAAACCTGAAATGTATAGGCAAAAATTTATAACCTCAAAATCTAAAAATGAAAATGTGATTAGAAAACTACAAAGTTGTGATTTTCAACCAAAAGTGAGTTCTACCCAGACAGAACAAATGAGTCAGCACTGCCTGATGAGTCTGCTTTACTCCAGAGTTGTGTGAGAGCTGTTTTTATTGACTTCATGGACTGTCAGCAGAGAAAGAAGTGAGAGAAGAGAGGAGAGAAGAAAAAAGAGAGAAGAGAGAAGAAAAAAGCATGTTAAAGCTTCTTAAAGCAAAAGATTTTAAAAGAAATAAAGGGAGGAAAATCAGCAAAAGTATTTTCTAGAGGAGAGGAGAGGAGAGGAGAGGAGAGGAGAGGAGAGGAGAGGAGAGGAGAGGAGAGGAGAGGAGAGGAGAGGAGAGGAGAGGAGAGGAGAGGAGAGGAGAGGAGAGGAGAGGAGAGGAGAGAGGAGAGGAGAGGAGAGGAGAGGAGAGGAGAGGAGAGGAGAGGAGAGGAGAGGAGAGGAGAGGAGAGGAGAGGAGAGGAGAGGAGAGGAGAGGAGAGGAGAGGAGAGGAGAGGAGAGGAGAGGAGAGGAGAGGAGAGGAGTGGAGAGGAGAGGAGAGGAGAGGAGAGGAGAGGAGAGGAGAGGAGAGGAGAGGAGAGGAGAGGAGAGGAGAGGAGAGGAGATTTGGGCAAACAGAGTACTCAGGGCATTTGTTCTTCCCTTGCAAGTTCTTTAAGAGAAAAGAGAGGAAATTAAGGCCACTAAACTCAAAGTTCATTAGAATTCAGTAGTGTTGAAAAACTGAAAATCTTGACTTTAAAATGCTGTTTTTTAACTAAGGACAGATGTGAAAGGCAAGTTACATTTGAGTGTTCTAATAACAAAAAGCCTTTTCCAAACAGAAATTATCAGTGAGAGTTGCTGCCTGAAACTGATGTTTGGGTTTGGAAACTGCAATTGAAAATTACTCCTGTGTTTTAGGGATTTGGTGGCAGCAGTGCTGACAGTGGTCAAGAGTAAAAATGTTTTTAGAAACAGGAAAATGACAGATATTGGGGTTTTAATGACTTTTTATGTCTAGAACTTTCATCAGCTGCTTGTCAGAAATTCAATTTACTCATGAAAAGCAGCCTCGTTTGAATGATTTGCTGATTTCCGTGAAGAAACTTTTTTAATGAACCCTCCAATTCTTGTGTTTGTTTGTTTGTTTTGCTTTTCAACACCTTCAAGCCTTCGAGTTCTGTGGAGACATTCTTTGATTCCCTGGTGAGGCAGGCCAAGATCCCCAACATCTTCTCCCTGCAGATGTGTGGTGCTGGACTCCCTGTTTCTGGCAGTGGTACCAACGGAGGTAGTCTTGTGGGTATCTGTCAATAGGAGAGGGAAGATGTATCTCTGTTCATCTCTCTCCCTCTTTTCTCTGACTATCCTGCTTCTGCCCAATTTAGTGTTTAAATATATTTTTGGATTTTAAATATGCTTTCTATTTTTTTTTTTTGAAAGAAAAGCTAAGCCCGTAGGCAAAATTTGAGTGTTATTTGTTTTCATTCTCAATTTTGATTTTTTTTTTTCTCTCTCAAGTTGGAGTAAACTTTTCATCTTTTGACAAAGAAAAACATGAATATTGTGGTGTTTCCTCAGGGCAGATTTTGCTGTATTTCTCAAACTGAGCTGTCCCTTATTCAGCTGATAAATTTGTTCAATCTCATCAAAATGCTACAGTAATTTTTTTTTTACATGATGTGAAAAGGGGGAGAGCAATCAAGGGGCTTTTCTTTTTTTTTTTATTTTTTTGGTCAATAACCTATTAAAGGGAAAAATCTGTAGATCAGATCTCCTGCTTGCTGTTGCTCTGGGAAGTTTTCCATCATCCTTAGTGGGACCATGAATTGGCACATTATCTATCTGGAATTGGGAGATGGAATTTGTTCCCAAATGATGCTGAAATGGGCATCTCAGCACAGGGGCTGATCACAAATACTTATTTTGGAGATAATTAGCATATTGTAAATGTTATTCTTATAACTGAAGACCAAGACAGAACTTTCTTGGGTTTAGTTCAGAGTCAGAGTCTCCACAAAACTGAAATCTTCTTGGACAGTATTGAAGCTTTTCTGATCTGACAAAGCAAATTTTTTCACATGTAAGTTTATTATTCCATCCCAATTTTATAATTGCTTAGGTTTAACCACTGAAGACACTGTTTTAATTTTAAACAGTGGAGTTTTCATAATGGAATCAATGTGAGGTTGTAGGTGAAAATGCTGATAATTTGGCCCAGCATGGGAATTCTGTTTGAAGCACAATCTGTATAATGTGTAGATGCTTCACACTGCTCTATTATTAACAGAACTTGACAGTAAAATCCTAACAAATGATGCCAAATTAAAACTTTGATGCCCCTGAGTATCACAATAAAATACTTTCCTTTTTTGTGTGCACTTGCCCCAAAACCAAACATGTGATTTTAAAGTGTGTGACTTCTTTTCTGCTTTCCCTTAGGTGCTGGGTGGAATTGAGCCCAGTCTGTACACGGGGGACATTTGGTACACACCCATCAAAGAGGAGTGGTACTACCAGGTTGAAATCCTCAAGCTGGAGGTGGGGGGACAGAACCTGGAGCTGGACTGCAGAGAGGTACTGACCCTTCTGTCCTGTCTCTGTGACACCCAGATGAGGGATAAAACCCTAATTTCTCAGTTTTGTCTTGGCAGGCAGATGTGCACTGCACTCTCCTGAGAGCTGAATTAGAGCAATTCTGGCCATACAAAGGAAATGGGAGATTTTGGGTTGACCCCTGTAGAGCTGTCTGAGCTCACAGCTCATGATGGCAGTGGACAGGTGTCACCCTGGGTTGCTTCCTGAAGTTCTCATCCTAGGCTTCCTTTTTGATTTTATGTTTTTGCAATCAACTTTTGCTCTCTTGTGGTTGGCAGTTATTATTCCTGATGGATAAGCTTTCTGTTCCTATTAGGAATAATGTTCTGCTGAATCTGGATCAGTCTAATGAGACTGTGCTGTTGCAATTTTTATTCCAAAGCCATTTCTTTTCTTTTTTTTTTTTTCTTGTGGAGGATAGATATATGTGCATGTGTGTGCTTTATCTCTTTCTTACTCTTGCTTGTTGCTATTCGTGTTTTGATTTTAGTTCTGCATTTTTTATGCCCCAGTTTCTTTAGACATCCTAATTTCATTTTACTCTCATGCTCTTAGTTGGAGATCAATGGGACGTGATAAGTTTACTATAATCCATACAAATTAAGTGAAATTCATGATTACAATATTACATGTGCATAAATATTATATTTCCATGCAAAATATTGAAATCATATTGCCATATCAATTATTTAAAATGAGTTGCAGCATCTTTCAACTCAATAAGCAGAACAAGGCCTGTTTAAATGCTTCTGTTGTGCTGTTAGGAATGCAAAACCACTGGTCCTTTAAAGTAAATGTTTGCTTTTCTTTCTTGCCTTAAGAAACAGTCAACATGTTTTTGAAGGGGAGCCCTTCAGTGGTTTAATACATGCTGTTGCCAGAAAACAACTCACTGAAAAATTCAGTGGTGTGTCAGGAAAGTTTCCTGTAATTGTTGCTCTTTTCTGAGCCAGGGGTTGCTTTTGCTGGTGCAGAAGGATCAAACCTTCCTGGATCAAAGGAGACCTTCCCACAGAAATGCAGAGGAAGAGCAGTAAAGCAGCACAATTAAAGTTTGGCTGGTTTAGGGCTGGCAGAGGATGAGTGATTCCCTCTGGGATGAGGAGCTGTGTGCCCTCTCTCCTCTCTGTTGTTTTCTAGGAAATGGAACATTTTTTCTCAGCCTTCATCAGGGACTGCTCCTTTCCTAGCTCAGTGCTGGGAATGTGTCCAGAGCTGCAGCCCAGCTGTGGCCCTGAGCCTGCAGCCAGGGCTGGGAGAAGTCCTGAGTGCCAGAAGTGCACTTTGCACTGGTAAATATTAACCAGAGAGCCAGGAAGGCAAAACCAGGTGCTCAGCCCCCATGTGAGCAATCCTGCTCCTCCCAGACTTTTGCACAAGTTTATATCAACCCTTTTAACTACTTTTTTTTTTTTTTTTTCCTTCTAAGGGTATTCCAGGATGCCAGTGATTGTGTATTTTGTGGTACAAATCTGTTAAAATGCCCTGGCATTGCTTTCCACTCTTCAGAACTATTTCCAAGTGTGTAATAAATGGTTTCCTGTTTGCTTTTCTGTCAGCTCTGTATGGCAACCCCATAGCAGCTCTTCCAAAAAAAAAAAAGAACTGTCAGAGTTACTTTTTCTTACTTTTTTTGGTGATTTTTATTTTTGTCACCTCATCTAAAGGGACTCCATGTGACTTGATAACATCCAAACCAGTGTATTTTAAATTCACTTGGCTGTTTGACCTCTTCCTAAGTAGCTTAGGCTGTATATCATCCTATGTCTTATGATTATGCCATAAAAATGTCACAGTTCAGTTATATTAATCCTGCTGCCTAAACTGGCAGCAAAAGTAGTTAATGCAAATAGCTGCCACTGCTACTTGCCTTTTTTTTTTTTTTCCCACAGTTAATCATAGTTTTTAAGGAGTTCATGAAAAAAAGATTTACCCTTTAAAAAGTTTATACCCCATTCACTGGATCTGAAGTTTGCTGAAATCTCTTAATTTTAGGGTTGAAGTTTTAACAATAAGAGAGCTCTTTGCTAGGGGTGGGTTTTTGTGAAGATTTTAAGGCAGCAAGACTGAAACTTCAAGATTCTTTGTACCTGTGGTTTGGGGTTTTTTTGTGTTTTAGGGATTTTCAGCAGTCAAGGGATAAAGATGTGTCATTTGTACCTTGAGCCAGTACAGATATGTAATAAAGCCTAATTTTTTCCAGTTATTCTTATATTAGATATGCCAGCCATTAAAATAAGCTTCTTATATTTAAACTAGAGCTGTTCCCATGCTAGCAGAGACCTTGAATCAGGGTGTTTAACACCTCTCTACTGAATATTAAAATGCTTTTTCCCCCTCTGAGAGGGGCCAGACTTCACTTTTTTACAGCAGCATGACCATTTGCACCAGCTGTGGTGACACAGTAATTTCCTGACCAGTGCAGATAAACCCACTCTTGTCTCTAGGCTGATAGTATCTTGCTTCTTTTTTTTTTTTTTTTTTTTCTCTCAGATTTCACTGGAATTGAAGCTGTCAGCTGGAGAGAGCTGCTGACAAGTATGACATGCAGTTCTGGGAAGGCAGCTGCCAAAAAGGAGCAGCTTTGTTCTGGTTAGGAGACAGTGGGATCTGCATTACAGTAACTACAGAGTACAACTTCTCTCTTTTTTATTTTTTTTTCCCTTTCCCTCCCCAGTACAATGCTGATAAAGCCATAGTAGACAGTGGGACCACTCTCCTTCGACTGCCAGAGAAAGTCTTCAGTGCTGTGGTGCAGGCAATAGCTCGCACATCCCTGGTAAGAAAATGCCATCAAACCTGCTCCAAAATGTGAAATCCCTGTTAGAGGATCACAGGGGCTTTGAAAGGAGTGTCATCTCTGCTGCCTGCCTTGCAAGTCGTGGGTTTTTCACCTGAGGGGAGCAGAACCTTCCCTGGTCTAGCCCTGTTAATAAGGGGGAAATGAGTGATGGCTTTTGATGGAAAAGAAGAGGTGGGAAAAAAAAGGGAGGAGGGAAAAGGGGGGGGCAAAAGTGCAGACAAGAAGTGTGTGTATGGAAATGCATCAGAAATAGGGCAGAGATGGAGTGTTTTATTCTAAGCATTGCAGAAACATGGACATAATCCCTGTTGCTCTGATTCAAAGTATTAAGAGTGCAAAAATCAGTCTTTTCATTCAAAACAGAGTGTTTATAAAGTAGGAGAAACCTGCTGCTGCAAGCAGTTCCTTTCCAAGTATAATTCTTAGAGCTGTCTAGAATAAATGCCATTCATTAGGATTATTCATATCAATAAAGCTGCTTTTGACCTTCATTATTGAATTATTTATGTTCAAAAGCATCTTTCTTTGGGAACAGAGTGGGCTTTAGAAGTAGAGCATGGGGATGGTGGAGTTCTCTGTGCCTAGAGTGGCTGAAGCAGCATTTTCTGCTTAATAAAAACTATTCATAAATTTTTGTTCAATACAAGGAGCAGCACCAAGAAGGTTAAAGAGGAAGAATAAACACTAGTGTGAACAAACTTGGTATTTTTGTCATGGACTCACAATCAGACTGTGGTTGTTGATGCAAATCACAGGAAACACAGTAAGCAGCTGCCCCAGAGACAGTGTTTGCCTGTGTGCTGATAATTCAAGATTGAAACCCTTTTTCCTACTTGATTAAGAGCAGAGATTTGGTATGAAATGTTCTCTACTGCCTGCAGATGTCCAGTATCTGAAATAAATGTACCAGTTACAGGTTCCTCTCTTTGCTCAGCACTTAAGTGTTGACTGGAACAATTTCAGTCCATGGGGGGAGAACTGAAAGAAGCCACCCCAAGAGCTCTTGTAAGGTCACCCTGTGGATAAGGAATCCTGCTGGGAAGTGGGTCACTGTGGTCCCCAGTCCCCTCTGATGTTGGTCAGGACATTTGAACTGGGGCCTTTCACCTGACAAGGAAACAGTGGGCAGATCAATAAGGTATTAGAGGGGAACCATTTGCTCTGCTTAATGCTTTTTTTTTTTTTCTGTTCCTATTAAAAATGCATAAAGAAGCTTTTTTTTTCTAAGTTCTTTTTAATCTCAAGGACCTTCCTGCTGTACCCCTTTCCCTCCACACACCCCAGAATTTACTTTGACAGCTCCAAACAAAGGAGAGAGTCAACTAAATAAGAAAGTAGTTACAGGGTGCAAGGATGGGATTCCAGCTGTGTAGGAGCAATGCCAGGAAAATGGACATTTTCAGCAATTGTACTGCAGCTCTCTGCTTCTGGCAGCAGATGTACCACTGAAAAAGAATCATCTGCTGTAGTCAGACACACTTTTCTGACCACAGGTGAGCCTGGTTAACAAGTTCCTGCTCTCATAGCTTGTTATGAGCACTCCAGCCAGATGTTATTTCCCTCTCAGATACACTGGGATAACCACATGTGGCACATTCCATTATTCAGCTCAGTTAAAAAACAAGGCTGTGAGCTCTGTGCTCTTCAGTGGTGCAGATGGTTTTTTTAAACCTAAACTGTTTGGAAAGTCTTTCAGGGAGCAGCTGTTATGATGCAGTTTGGAAGGGTGGGGATTTTGGCAGATGGGCAGAGATGAGCCAGGGATGGGGGGCACCTACCTGAGCTGAAGTCAGGACAGCAGTAATACAATGTTAAATTAAAAAACTAAATGAAGAAAGGCTCAGATAATCCTCAAATCTTTATTTTAATGGCCTTTTGTTGTGCACTCAAATCTCCCACATGCATCACTGCAGTGTGCAGAAGGAAGGGAAAGAAATGCAATGCATTAATCTTTCTGGGAAATTAAAGCAGCCACTTAAAACAGACCTTTATAGGCTTGGCCTGACCTGGCTGGGTGGTATCTTGGTTTTTCTCAGATTTGCTTTTCAAGACAGAATGGAAAGAGAGGAGAGCTGCATTTCTCAGCAGGTTTGGCCTGGGACTCAGCTTGAGGGAAGAGTGTTCAGCCCTGTGCCAGGGGATGCACTTCAGCATGAGCTGAGAGTTAAGGGTAAAAGGCTGTTTGGGGTGGGAAATCTCCTTGCTCACATGAGTCTGTGCTTGTTGAGTTCCAAGAGCAGAGCACTTGGCAATGTGAAGGAGTCTCTGTGCAGCCCTAACAAACTCTTCACTGGGGGTGAGTGCCTGTCACCTGTAAAATGCCATATTTTAATGAACGAGCTGATGATGACAGAACAATCAATATCACAGATAAATACAAATGAGGAGAGTGCAGAGGCTGGGTTCCATCTTCTTCCTTCACCCAGATGGGAGGCTTTGGCTGTGCAGCCTCAGATCAAGCTCCTCCCTGGACTGCTGCTTTGTGGGGGAACAAGAACCAGCCAAAACAATGCAGTGAAATGAGGAAGGGTTTTGCTCAGGTGTGGCAACAGGTCAGCTTCAGGGAGAAGGAACATTGAGCAAGATGTTTATCTTAGCCAAACAAGCTCTGTAAAGGTTTGCTTTTTGTTTTGTTACTTCCATGGATATATTACAAAGTACTGTTAATCAGTTTTATTTCAAAAGCATGTCAGGTTGTACTGGTAGGGAGACTAAAGAGACAGAGGGATGTCTTTCTTTCTATTACAGCAAATCTTGATTCCCTTAGATTTTTGGCTTAGCCCTTGATTTCAAAACTCTGAAGCTGAGTAAGAAGCTGTGGGTGCATGAGGAAGGGAGGTGACCTCATTATCTCATTATATATTTGCATATATTGTATTTTGGATTGTGCTTTTTGTAAAATGGAAAATGCTGCTTCAAAACATTGGTGTTTGGTCAGAGAGGAGGGAGAGAGGCAGTAAAATCCCACTGTGGAAGTGACTGCTCAGGGAGGCCACGTGTTCACTGCAATACAGGAAAAAATGAGACAAAAATGGGGAGGGAAGGGAGAACAAAACTTGATTTTGCCTCTTCCCCCTTCTCCAGACCATGATGGATTATGACACACCTCAGTTTGGGCACTGGGGTTTGGGTTTTTGTTTTGGTCCTTGAAGAAGCAGCTCAGATTTGTGTTCTTGAGTTTCTCCATGGAAATGAAAGAGGTATCAGACAGTGGTGGTGATCATTCACAAACAAAGCTATCAAAATGTCTGTAGTCTGAGTATGATTTTGTTTGTTTTGTAGATACAAGAATTCTCTTCTGGTTTCTGGACTGGTTCACAGCTTGCATGCTGGGATAGAACTGAAAAACCCTGGTCCTTATTTCCCAAACTCTCCATTTACCTGAGGGATGAAAACTCCAGTAGGTCGTTTCGGATCTCTATCCTACCACAGGTCTCAACCTTCTTTGTTTATTCATCTCTGCATTTATTTTTACTATTATAAAGCACATGCTCTTAAAAATAGAAGCTATTTTCTGCAGTAATAGGGAGCTGGCTTGTTGCATGCAAGGGAAACCTTTTTAAATCAAAATTTTCAAATCAATTTTTAAGTAGGGAAAATAACAAATTTGTCAAACCTAAAAGCAAAAAAGAAAAGCACAAAGCACAGTTTCCCTCTCAGTGCAGTCCATCCAGTTGGGAGTTATTTTTTTTTCAATTTGTCTAAGAAAAACAGGCAAGCTTTTGTTTTGTTTTCATGAGCTTTGGCCACATCAGATGTCAATACAGAATGTCTCTGCTCATTTTGATCTTCTCGTCTTGGGAAGGGAATTGATTTGTGTCTCGTGGCATTTTGAGTTGCAGCACTTCTTCTGAATATGAAAATCTTGGCTATGACCCTTTGTGAGCTTTTCACCATTTTCTGCAACTCACCTGGTTTATCTTTTATTAATATTCCATCCATTCCATTATATTTAGAATATAATGTGCCACTTTTGTTTTTCTTCTCTGGCTTCTCCTCCCAGTATAAGTTGCAGTACAGGCTGGTATCCTCTCATATTACTAATACATTATTTTACCTCAAGGGACAGGCAGGAGCAAAGGAAAGAATGAACCTATTAAGTACATTTTAACTTGAAATATAGTAAAGCCTTATGATAAGCTTTTTCTGTATTGATTATGTAGCTTAGCAATCATTCATCTTCCCCAAGGAGACAGGGGTGGAAATGTGACTTGAATTTATAAAATCTAGAACCTTGAAGCTGACACTGAATCAACTTCATCCTAATAATTCTTCTAATAACTGAATTATTCTCTAATATGAGTTCATCTCCCAAGTTCTTCCTCAGCCATCCTTCCCTTATGGAAAATATGGTAAAAAGTGAGAATCTTGAGAATTTGCTGTTGACCAGCATGCAGTGACTGTGTTTAAATTTATTTTAGAATCCACAAGCTTTACCTCTTTCCTGCCTGTTAGCTTTGACCAGTTTTAAATAATGTACAAAAATCTGTTTGCCCCTATCCATTCTCTATTTCCAGTGGAATTTGCATGCCTGAACTATAAAAAGCCTAAACTTGCAGTCTCACCTATTGTGAGTTGTTGCTTTTTACATTCTGGCTTCCATTTTTTAAATTTTTTCTTTTTTTTAAACAGCTATATATTCAACCCATCCTTGTGATAGGAGATAATTTGCAGTGCTACAGATTTGGCATCTCCTCCTCCACAAATGCCCTGGTCATTGGTGCTACAGTCATGGAAGGATTTTATGTCATCTTTGACAGAGCCCAGAGGAGAGTGGGCTTTGCAGTGAGTCCCTGTGCAGGTAAGAGAAAAAATTCCTCAAGGTTTGGGGAGTGAGGAAACTCAGAGAAACTGTGGTTACTCCCACAGTGTCAAGGGTTTTAAAGAAATCCCAAGCTATTCACATTTCAAATGAAGGAAGTTAAAAAAAAAAAAAGGAAATTAAAACTGTATTGCAGCATCTTTTGGCATGAAGTGAATCAGCCTCAGCTCTGGGTATCTGTGCTGGGTTCTTCCCTCTCACAGAAATGATCTTTCTGGGACATCTGTCTGTGTGTGCAGTTTCCCCAGCAGTTACATCAGATGAGTCCCTGTTTTTAATGCAGCTTCATTTTGGGCTGGTTCCTGCTCAGAGTTGTGCATAAATGGATTCTTCAACCATCTCTTGCAGTGTGCTTTACTCACACTTTTCTCTTAATGTAAATTCAGCCTGTTCAGCCCCTTAGAAATTCACAAAGAGCTGAGGTGAAAATGGACTCACATTAAAATTAGTGTTTGTGCTAATTCTAAACAGTTGCTTTCCTCATTGTAAGCAGAAAGCCACTAATTTATTAATTGACTGCCAGGCAGTTGTGAAAAAGCTCATAATTTTTGGCTGATTTTACTGTGGTGGTTAACTTTCATGATTTCTCTTTCCTCACCAAGGGTAGCTAAAACCCAAAAGTTTTGGGGTTTCTTCCCCTTGTTGTTCAGACATTGCTCTGACATCAAAAGAACCTGCAAGTGGGAGAGGAGGGGAAGGATGTGCACCCATATTCAGGTCTCTGCTCCAAACAGGAATGGTCTATGCTCTGAAAAACATTGTCTCACCTGGGGTTTGCCAGAGAAAAGCACTGGAACTGGCAGTGCTTCTTTTGGGGTCTCAGAGAAAGTAAAGTTAGTTAGGACTGGAGTGCTTAATGCACTCATAGAGGGGGAAAACAGAGATACTGGCTGGCTGAGTTGTAGCTCTAGGGCAGTTTTAAAGCTTTATATTTTTTATTTTTTTTTTTAATCTCTCCATTGTTAACAAGCTCAGACTCATCAGCTTTGAGCTCACTCCCAGAGAAAATCTGGATATAGGTATGAGTTGCTTTATGGGCACTTCTGTGAGGTGCCATGCAGTGATGAAAGAAATTATTTGAATGCCTGTGGCAGGAGAGTGTAACTGGGCAAGTGCTGCAGGCCAGGTTTTCCTGCCTTTCATTCTTCCTGCTGCAGCTGGAGCCAGTGTGGAGCTGCCTGCTGTCCCTGTCCTGCTGCAAAGGGAGGAGGGGACATCTGGCAGGACACACTGACCACCTGTGGTCAGCAGGGGACACCAGGCAGCTGCTGTGCAATAGAACTGCTTTGCTGAGAAAAATAATCATAATCATAATAACAACACCTTGGTGTTAATATTGCCACCTGCCAGCACAGTTTGACCACTTCACATAGTGAGGAGGAGCTGACCCTGCTGAATGGAGCTGCCACTGGAATTTCCATGAGCTTGGGCATGTGATTGCACCTCCAAGACATTTCCTCCTTGTGTCCTTGTCCATGCTTTCTGCTCATGTCTAAGCCAGCCTCAAGGGAACTCTGCTTCCTGAGGAATCAGCCAAGTGGCTCAGACAAGCTGCACAGAGTCACCAGATTCCACTCAGATGACATTTCTCTGGGTTGTGGTTGAGTTTCACTTCTTCACAGCTCGTGGTTTCCACATTTGCCAGCACTTTGATCAGAGAGTGATCAGAGGCTGTGAGTGGTGAGCATCAAGTGCAGGGTGAGGGACTGAGCTGCCTAACTGCCCTCCCTAGCAGCTACATTAATGGCATTTATTTGGAGCCTTCCAGTCAGCTCGTGGGCATAAATTAAACTGAATTACTGGTGGCTCGAATTTTCAAAGACAGACAAATGTTAAAGACCATTTGTAATGGTGGGGTGTTTTGCACCACTTAACCAGTGGCTTGTCTCAAGTTTCTTCTGTCTTCACTCAGAGCCAGGATTAAAAAACATAAAGGAGACAAAATTTCTCATGTTTGGGCTTGGTTGCTTATTAAATCTTATCTAAAGTACAGAGTTCTGCAACACTTCTAGCTACCACCTAAAAGTGAGCAAAATGGAGGTGAATCGAGCTAGTTACAAGGTCTTTTAAAGCTAAACAGTCCATTAAATAACTAACACCTATATTATTTATACTTTTGACCCAATAACCAAACTCCTGTGATCCTCAGTGCAGCACTAACTCTCCAGCCAAAAACTGCTGCCTGAAACTGTGAAGAAGGAAGAAGACAGAGACAACACCCAAAATCCTTCATCTTGTCCCATGCCTATTACTATATTCTAAAAACCTCAAATTTAAAACCCTTCACCATGTGAAATCACACACTTGTATTTAACTACACACCAGTGATTTTAACTCCATCACTCAAATTTGGAAGCTTCTCCAAGGCCTCAGGTCCAAAGCAGTATTCTCCTGGGGGTCAGTGACAGAAAGCACAGAAAGCTCAAAAAACTCAAGTTTCTGGGATCCAACAACCATTCAGTGTAGTTTTGCAATGACCTTTGCTTTCTTAGTGTGAACATTAAATTAAATCTGTGTTCTTTTAAGGTATTAGAGCTGTAAGTGACGAATACAAAAATTATGGGAACAGTGCTAAAAACTTCAATTTCATTGAACTTCCAGGTTACTTTTCAGACTTGGCTAGAGATGAGAAGTGGCTTATCCCACATTATTCCTTGGACCATTTTCATTCTCCAGGATGTACCAAGAATGAGGAAAGTTAGATGGCTGCAGGAAGCTATTCCATTGTAGCAGGAAATTTGCCTTTTCCTCATTACATGAAACCCTTTAAGACTTATTCAGACAAATAATTTTGAGTTACCTGTTGATAACCTAGTGTTTACAGGATGACTAGGACAGGTTTTTGGATCAGGTTCTTTTTTGAGACAGGAAGCTCAGATCAACGAGTTGGTTTTAGTGAAACAACCTGGAAATGTTCAGGGGCAGGTTGGATGGGGATTTGAACAACCTGGTCTAATGGAAAGTTCCCTACCCATGGCAGGGGGTTTAAACTAGATAATCTTTAATGTCCCTTTCCAAACAAAGAAAAAAAAACAAGGAAAAGGAAAATAGCTGGGGTTTTGGTGGGCCCTAAGCTACATGCAAACCAAGGTAAGTGAAAATGAAATTACATAGCAAAGAGTAACATCCACCAGGGACATTCAGGAACGTTTGACATGAGGAGTTTTTTCTTCACCAGGTGGGTGAAGAAAACCTCAGGGTTTTACAAGGCCTGGCTGGATAAATCTGCAGCAGAACTGATCTATTGATCTTGATAGCTCTGAGTAGGATCCTGGTCTAGGTGACTTCCAGGGACCCCTTTCAAGCTGTACCTTATAATTCTATGATGAATTGGATCTAATTCAGTTTTTACTGCCTTTGTAACCATCCAAGTGGGTGAGCTAGCGTGTGTAGCACTTCTAGAAAATAACATTTAGAAAACAGCATTTTTCCAGAGGCACCTTTTTTGTCCTGTAATCATCAACAGTGAAGAAAATCTCATTTATTCAAGGTTGTAAAAGTTTTGTAGTTAGGTACCACCAGTTATTCTCAAATAATACATCCAAATACTCTAATTCAGTTAATGTGTAATATGCTGAGTGTGTGTGACTCTTAGTTTATGTTAAGGGCTTCTTTGAACAATTTAGGCAAATTTCCTCTCAATTTCTCTGGGGGTGGAAGAGTGTGAGGGAAAACTTTTTTTTCCCTTTTGGAGGGAAGAAAGCAGAGGCTGTGCTATCAAGCATTCTCAAAATGCAATTTAAAATGTCAGCCACTATGGCAACAGCTTTGTGTTGTCTTCTTTAATAGGAGTAATTATTGTGCACGAGCCAAATAATGAGTAATTAGAGACTGTTTATTTTCAAAGCTATTTCCAAGGTGGAAAATTGTACTGCTTTTTCTTTTCCCTCCACTTATTCAAAATGCAACTAAGTAATGATACTCAGGCCTTGCATTTCAAGTTGGTGTTAAATGTGGTTGAGTTTGGTGTTCCTGCAGAACTTCATAGAGACAAAACAATGGTGGGAGGGGGGGTGAGATGTCCAGAAGAAATAATTGCATGGCAAAGTGCAATCCTGGGGCTCTGGACAAAAAGCATTTCTGCCACAGACCTTCTAGGCAGAATTTTACAGTCTAATGAGTTTGGGGAGTGGGTGTTTGGTTATTCACCAGTGCCAGGGTCCTCGTGGGTGCAGCCTCGGGTTCCCCCAGTTTGCTCTCACAGCCTATTCCTGCTAAAGGAGTCTTCCCACACTTAGGGGTGGAGGAAGGGTTGGTTTGGATGAGTGATTCCACAGAAAATTCCTTGTTTGGGCATTTTGTTTGTTGTGAAGGTTGGTTTCCCATCTGATCTGCGAGTTGCAGCCTCCCATTCCCTCCACCAACACAAAAGGGGCTGTGAGGAGCAGGAGTGTGGGTGCAGGATTGTCCATTTCAACATCAGCCCACAATTAAGTTGAATTAAGTCTAACAAAACCTAAATCTTAAAATAATACGAGGTCTTATGAGGCCAGGGACTGAATGACAACCAAAATCTATGCAGATAAAGCAACCAACCTATTCTGCATTTTTTAAAAAGCTTAAGAATCTGAAACTCCACCTTTGCAAAATCCAGGCTCCCTTCTTCCTTCCAAGTGGGTAGTTCATGGTAATCTCTTTAAATGTGGTTTCAGCAGTTGTGACTAAGATATGTGAAAATAAGAGATACAATTTTTAGTAGATGGGATCACTTCCAATCAGGCAAGAGTGTGCCTGTATGTAAAATGTGCCAGAAATGGAGCAGGACAGTTAAAACTGAGACCTTCATGAAAAATACTCAGATGTGTCATGGAAAGGGCTGACTAGAGAAGCGAATTATGGCTGCTGCTTGCCTTAATTTTGTCATAATTTTTTGAGTTGCTGGGTGAGTTCTCCTGGCCCAACACCATTGATCTTTCACGTCCCTGCTCCTCATTGACCTTCCTCTCCTCCACTCCCCTTTTGTGGACAGCTGTCACCCAGCTTCCCACACTGCTCCTTGTGTTTAGGATGAAGTCCTTAAAGGTGTCTGTGAAGCTGATGAACCTTCCAACTGCTCCCTAAGATGACAGCAAATACAGAAGATCAAAGACTCACTTGACATGCTTTTCCAGTTGTTGGAATTGCCAGAAACAAGAAAAAAATGCCCTACACCAGGGTGGATGTTGTAGAATATTTATATTGATATTTTGAAAATATTAGTGCAGAGGCAAAAACATGATCCAGTGGTTTGGGCTTTGATGGAAATGCTTGTTCTCTCCTAGACAGATTGTGGAGATGTGGGAGAGTCACGTTCTCTTTTTTATAAACACAAGATTCTTGCATTTTTATTGCAATGAGGAATGTGGTAAAACATGAGCGTGCCAAGATGTGTGGTGACAGAGGGAGAGGGACACACAAATACTTTTTAAATGGTGTCTGTATGTTGCATTTTAGATTATAGGTGAGTGGCAAAAAGGATAATGCAACATAGTTCCTCGTGCAGTGGAAAAGCAAAAGAGAGAGACAGAGCTTTATTTAAAGAAACACTACACTTTATAGGGTATACATGAAAAACAGAATAGAAAAGACTCACTGGTCCAAGAAGGCAACACCTCTTTGAAATCATGCTTTCTGCAAAACATCACAAGACACTCACACGGCTCTCACGCACCCTGCAGGGGCATAATCATTGTTATAATTTCTTATCCTTGTGCAGCCTGAGAAACTCAAGGCTTCAAGGCTGCTTTTTCCCTGGTTCCCAGCAGCACCCAGTGACATCTGCAGAGCTGATCCTTTCCTTTTCCCTTCCTCTCCCCCAGAAGCTGACGGCTCTCCCGTCTCGGAGATCGAGGGCCCTTTCACCACAGCAGACGTCGCCAGCAACTGCGTCTCCAGCGTTTCCTTCCACGAGCCCGTGCTCTGGATCGCCTCCTACGCCCTGATGAGCCTGTGTGGGGTCATCCTGCTGGTCCTGATCGTGCTGCTGCTCATCCCACCCCGCTGCCAGCACCGCTACACCGACAACGACGTGGTCAACGACGAGTCCTCCCTCGTGCGCCACCGCTGGAAGTGACAGGCTGGATCCCAAAAAACTGACTCAAAAACAGGGCCAAGGACAAAGAGTTCTGCCAAGGGGAAGAAGCCAATGCCTCCTCAGTCCTTCCTACGTCCCTACAAAACGCTGTTGAGAATCCCACCAAATATCCTGACTTTTACAGCTTTATTTTTTAACACCGGTTCTGAACCAAAGCACTGTTAACCACCTCTGAAGTGCTACGGTACTGGATTTGCTACTGCAGTACAAGGAGCCTTTATGCTCTCTACAGTACCTTCTTTAAAAAAAAAAAAAACTAAAAAAAAGTTTAAAAAAAAGATAAAAAGCCACACCATGATGTTCTTCCACTGTCTGAACAAAACTGCCCATGTCTCTCACAAAAAAAAAAGGAGCTGTCAGTATTTTCTAACTAATCGAGCCCTGACTGTAGAAAAAGAGAAAAAAAATTAATAATCTTTCTTATTAATTGCATTAAATGAATACTGCTTTCTGTTTACATCAGTTTATTTTGAAACTGTGCTTATGTTGTGGGGGAGGGAGAAAAGTCAGATTTAAGCAGCAGAGAAAGAGGAAGGGAGATCAAGAAGAAATGTTGATTTTTGGTTTCTTTCCCTCAAGATCATTGCTGCCACTTGAGAGGGTCACCCTCCCTGAGAGCTGTAACAAAATAGTCCAAGGTGGTGAAAACTAGGAAACAAACTTGTTCAGCCTTAGAGTAAAACAAGACTACCTCTCTTAACTTACAAGGATGCTACCACTGGTGAGTGTGTGGATTAGAACTGGTCTTGAAGCAGAAAGATGCTCCATACAACCAAATGGAACTACTTGGCTTTGAATTTTTTGGTATTTTATAAAAATTCATACTTCATGACTTTCCACTTTGGTGTACAAAAAAAGCAAAACAAAACAAAAAAAAACCTCACCTTTCAGTTTTCTCCCCCTCATGTGGGGTTTTGTTTTTTTCTGAGTTTGATATTTAGAAAAGGCTGATCTGCACATGTATGGACAGACAAGAAAGCAAGGTGTGTGTTCTGCTGTATTTCTAGAGAGTGTGTAACTAAAAGGAAACCAAATAAGAAACACGACTCTTTTTTTTTGGTTTTGTTTTAATTTGGCTGAGCTCAGCAACCTAGAAATCCAAAAGAGAAGTAGCTGTCTTTATGGACAGGCTGTGAAGTGAAAGCTGGCTTGTTTTTCAGCTTGAGGTGTTCAGTTTGGCATCAATCAAATGAGAAGTGTGTGTGTCCTGGCTGAAAACAAACACGTGGTGGGACTGGCAACAATAGTGAGAGAGAGAGCAGGGCAGAATGAATTTGACCAGGATTCCATTCTGCAAGTGCAGATCATCATGCTGAGGTCAAAATGAGATATTTTCTTTGCAGAAAGGACAATTTTTCTTTTCTCTTGTTGCAGGCTTCTCTGTAACACTGGCCTAAGTGTTTGGATTGGGAAGATAAACAGTGCAAGGCTGAGGATTTTTGTTTTTATACATAGAAAAAGGAAAAATATTCCTTTGCATTTTGATAGCAGAGCATATCTGTGGGAAATGGGGAAAAAAAAAAAAAGCTTAGCTCTGAATTTCCCAATCCCTTGCCTAGACAATTTTCTGCCCAAAATCCCTTCATATAGCTCTGTGATTCACACTGCCTCTGCATCTGACTCTGCATGGAATAAGGAAAGATTTTATTTTTTTTTTCAGGAATGGTGAATTTACAAGGTGCACGTCATGTGTGTGAAAATAAAACACTGTGGGGTGTTTTTTTAACTAACTTATGTCTTTCATGTCATAACTGGAAGTGCCTGTGGTTTTCTTTTCAATTTTTGCACTTTCAGATTGCTTGGCTCAGTAGAGTAAAATAATTGATGCTGTGATCCAACGTCTGAAAATGATTTCTCGTGGAATTTGGAGTTGGAAACAGGAGGAGATTTGGAGTTTCTCTCCTTCTTCCTCTGCCTCTTAGTTTTTAAGAGGAGAAAAATCGTGAATTACATAAGCCATAGAGCTTAGCTATTTTCTCAGTGTTCTATTTTTCATATCTCTTTCTTAATATGTTTTAATTAGATGTATTAATATATGGCACGTCGTCCTTCTGGGTTTAATTTTACACATAACAACTTCAGAGTTGTAGTCCTTCTTTTTCTACAGCATGGCAACAGAATTCTGCTTCTGTCACTTGTTTCAAACAGAAACATGGAATGGATTTTGGATGGATAGTGTTCGAAAATAAACCCTCTTTCAATTCAGAAAGTGAAAACATCTTGTATGCTCTTAAAAAGTTTCATCACTGCTCCCCTCCCCACGAAGAGTTTTAGGAAGGAATTTATTGGGAAATGTTCTGAGTAAGCTTTTTAATGAGATTTCTTCTGAGTT
The DNA here is from genome assembly GCF_903797595.1 of Erithacus rubecula. Taxonomy (NCBI): domain Eukaryota; kingdom Metazoa; phylum Chordata; class Aves; order Passeriformes; family Muscicapidae; genus Erithacus; species Erithacus rubecula. Next base: position 108,421,916 of record NC_136658.1, on the reverse strand, counting down.
GGTGAACAAAGTCTTATTAGTGCACTGGATTTCATATAAAAGATTTAATTATTACCCTTTCTCTTTGAATGTCCTTGGTCAAGATATTTTAAGGGAAACATTTGAATGAAGTGGAGCAATAACCAAGTACCACAAATGAAATACTGATATATTCTTGAGTTTTCCTGGCATTCCCTCACACTAAAAATGTGGCTCGTAGTAAAAATGCTGCGAGTGACACCTGCGAGCAGCACAAACTTCATCTGGGCTTGTAAATTGATACTTACACTGGCAGAAATTCAGGTGAGCATTGCTTTGTTGCTCTGGCAACAAGGAGAGCAATGGAAACCCTGGAGGGTTCATTTTTAGCCTACAACACATTAAGAAAAATAATGCTCTCGAGCAGTTTTGTATGGAAGATGAAACGCAGTGATAGACTACACTATAACCAAGTGTAGTCACTTGGTAACTCACAGTGATCTCTCCCCCTGATACATTTCAAAAATATATATGTTGTGAGATATATTCCTGTTAGCCAACTTCAGGTGTAAGAATAAACCACACCTTAAAAACAAAAGCAGGGGAGAGGAGCGAAGAAAAAAATAACAACAAAAAACAGAGCATTGAGTAAAGATGATGCTGGAAAATATTTATTATGGAAGACAGGATGCTCCGAATCACAGCTTTCCAAACCATCCCTTGTAAGAAATATCAATATTTCTTGCTGACCCAGCTCTGCTCTGCTGGGGATGTCCCAGGAAAGTGTCAGAAAGCAGCTGCAGCCTCCCAGGTAATTTGATACCATTGCTGCAATCTCCAGGGATTTGAGGGGCCTGTGGTTTGAGTCTGAGTGGTTAAACCTGAGCCCAGCCCTGGGAACAGGTTAATTCTATCCCGCTGCCTCTGCAGAGTTTAGGAATATTTTATATATATATATATATATATATATATTTTTTTTTTTTTTTTTTTTTTTTTTTTGGTGCAATTTAAATGCTGAGGGAAATAGATAAAGCATTTTAATAAGGCTTCTGTTCAGGTGCTGTAAAAGAAGTTAGGTGGAGGGGATTGTTCTGTTTTTAGGGTGAAGGATTGTGTTTAGGATGTGCATGTAGAATCAACCTAAATGCAATGTATCAAGGGGTTTTGGTATCTCTTGTGCTCAATAGCTGTAAAATTTATCAGCTAAAGTCAACCTATGAGTACCCAGTTCCTTGTTGTGTATTGGCTGGCTTTGTCTTACTGAAGGATGAGCCTTTTGTCTACCAAGCTTTTCCTTTTAAATATTAAAAGGCTTGTGAGAGTTTGCATAGCACTGCACATTTCCAGAGAGAGGAAGAGAGATCCTTAAATTTTCCAGTATTACAAAATGGTTGTGCTGCTGGAAGTTTGATTTCTGTAGGGGTTTCCAGCAACTGGGCTGCTGTTGGTTGTCATATCCTCATCTCAGACATGAATATAAATAGCAATATGAGCAGTGTAATGAAGGGTGTTGGTACAGTGACCTATGGAGGTGTAATTAAAGGGAATTACAGAAAGAAAAACAAATAGGATGCCTTTAGCTTCATTAAAAATTGCAAGAGCATAACAGATTTATCCTATCCAGAAAAGGCTGTATGTTTTACCAAGACATTTGTTCCTGTCAAACTTGACTCTCTGGTTGATAAATTGTTCATTTCTGGTTGCTGGAGTCCTTGCTGCTGTTGAGAGAAATGAAGACAGGTTGGTAATGGGATACAAGCAATCTTCTGAGCCAGTTAGATTTGCTGACTTTTGAGCCTTAATTAGATGCTAATCCAGGTTTTGAGTAATCCAGCATGCTGGTTATGGCTCTTTGGAAATGCTATCAGAAATACTTAGCTTCAGCCAAAGCCCTGGGTGAGATGGAACCAAAACACAAAAGCCACAGAGAGACAGCAGCTGCTGAGAAGGTGCTGTAGGTGCAGCATTGTCCTGGTTTGGAGGACAGGTGTCTGCTAAGAAAGGCAGGAGCTTCTCTTTGAAATGGAGAATGTAAATCCCCTCCCTCCAAATTATTGTCATTTTGAAATTAAGGGACTTTCAGGCAAAGAAATGGGAATTAGGAATAACAATTATTTACTAAGAAAATTAAAATAGAAATGCAGTATTACACAGAACAATCCCAACCCTGCCAGAGTCAGAATCCAAGCTGGCACAGTCAGTCAGTCAGGGTGGTGGCACAGTCCCATTCCATGGTGCTGCATCCTCCTGCAGGGGCAGATGTGGCTCAGCTGGAGCAGTGCTCCTGGAGAAGGTGCAGTTTCCTCTGAAGGTCCAGGGATGATGTGGAAAGGTCTGGTTTTCCTCTGGAATCCAGTGGAAAGAAGGTACCTTGGTGTCCAAATCTCAGTTTTTATCTGGGTAGGAAAGGCTTGGCTCCTGCCCTGGCTGGAGCATCTCCCAGTGGGATGATGGAATTTTATCAGTCATGCACTGGAACTTAATGGCCCAGCAGCAGATGATATCTCCTGGAGGGAGGATGGGCTGTGGGAAGATAAAGATGATTGCCCAGCTGGTTTAAAGATGGCCCATGAGCAGAGAATATGTGCCAGGAGATCAGGGGCACTGCCCCAGCCGGGTCAGCAGATGGGGACAGAACACACATTGCTGGTCACATCCTGTATTATAACCCAAGACAAACATCCAACAGTCTCCATTTCCTTTGGCAAGGCTTCACTTGCCTCAGTATTTTGGAAACCAGCGCTCCAAGGTGCCTTTTGGTGCTACTGGGCATTATGTGCACACAGTGCTGCTTCTCACCCCCAGCAGTAGCATTTGTAAGCAACAGGACAGGAAATCACAAAACATGCTGGTATCAGTGTCTGTGCAGTACTAGTATAAGAATGGATTGTAGTTGGCTGGATCTTTGTGGTCAGGTAATCTTTGAAATACTGGGAATTCTAGATTAGACCATGAAGGCACATGCAGAATTTCTTTTGAGCTAGCCAAAAAAGTAAAACACAAAAGGTAATTTTTAGAATTTAAAAAGAAGTAGCCCTCAATAAGTGCTCTCTTCTTTTTTTTTTTTTTTTCCCTAATTGATAACAATCACTTAAATATATTTTAGTATAGTTGCTGTTTTCTGATTTGTCTTCTAGGCCTTTCTCATTCCCCCACCCCTTCCCCTTCCCACCCCCCCCAGAAAAAAAAAAAAAGTTCCTAAAAGAATAAGATCTTAAGATTAGATTGTCCAATTTCAGCTTTCTAACAAAAGATACATTTTTCTTGTTTACCATTCACAGACCTGTTTTCAAGTAGTTTCTTAACACTTTAAAAATTAACTGTAGGTTAAAAATATTTGCAGTGCCATTAGGAGAAGAATTGGAGCCAGAACTTTACCTGTGCCAGTGGTCCTTGAATTTTATTGTGTGCCAAGACCTCCATTGTGCAGTTGACTCCATTCCCTGGACATCCCATTTAGAAATGCACCCTGGTCCTGTATATTCTCCTTTTTCTCCATTCCCAGGAAGTACAGGGGTGGAGAGAAGCACCACAAGGAGTGGGAGAGCTCCATCAATGACATTTTTTGTCCTAAAAACAACTCCAGCTGAGCAACTGATTTTGCTCTGATTTTACAGCAATGTGTATTTAGGCAAAACACTTAAATAAAGGACATTGTTTGTAACAATGGTCTCATCCCATCCCCCTCTGATGAGGGAAATTTTCACAAGGCCAAGCCAAACCTGTAAAGGGCATTTTTATTCCTGTGTTTTCAGAGAGGGCTTGTAGAGCTGAATGTTTGAATAGCTGTATTTGCAGCATGGTTGTCATTTGGAAAATTCTGTGGTTAAAAAAAAAAATGGAGTTGAGGATGTTTAGAGGTAATAAGAAGACAGCTGACAATTTCTGGATAGCACAAAGGCGTGGATTACTGCAATATGTGCTGGAAAAAATTGCCTTGGTAGCCAACACTCTGTGTGTGCATAAACTATACAAAGTTCAGTGTTTAAGACTTACCTGAAACAGGCAGTTCACATTTTTTATTGCAAATTTTATATGGAGATGCAGAGATCTTTTAAGGCTTTTAACACTACATTAACTGTTATTTGATAGTTATTCAGGAAGTGTGGAAAGGATTTCACCTTAAAGGAAATTATTCCAACTTTGAGAGGCATTTCTTCACCTGTTGTTTTGTTTTGTTTTAATTAGAAAATGTTTTTAACATTGATTGAAAAGAAAATGGGATCAAAATTTTTGAAGAAAGGGGTATAGCCTTTCTAATTCAATCTTCAGGTCATGTTAGGATCTCTGTCCCACTTACTGTCAAACCTCATTATTCAATTTTCCAAAACTTGATACTTTGTACTTTCAGGTCTTGCCATTTTCAGATAAACACTATGTAAAAAATCAGATTTTATGCTGCAGAAAAAAATAAATGATTAATTCTTTCCACCTATTCTGTGTGTCTTTTTAAATCCTGTTAAGACAAACTTCAAAGCAGGTAAATTATATCAGTCCGAATTCCTCCTGTGACTCTCAATTCCAACTTCTGGCTGTAGCTCTGGGGGGAAAGCAGAGATGCTGTAGATCCCAGCTGACCCTGGCAGGAGGGGGAGGCAGCCAAGTTTAGCTCCAAGGTGATTTTTTTTTTCTCAAAATCACAGATTGCTCCCTGGAAAGGCTGACCTGGAACAGAGACTAGACAGAGCAAAAAGGATAAAATAGGAATTTATTGAAAGGATGCACCTTGGGCAGTGCAAGAGCCTGGATGGGGCTGCAGCCAAATCAAATCCAAGATGGGTCCTGGTCCAAGAGTTTTTATCCAAGAGTTTTAATCCAAGAGTTTTTACACCTTTATAGATTTTGGTTCATCTACACATTGGGGTCAATTATCCAAGCACAGCCCCAGGCTATGAAGTCTCAGCCCCCCTGCTTTGCCCCTTTTCCCTCACTGTTGTTTCTGCTTTTTGAGTACCAGCTGTTCTTGATTCTCCAGCTACAAAGGAATTGTTCTGTCCAACCACCCTGTGAAGAGACCTTAATAACACCAACATGAAGTTTCAGAGTTACACACAAGGCAGCAGAGATTCTGGAAAATACAAAAGCTAAAACCCAAGGCATCAGATATTCCTGCTCCAGCCTTTCCTTTCAGTGTGGGGCAGAATCGAGCAGAGGTTCACGAGGCTGAGAAGGTGAAGCTCTGATGGCTGGGGTCACACTGGGGCTGTTCCTGCCCTGGGGTGTGATGGGGAAGGGACACAAATCCCTGTCCCTGTCCCTGTCCCTGCTCCTGTCCCTGTCCCTGTCCCAGTCCCTGCTCCTGTCCCTGTCCCAGTCCCTGCCCCTGTCCCTGTCCCTGTCCCTGCTCCTGTCCCTGTCCCTGTCCCTGTCTTTGCTCCTGTCCCTGTCCCTATCCCAGTCCCTGCCCCTGTCCCTGCCCCTGCCCCTGCTCCTGTCCCTATCCCTGTCTTTGCTCCTGTCCCTGTCCCTGTCCCTGATCCTGCTCCTGTCCCTGCTCCTGTCCCTGTCCCTGTCCCTGCTCCTCTCCCTGCTCCTGTCCCTGTCCCTGTCCCTGTCCCTGTCCCTGCTCCTCTCCCTGCTCCTGTCCCTGTCCCTGTCCCTGCTCCTGTCCCTGTCCCTGTCCCTGATCCTGCTCCTCTCCCTGCTCCTGTCCCTGTCCCTGTCCCTGCTCCTGTCCCTGATTCTGTCCCTGTCCCTGTCCCTGCTCCACGGTCTTTCCTCGCCAGGTGGAGCCCAAGGGGCGTTTTCCAACTCTGGGAGTCCTTTCAGCACTTTCTGTTTTATTTCTCGAATTCCCTTAAAAGTTATTTTCGCTTTCTTTTTTGAATATCCGACCTCAAAGGTCCTTAGCTTAGGGTCTTCTGATCGTTTATCATCTTTATCATCTCCTTCTTTCCTTCACCTAAATGTCTCTTTTTAAAGTTCTTTATTTTAAGCCCTGAGCTTTATAAAGGCAGCACAGTGTATTTATTGTGTATGTTGTAAATCCAGGTTATTAATCAAGTAAGATGGAGTGGCACCAACTGTTTAATACTTTTCCTTCAAAGCTGGTAGGTTTTGCTTATTTCTGTCCTGATATTCAGCAAGGACTCTCCATTACTGCCACAGGTGTCCCACAGAAATCATGGATGCTGCATCCCTTTCAGTGCTCAGATTTGGCTCTGAACAGTCTGTTCTAGTGAAAGAGGGTTGGAACTGGATGATCCTTAAAGTCCCTTCAAAACCATCCCACGATCCCATTATTGCACAGCTCTGCTCACAACTTTTCATTCTTTTTCTTGTGCTTAAACTTCCCTTATGCTCTTGAAATTACCATCATCTTCAGAGCACCCTCTGGACTTCAAGCTCATTTTCACTTTCCCTTTCTCATCCTTGCCCATGAAAACTGGCCTGCTTAGACAAAACAGGTTTTTAGTTTGTGTGTGAAACACAAAAGTAAGAATTTATTGCAAGAATATGGGGGTTTTTTTGATAATGCCAGTGAAGTGCACACAAATACATGAAGGTTGGCAATGCAAGTGCTCTGTGTAATTTTCCAGTACAATGTGTAATTCTGATGGTCACTTAAACAGTGAACATTTACTATTCTCCCCTTTCTCCACCAAAACAAACTCTTTAAAAATAAATGGCTTGTGGTTTCTTTTTTTCTTTTTTTCTTTTAGAAGCTGACAAGTACCACTTGCCTGTACCTTGACTCATCATCTGTTTGGCTAGGGAATTCAATAGCATTTCCCAAGAAATACAGATTGTTGTGAAGAATACAGGGATCTGTGCTGCCAGTGCCTACACAAATATTACAGAATTGGATTTTTATAGCAGTTAGCTAGATGAAATGCTTTCTATGAATAAACAAGGTATTGTGATTCTTCAAATTCTTTCTTTTCATGCACCCAGAATTGTTCTGAAGTACTCTGAGTAGGAATACTATTTACTTTTCCCTTGAGTGCTTTTTAATTGTAAACTTCACATTACTTTCAACTTTCTGTATTCTTATTGAATTAGATTCTTTTTATTGTTGGACAACTTGAACATTCTCTAGGCTGGTGGTTTATACTGATTTTTAAGTGCTGATTTATTTTTGACTGCTGATGTAGCCTTCTTTTATCTGGATGTAGTGCACTTAAACATATTGTCCACATGTTTCTCTGGATTAACAAAGCAGAAGAAAAACACAGAAATTAGCCCCACCTTTGTGGGCCAGCAATGCCCCAGACTCACAAGTTTTACAGGTTTTCCAGCTTATCAGCTGAAAGCAATCCATGCTTGCTTTTTGCCCTTTGTTAAATGACCCATTTTTTACATATCTTGGGGAAGGTGACTTTAATCCTTTATATGCACAAAATAAGTATCTGAAAGTTTTCTTCTTGTTTTAAGTATTTGTTCCTGGGTGTCAAGGTATACCAGAGGGAAAAAAAAAAAAAAAAAAAAAAAAAAAAGAGGGGGGGAACCCAAACAAACAAAAAACAGGAAAAAAAACCCAAGAAAACAAAGACAAATCAACAGCAATTTTTCATCTTGTCACCACCACACAGGATGCTGAGTTATGGGACATGGTGAATTATGGGGGAGTTAAATTATGGCACAGGCACATGGTGAATTATGGGGGAGTTAAATAATTGCTCTTCCACACTGCTGCCCCTGCTGCCCATGTGCATGTGATTGTCTGCCCCAAGTCTTAGGTAAAATTAGACACCAGTTGCACATTCTATGTAGATCTACTTTTTAAAGTTCTTGTGAGCTCTCCAAGCAAAGATTTAGTCCAACATTCTCTCCTTGCCTTGCAAACTCTGCCTCCATTTTAAATCATTCAATTCTTTGAACTCATCCTGGCAGAACTGAAAATCCACTGGTGGCCATTTGTGGGCAAGCAACAAACACATAAATTAAATTCTTGCCAGGGCTGGAATGACACTTTTGCTCATTAGTTATTCAAGTGAGGTGGATGCAGAAAATCTCTCTGTTGGTGCTGTGGTTCAAAGGGCAAGCAGGAACTTGCTGGTGTAGTTTTAATTGTGTTAGACCATAAACTTCCTCTGCTGACTGGATTTTGTGATAAGACCCTGTAGATGCATTCACCTGCTCCATTCAGTGTCATTTGTTTCCTGGGTTTGCTTATCACCAAAGGGTCTTACAGCCTCATGGGAATTGTGGGAGCAGATTAATATTTGCTAAGTTTTTCTCTAAGCTTTCAAATTGCAGAATGAATGTTTGCAGGGTGAAATCAGAAATGATCTTTCAGAAGAGTTCTGCACCCCACATCTTCGATTAATCACTAAAGAAAGAAGTGTCATTTCGGTTTTTTTGCAGATCAAAACTGAGATACATAAAGTAAAATATTTTAGAGTTTCCTCTTCCTTAGGCATTAAAAATCCCCTCAGCCATTGGATCTCTGTGATTTGGAATGCCAGTAAACCAGGATTTGGAGCAAATGCCTGGGTGTAGTTCCATGTAGTTTAGGCAATAATGAAAAGCAACCTGCTACACTTTTCCTGTAGGTAAAGCAGGTAAAATTTCATTTTTTTCCAACGGATACTGATGGCCAGTGAAGTGTTTTTTCACTGTATTGAGGTGGTGACAAAATTCCTAAAGGGTTTAAAAAGTTTTCCCTATGGAAATCTGTGACCCACCACTACTCGTACAATAAATTTATATTCAAAATTAAATAATCTCAAGTCCTAGTTAATGTTCCTTGCTTTAATAAAAACAGAGGAATTTTTCATTACTGCACAGTGTTTGGGGTTTAGATCTGGATTATTGTTACTTTAAGGGCTAGAAGTGCAGTCTTCAACAGTTTCAGTTATTTATTAACAGAGCCATCATTTTCTGACGTGCCAGCTTGCAGGATAACACTTCCTGCAGAAATAATTGCATATTTTAAAAAGTATGCCAGATACTGTTGTCCTTAACTTCCTCTTGCCACCTCAAAACTCTTTTTCCTTTCTGTCCTGTGCTTCTCATTCCTTAAGTTTTATTTCTCCCATGTTACCTCTTTAATTATTCACACGCCCAGGTTTTATGGGACGTTGCTTTTTCATTTGCAAGCTCCAGTACATTTGAAAATAACCAGCAGCAATTACTCCCTTAGGTTTTACCTGCAATTTACAGGCTATTATAATATACCACTTGTAGACAAGGACAAGAAACACCTCTTCTCCAGGGACTGGAAACATTTACAGCTCTCAGGAGAGTCCTGGGAGGAATGCAAAAGCCCCACTGTGCTCCCATATGAGCCCCTGCAGGATTTTATTCATCTGTTTGCTGAGCTAAATATAATTCCTGTGCATCATTAGAGGCAGAGGGAACGAAAGAGCTTAGTGGATGCTAAATCTGAGAGGTTTTAAGGGCAACTGCAGAATCACAGAGTAGTTTGAGTGATTTTCTAAATGAAAATGATTGACCCAGCTCCCAGAAGAAAGGAATCCTCCAGGTGATGGTGCACGACCCCTGGTACACAAGAAAAGATGAACCAAGGGTGGGCTGGAGCTCGTGGTGGAAATTGTGTCATCCCAGTGCTGTGACAAGGGCTGGGAAAAGGAGGAGGGGTCTCCAATGGGAAAAGCCCTGGGTTGGGTTCTACAGACACAAGGAAAGGAAAAGGAAAGGAAAGGAAAGGAAAGGAAAGGAAAGGAAAGGAAAGGAAAGGAAAGGAAAGGAAAGGAAAGGAGGAGGAAAGGAAAGGAAAAAAGGAAAGGAAGGAAGGAAAGGAAAGGAAAGGAAGGAAAGGAAAGGAAAGGAAAGGAAAGGAAAGAAAGGAAAGAGAAAGGAAGGGGAAAGGAAAGGAAGGAAAGGAAAGGAAAG